>NC_133379.1:43486833-43660589 GCF_049309525.1 Garra rufa
TATATATATTTTTTAAAGCAGCATCTCATGCAAATAATCACTGCGGTAAAGCCAGCCGCGGTTCAGAAAAACACGGTCAAGCCAGCCGCGATTGATTTTAAGTGTGCGCGCATATTACAGTGATTACGGTAGTTTCAGAAACAACACAGAGAGAACGCGCTTGCAGAGCGCTTTTCATTTAGACGCCCAGGACTGAGAGATAATACTACAAAATGCTCGTGAATTTTTACTTACTTATTTATTTGCATTTATGCTTTAATATCCGTTTTATTTATTGGTGTACTTGACGGATCTTTTCTGAGAAATGGGACATTATTAGACTTTAGAGTCTAATAAGTAGAAAAAAAAAACAATGATCAGTTCTTATTCAGGACGGCCCATATTTTATGCAAAACTCATATGAAACCTTTTTACTGCAGCATTTTTGAGATATGGGACATGATTACATTTTAACGGGGTATATAGACCCCATTTCTAAAAAAGTAGAAAAAAACAATGATCAGTTCTTATTCAGGACGTCCCATATTATATGCACAACTCATATGAAACCTTTTTACTGCAGCATTTTTGAGATATGGGACATTTTTACATTTTAACGGGGTATATAGACCCCATTTACAAAAAGTAGAAAAAAAACAATGATCAGTTCTTATTCAGAACGTCCCATATTATATGCACAACTCATATAAAACCTTTTTACTGCAGCATTTTTTAGATGACCCCGAATGCGTCCCTTATTTTTGGGTATTAAAAGTGGTAACCCTACTTCTGGCCACAATATGAATTAATTAATCAAGTTAAAAAGCCCATCCCCTGTTGTCCTCTCACATTAAAATCTTCCCTGTGTTCTACTGGTTGCCCGAACCAATAACCCTGCCTCAGTTTCACACATTTACATTTCCAAAACAACCTGCAAATGAAAAATACAACAAGCGATTTATCCTAAATGACAAATGACAGCTAAGCGATTCTACAAAGCGATTCATCTTAAACAAAGCAATTTATCCTCATATCACGGGTTGAGTCAATGTCGCTGGTCGGGATGCTCAGACAAACAGTTGCTTGAATATGACAGGACTATGTCAGATTTGACAAACGTGTCTCTTAGTAGTGAGCAGCATCCATTGATCCAGCAGATGTTGACACAAAGATCTGAACTATAGGCTGTTGCTGAGAGATTTGGATGTGAAATGGGGAAAGGATTTGGGTCAAGACAATTTTCATTCCCTAGTCTGTTCACTTCTGATAGACGTTACTGAGTCAAGGTTTAAACAGATGTGTACATGCATGCAAATGTAAACAAACACTGGTACATCTTGTGGATGAATATTTATCAGAACACAGGAAGAAAACTGAAGACATGAGCGGAAACAAGGACTACATTCACACACACACAAAAAAAAGATTTACAAATTGCAATAAGAACTGACACTCAAGAAAATTGATTTCAACATTTCCACTCATGTCAGAGCTTCAATTGAAAACATCAAATGATGCATTGGCTCCGAAATTAAATGAGTTCCTTGATAATCCTGAAGCCAGGGGGAAAAGAAAATTTACAGCACATCTTCACCTAAATTGCTCTTTTAGCCTGCAGAAATTATTTTCCAGTTTTTCTTAATTTAGTTCTCAATGACTCTGCTCAGGGGCTAAACTAACACCAGGAGATCTTCTGTCCTACGGTTCACCATTTAAGCACGGTTAATGTTCCTTTCTGTGCATTTACATTTATCAAGGCTTCCAGGTCCAGGTCTTTTATGATGCTGTATGGAGTTATACAGCAAACTGCTCTCCCACAACTAAAAAACACATTTAAAAGCTTTTAAGAATTCAACTCTTTGATGTTTACTAAGATCCTTCTATCATCTATTAAAACCCACAATACTATTTAAAATATCATTAAGCTCAAAGGGGCTATATATGCAATTTTCTGAAATTTAAACTCGCGACTGACACCTGTGGCCAAAAAACGGAACTGCTCTTCCTTTCTGCTTGCTCTCGCAGCGCGCGCTCCTACGTGCAAACTTCACAAGACATCCGCTGCAAAGAAGTCAACATTATGTTTACAGAGGTAAGAACAGTCAAATACATATATTGTTTGAGAAACTAAGTTTGTTTGCAATAATAGGCTAATTGCTGACTAGCGGTGGTGGCAGAGTGATCTGAAACGTTTAACATGAACGCGCTTGACGTCACGAAAAATCCGACCCGACAGAAAATAGGAAAAATAGGATACAGGCTTATAGGTGCACCCGCTGTGAGCTGACAAGGTGTCAGTATGCTCATCAGGAGATGTTTGAGTCATAAATGGTCAAATAAAAAGGCTATTGTTACGTTTATTTTGGGGAAAAAGTTGCATATAGCCCCTTTCATATGTATAAAACCATCATTTATTGGGTAAAGGGGAGGTGGCAGTCCCAAACCCTAATCCCTGAATTTCAACTTGTGAAAATCAGTATTTAATAATTTTTGCATCTTATTCCATTGTTGTTTTTAAAAAATATCTTTTTGATTTTGAATTAAAAAAAAAATTAAATGTGACATTTTATTTGTAATTTATGTAAAAAAAATAAATAAATAAATAGTGCCCTGCATCTTTTGTCACTACCGAAACAGTGCTTATTTTAGTCCATTGGCTAAAACTGATTTTAAATACACCCCTACGTTTATGATCAGGAAATATTTATGTGTCACTCTCTCTCATCTACAGTGCCTTGCAAATGTATTCATACCCCTTCATTTTTTTCACATTTTGTTTTGTTGCAGCATTATGTTAAACTGCTTTAAATTACTTTTTTCCCCACATCAATCTACATCTCATACACCATAATGACAAAGCACAAAACAGGTTTGTAACAACTTTGCAAATTTATTAGAAATAAAAAACTGAAAAGATCCACACAAGTATTCATACCCTTTTCTGGGACACTCGAAATTTAGCTCAGGAGCATTCATATTGCTTCTAGATGTTACTACACTTCGAGTGGAGTTAAACTGTGGCAAATTCATTTGAATGAGTATGATTTAGAAAGGCACACACCTCTCAGAAAAAGTCTAACAGCTGAAAATGCATATCAGAGCAAAAACCAAGTCCTGAGGTCAAGATAACTGCCTGTAGAGCTCAGTGACAGATTTGCGTTAAGGCAATGATCTAGGGAAGAGTTCAGAAAAAAATCTGCTGCATTGAAGGTTCACAGAAACATGTAGCCTCCATTATCTATAATGGAAGACGATTGGAACAACTAGGACTCTAGAAAATGTCTGCGAAAAGGTGAAAAGGTGAGGCAAAGAATGGCAGTTAATTGCCAAATGCAGATGTGCAAATCTTGTCACATCATACCGCAAAATGAAAGTATACTGAATTATCAACTAAGATGTTATGAAAGTGTTTGGTTCAATGTATATTATAACTAATGAATCCTTAAGGCGAGACACTGCAGGTGAATAGAGCAAAAAAATTAACTAATAGTCATCACCTTACTTATTAAGTTGATTAATTACATTGATAATTGCAAACATTTTTTGTACTACAAGTTTTCTAAAATGTTAGGTTTAAATATGCAAATGAGGCATTATTTAATTAAATATACACTCATTTGCATACATTTCTAGTAAAAACTCTAAACACTGGATGAAGTCAGTTTCAAAATTCTTGTCAAAAATAGTCAAAAGAATTATCAAAATCTCATTTCGTCACAACATAATTTAGAAAAAAAGAGCAGACAGGAAACACTATTTTTACCATTTTTGGGGAATAAAATGTTGTATAAAATCAAGCTAATTATATATGAACAAATCCATCTGTAAAAACCTTCAGGACATAGACAGGAATAAAAATGTCAAGTTTGGTGTGTGTCCTACTGAAGTGGATATTTATGGCTCAATGTAGAAGAAAAAACACATTTTAAGAAAACGGCCTTTAAAAATATGCATTGCAATTGAAATCTGTTGACACAAATAGATCAAGTGCTATACAAGAAATACTTAACATTGTTTTTTTCCATTAGTCTGAAAAAACATGAAAAAAAGAGTGTTTTTGCCTGCAGTGTCTCCCCTTAAGTATGAAATCAGTATGATTAACATTTTGCCTTTTACAGATTTGATTCAAAATACAACAAATCTCATAAATCACACTTGAAATATTGTTCAAATTGTTATTGCTATTAATTTACCACTTAAAACTTTTTAATAAAATAGAAAAAAATATATATTTACAAGGAAGATGTAAGCAAAATATTAATAGGTCAATATAATTCTTCATAATAAATGATATATTATTGTGTTTTGGTAGTGACAAATTTGGGGAGAGGACAACTATTCCAAAACTTTACAAAATGCAATATGAGAATGAACTACACAATTACTAGAAATGTGTATCTTGGATATTATACAATTTGCATACATACAAAATTTGTGGAAAAAAAAATGTTCAAGATGTTTGCAATTCTGTAGAATGGCCCATATAACAGGTTTGATTCATCCATAGTTGTTAATAACAACCAAAAAACACATTTACAGTAATGGATTTACCATGAAACTCAACTGAGCAAGACATTCTGGAAAACTTAAAGGCCGAAATGTGAAGATTGTACATGTAAGGCATTTATACTAATTATTTCCTAAAAAAAAAAATGGTTTTCTTCAAGGAGAAAATTAATACTTTTATTCACCAGGGATGCAGAAAATTTATTAAAAAAATGTGACAGTAAAGACATTAAGAATGTTACCAAAAAACATTCTATTTTAAATAAATGTTTTTAGAATTTTCTGTTGATCAAGGAATCCTAAAGTATCACTTTTTCCACAAAAATATTCTTTTACACTGATAATAGGAAATGCTTCTTGAGCAGCAAATCAGCTTTTCAGAAAGAGTTCTGAAGGATCATGACACAGTAATGCCTACTGAAAATTCAGCCTCGCACCACAGGAAAAAATTGCATTTTAAAATACATTAAAACAGAAAATCTGTCAGCGCCGTTAGCCTTGTGGGCAGTGCATCGACATACAGCGCCGTTGCGCTCTGGGCGTCTCGTGTTCGAATCCCGACTCGAGGACCTTTCCCAATCCCGCCCCCCATTTCTCTCCCACTTCGTTTCCTGTCAGGTCTGATCTGTCCTATCATAATAAAGGCAAAAATGCCAAAAAATAAATCTTTTAAAAAACAGAAAATCTGAATTGTAATCATATTTCACAATATTACTGTTTTTACTCTATTTTTGATCAATTAAATGCAGCCTTGGTGAGACTTATTTTAACAGAAATCATGGAGTAAAACCTACAAAGCGGAGCGAAGTCAGTCCATCCTATGAGACCACATAAAATTGTCAAATGGCAAAAGGGGACAGATTAACTTTGAAAGAGGGCCTAGGAAATAATAATGAAGCACAATGGCGTGTTTGAATTAAATAAATGCATAAAACCAAACTAAATAGTTTTGCGTAAATGGGCTGTGCAGTGAGCTCAGCGCTCACAGTGGAGACTCATTATCTGGGGAAATAAGAGGTCATTAGTTAACAGAAAAATCCCTTCCCCTCTCAGTAACGCTGCTCTTACTGTGGCCAACGATCGCATGTGCTCTTTTCACACTGCCTACTCAAAGTCATCAGACGCCAGAGGGTTTTGTTGTTTCTAAGAGAGTTTGTGCTCCCATGTGGTCCGCTGATCATAGCGTAGGAGTGTGAGTGTAAATGTGCGTCAGAGCAGGAGGGAGATCCGACTTCTGCGGCGCAGTGACCCATTTACCTGTTGTAACCCAAATTGCTTTTTAAAGACAGGAGAAGAATGGGGCCTGAAAGAACAAGAGTGAGAGAGAGAGCATCAGACAGTTACTGCAAAGTGTTACATTTGTCCACTTGTGTGTGATCGTTTAGTTTTTTTTTTTTCTCAAAGTGCCAAAAATCGCAGCATTGTTCTGTTTCATAGATTCTTTGCTTTAATCTACACCAAACACTTTCTAGATCCAGCCAAACCTGTTGAAACTCTCACAAGGATCATCCAGCATGGTGATTCACACTCATACAAGTGGAATAGCTCAACGAAAAAATCTGTGTATTCACTCGCCCTGATGTCGTTCCAGACTTTCTTTCTTCTGTCGAACCCAAAGGTGAATTTCTGAAGAACATCCAGGCCACTCTTTTCAATATGAGTGAATAAAGACTGGGTCTGTCAAGCTTCAAAAAGACACAAAAGAAAGTCGTTTTTATGTCTTCTGAAGCCAAATGAAAGTTTTTATTCATTGATAATAGTCCAGGCTTTATCTATTTTTACCAAATATGACTTAAAACAGGGACTGCGCTTCTCGAAAGCTTCATGAGCTAAGTTGATTGTAAAAATTAACAAACGCAGAGTTGTGATCGAATCATTCAGACTGGTTTTGGAAACTAGATGATCCGATTCATTGGATAGATTTGATTCAA
The DNA here is from genome assembly GCF_049309525.1 of Garra rufa. Lineage (NCBI taxonomy): Eukaryota > Metazoa > Chordata > Actinopteri > Cypriniformes > Cyprinidae > Garra > Garra rufa. The sequence continues at coordinate 43,493,250 of NC_133379.1, forward strand.
ATGAACATTTAGTTAACAAATTAGAACAATTAGTTCAGCTGTCACTACTTATTTTGTGAATCTGACGATTAATCGAGTATTCGGACAATTATAATTAATTTTTTGAAATAATAAAATTGACCTAAGCAAACAATAGCCTTTAAAATGACTTAAAATGCATATTGTTATAATGTATGTGTAAATAAAACACAAATATAATAACAATGAAACAATAATAACAGGAAACAATAATTGCTGCCGTAATATGGCCGAAGCAGGCGCAGTAATATCAAATTTTCCGCCAGTATTAGTACACAATATAACTACAGAAGAGTCAAGTTTTAAATAGGACAAATATCGAAACTAGTTGGTCATTTTTGAATGTGATGCTATTGGTCTAATAGGATTCAATGATCAATGCTAAGCTATGCTAAAAGTAATATCGCCAGAACAGGAGAACGGCTGAATGGATTTCAAAACGGTAAAACTCAATTTATTAACTCAAGAGGAGTTGGAGAATGAGCCTATTTCCAAAAAAGTGGAGTGTTCCTTTAAGATTATAAGCAATCAGACTCACAGCATAAGTATACAGATATTTTTTTAAATGGAGTACTGAATTTAATCGAGGAATCGTGACAGTCCTACTTTCATGTTTTTGTCATTTCAGAACTTGACAGTTCTCATTCACTTTCATTATATTTAATAGAGTGGCCTGGATTCACCTTTTGTTTTCCACAGAACAAAATAGCCAAATAGGTTTGAAAATCTAAATGTAAATAAAGAGAATTTTCATTTTTAGGTGAGTATTTCTTTAACCGCTCTCTTTCTCAGAGACTATGACCCATATTTCTCCTCACAAACTCATTAATTAGCGGTGACGTTCGTGCCTATTCTTGGGGGAGAACAAGACAATGAATTAACAAGGCTGGCAAAATATAAGTCTGCTTCAGCGGAGCAGAAAGGTCACGGCTGCCCCTCGTCCGTCATTCTGACAGGAGCTAAACAAGAGAGTAAATAACCGTAGGGCTGGGAATCGATTCCAAAAAGAATCGATTCCTCGATTCCGAGGCATTGGGAATCGAGAGTCGATTCCAACGTTTGGAATCGATCCTCTCATGGGGAATCGACTCCTCATTCAGAGCCGTTTTCAGTTCATCAAAACTTACCTCTTAAACGGAAGGCTGCATTCCATGAAAGCTGCATATTTCGGCTGTAAGTCATCAAACGTCGATTGACGAAAATAAACGTAATAAAAACGACTCATTACTAAACTCGTCTGAGTTTAAGGATGCAGCCTTCAGTTTGAGAAGCACCCATTAATTTGCCTCTTGCTCGCTAATAGTTATAGTCTGATACATTTCCACAAAAAGATTCGTTCGAATAGATCATTTAAATGAACCAGTTCAAAAAACGATTCAGATGTTATTTTACGTGAGAACAGGCTCATGATGTCCACAATTTTGAGCGCTGCACGACAGAATAGATCATGACGTGTCTTGATCTTATTTACATCTTAAATAAATGCTATTTTTAATCTTTCTATCAGCCAATGATAACTCTGAAAGAAAACGCAGAGAGCTCGTATCAGTGGCCGAGAGCGCATCTGATTGGCAGCTACGCCACGAGCTCTTATATCATCCTGCATTTATTGCGAAATTATAGCTCTTATATCAGTGTTGTTGTTAAAGTTCTGTTTATTTTGTTTCAGTGTATAGTTTGCTAATTTTGTCATTTTATACACGTCACGTCTTATTTTATTCATTCAATAAATGCATGTCCACTGCTGAGCTGTGGGTTATGACTAATTTCCTGGGCAATGAATTACAATTTGAAATCAGTCAGAGCTACAGAAAAATAGTATATATATCTTTTTTTTTTTTTTTTTTTACAAATGAAGCTTCATATTATGAGAAGGTAACTTTATACAACCTTTACATCCTGTATTTATTGCGAAATTAGCTTCCTCCAATCTAAAAAACAAGAATCTAAAAAGAATCGAAACAACAGTGAGGAATCGATTCTGGAATCGAATCCAATCGATTCCAGAACCAGGAATCGGAATCGGAATCGATTCCAAAATTTTCGGAATCGAACAGCCCTAAATAACCGTCCTTTGTTACCTGCTCCTAATCACCACATCAGGAAGTCATCGCGTACAGGAGGGCAGGCAGGAGACTGCGACACGACGCCACCTAGTGGAAGAGACAGGAAGTGACCAGGACTGCAGTTTTGCAGAGTCATTTCTGCAGTGTCATTTCTGGAAGACAAACAGAGTGAATCAAAATCAGATCAATTTAGATGGTTAAACAAAATAAAAATCAATCAGAATTCTGCATGCAAAAATTACCGTCATTGACAACGGTAATTTTAACGGTAATCATAAAACAAAACAGGGGCTGCATTGCATTCTATACAATAGGTAGTCCAGGTAGAATTCATTGGAGAAAATTGTGACTATAAAAGACAAGAGAGAAAACCTTGCATTGTAAGTAGTATAAAAGAAAAATACAAAAAGGTGAATACAAATAACCTTTTTTCCCTGATTCATACACTTAAGAATGCAGAATTACCACACTGCCATTGGCGGTGCACTGAACCTTCCCAGAGTTTTGACAGTTTAAATAAAGACCAGCTTTAATGGCTTCTCTTTCCTACATCCAGACACATTCCTCACCTTTCACCCAAACTGTGCCATCTCTCATTATCTTATTAGCACTTCTGCAAGCTCACAATATCTACTCAGCCAGGGCAATGGACACACAGCCTTTTGGATTTTTAAAGTTGTATTTGGATCACTTGGTGCAAAATAAATAATGAGCATTTTAGTGTTTATCGTATATTAAATATGGCTGAGAGCAGATGAACAATTTAGCATGCATTGACATGTAAAAACTACAAGTAGCCAAGCTGATTCATCACAAATAAATAAAAAAATCTGCAGTGGGTGTTTGACTCTTTCATTAATCAATTCATTATTTTCATGCTGTTCTGGAAACACACTGGACGTCCATTACAATATCCCATTTGTCTACAGCACACCTGGTGAGAAGTGGACCATGGGTGACAAAGATACATGTTGTCTGAAAAGACTAAATGAATCATACCATCTTTAAACAACTGACTACGATGCCAGAAAGCATTTCTCCATGACAACGACGAGGTGAGGATGCAGGAGACGCAGGTGATTTTGAGCTAGAAAACCGGCAATAAGAAAAGAAGGAAATGCAAAGTAATAAAACATGACTTTAAAGTCTAATTACCTATTTAGTATAGAAGTGTGTTTCCATCAATGAATAAAAAGCAAAAGGTAATTGCGACTTCTCACATTTCTAACTTTTTTTTCCACAAATGCGAGTTTACATCTCACAATTCTGCTTGTTCTTGCAAAATATAGACTTGAAAATGCAAGCTATAATATCAGAATTGGAAGACATAACCTCGCAATTCTGAGAAAAAAGTTGCAATTCTGAGAAATAGTCAGAATTGTGACTTTTTTTCTAAGAATTGTGAATTTATATCTAGCAATTCTGACTTTATAGCATGCAAATAGGAGTTATTAAATCAAAACTGCGGGATATAAACTCGCAATTCTGAGAACATTTCAGTGTTTTTTCCCCTCAAAATGTAACTTTATAATACAATTGCGAGTTTATATCTCACAATTCTGAGGGAAAAAGTCAAAATTGTGAGATACAAACTTATATTTGCGAGACAAAGTCAGAATTGCAAAATACAAACTCGCAAATGCAAGAAATAGTCAACTCGCATTTGCATGAAAAAAGAATATTGCAAGATACAAACTTGCAACTAGAAGAAAAGTCAGAATTGTGAGTCTGTATCACAATTCTGAAAAAATGTCAGAATTGAGAGAAAAGTCAGAATTGTGAGATACAAACTCACAACTGCGAGAAAAGTCAGAATTGCAAGTTTGTATCACAATTTTGAGAAAAGAGTTAGAATTTTGTATCATACAATTGTGAGAAAAAAGTCAGAATTGTGAGAAAAAAGGTCAGAATTGCGAGAAAAAAAGGTAAAAATTGCGAGTTTGTATTAGTTCTGAGAAAAAAAAGTCCGAACTGTGAGAAAAAAGTCAGAATTGCAAAAACAGTAAAAATTTGAAATTTGTATCAGTTCTGAGAAAAAAAAGTCCGAACTGTGAGGAAAGTCAGAATTGTGAGAAAAAAGTCAAAATTGCAAGTTTGTATCAATTTTAAGAAAAAAGTCAGAATTGTGAGAAAAAAGTCAGAATTGCGAGAAAAGTCAAAATTGCGAGTTTGCATCAATTTTAAGAAAAAAAGTCAGAATTGTGAGAAAAAAGTCAGAATTGCGAGAAAAAAAGGTAAAAATTGCGAGTTTGTATTAGTTCTAAGAAAAAAAGTCTGAACTGTGAGAAAAAAGTCAGAATTGCAAAAACAGTAAAAATTTTACGTTTGTATCAGTTCTGAGAAAAAGTAAAAATTGTGAGAAAAAAGTAAAAATTGCAAGTTTGTATCAATTTTGAGAAAAAAGTCAGAATTGCGAGAAAAGTCAAAATTGCGAGTTTGTATCAATTTTGAGAAAAAAGTCAGAATTGCGATAAAAGTCAGAATTGCAAGTTTGTATCACAATTTTGAGAAAAGAGTTAGAATTTGGTATCATACAATTGTGAGAAAATAGTCAGAATTGTGAGAAAAAAGGTCAGAATTGCGAGGAAAAAAAGGTAAAAATTGCGAGTTTGTATCAGTTCTGAGAAAAAAAAAGTCCGAACTGTGAGGAAAAAGTCAGAATTGTGAGAAAAGTCAAAATTGCAAGTTTGTATCAATTTTAAGAAAAAAGTCAGAATTGTGAGAAAAAAGTCAGAATTGCGAGAAAAGTCAAAATTGCGAATTTGCATCAATTTTAAGAAAAAAAGTCAGAATTGTGAGAAAAAAGTCAGAATTGCGAGAAAAAAGGTAAAAATTGCGAGTTTGTATTAGTTCTAAGAAAAAAAGTCTGAACTGTGAGAAAAAAGTCAGAATTGCAAAAACAGTAAAAATTTTAAGTTTGTATCAGTTCTGAGAAAAAGTAAAAATTGTGAGAAAAAAAGTCAAAATTGCGAGAAAAAAGTAAAAATTGCAAGTTTGTATCAATTTTGAGAAAAAAGTCAGAATTGCGAGAAAAGTCAAAATTGCGAGTTTGTATCAATTTTGAGAAAAAAGTCAGAATTGTGACAAAAAGTTAGATTGGCGAGTTTGTATCACAATTTTGAGAAAAAGTCAGAATTGTACGTTTGTATCAGAATTCTGAGAAAATAAAACAGAATTGTGAGTTTGTGTCGGCGACAATAGCCTCGTGGGCAATGTGTCGACATGCAGCGACATTGCGCTTCAGGCGTCCCGTGTTTGAGTCCTGGCTCGCGGACCTTTCCATATCCCGTCCCCTCTCTCTCTCCCACTTCGTTCCGTCTCACAACTGTCCTATAAATAAAAGGTGACAATTCTATCATACAATTGTGAGAAAAAAGTCATAATTGTGAGGGAAAAAGGTCAGGTGACCCAAGGTGAGTTTGTATAACAATTCTGAGAAAAAGTCAGAATTGTGATACAAATTCACAATTGCGAGAGAAAAAAAAAGTCAGAATTGAGAGATAAGAAGACCTATGAATCTTTTTTATCTTTATTCAGTGGCGGATTCGGGCCTTCATAATTTAAAGCTCATCCAATTAAAAAAAAAAAAAAAAAAAATTTTAACAAAAAAAAATATATATACTATATCTTATACTCACCAAGGTTGCATTTTTGCATATTTGATTGAATACACTTCACAGCAAAAACAGCATTATAATGAACATTTTAATAAATGAATTTGTAATAAATTAAAATGTAAAATAAATTTAATTAAAATGTAATTTTAATAAATTAAAATGTAATTTATTCCTGTGATCGCAAAACTGAATTTTCTCCATTCACATTTCACCAGTCACATGATCATTCAGACATATATAAAGTTGGTTCTTCGACATAAAACAGCTGTATATATTGCAAATTCTTACAGTTTCCCCAGTATCCTTAAACTAGCAAAACACTTGACTGACCCTAAACTCAGCACAGCTGCACACTTCAGTGCATGTGATACATAGGACGTTTGTTCATCATGTGTGATTATGTCCTAGTTCTCACTTCACATCACATTTGGAAGTGTTTTGTCTTCATTACATGTCTGAGAGCATTAAATCTCACGTGCAGCGGCCTGCTGAGGCTGTTTTGCTCAGACTTGGCACCGAGCAATGATTGAAGACGGCAGCATCTACATTAGGCAGAAAAACCACGGACTTGAAGCCGAATCCCATAATTCTTCCTCATAATTACCACCAGGCACACACGGCTCCTGGAGTGCAGCGTACAGCAGACAGGGTAAACGTGAGCCGCCCTGCATTATGCAACATATGCAAATAAACAAATATTTCAAAAGCTTCAACGGCCTTTGAAGACTGGAAGTCAAGACAAAAGCAAAACGCAGTTTATTAGGAATCAGCACTTGCAGATGTTTGTAGAATGACACTAGATTCTTCCATCAATTGCATATTCTCATTTGGCTTTGTAGATGTCCATATTGTGTTTTTTTTTACTTTGGATACAAACTGACCCTTTATAAACAACCAATGCTGATAACGTAAGTGCATTTTTTTTAGCTTTACCACAGTGTTACAACAGATTTAAGTGACACTATTGGCACACAGCACTATGATTGTTCCAGAAGATTCAAAAACAATGGCCTGACCGCAAATCTCAAAATTAATGTCAGTCATGGCGGCACAAACAAAACTCAAATGATACCTTACACATACATATTAATCAATACTGGCATTGTGGTTAGACTGTTAATATATTTTCGGATCATTACCGAAATCCCATTGTCTTGTATAGCTAGTATAAAGGTTAAAAGGCACTACAGGTATCATACGGCAATTTTTCACAACGAAAACAAGAAATATCAAAAATATTGCATTGATAGGCTTGCTTTTCTGAGTCGTATTGTTTGATCACTTGCAGCTAGAGGTACGGTTAACTGATCAGACACCTTCGGTATGATTTACGACGCAGGTCACTCGATCACTCATGAAACAGCCAAGTTGTGGGACAAATCGACTTGCCTAACGGTTTTGAAAGATTTAATTGAAACAAAGTCAACATCAGTCATCTGAGCTTATAAATAGAGAACTCTGTGTTCAATATCACTTTCTTTTCTTTAACTCTAAATCATTATTTCACTCTTTTCTGCTATTTCATTGATGGGAGAAAGAATCAACCGAACATGTAATCCAATCTAACTGTTTGTAGACAATGTTGTAGCTGATTGTCCTAATCGTGGAATTTCTGCCTCTATTGAGTAATGTGTAATTCAAGTTCATGCTTGGCATTCAAAAAAGTTCATAGTCAGCATGAAATTTCACAGTTACTCTGGGATTGTCTTGAGTTACCGCTCAAATGTAAGGCCGGGTATTATTTTAACCCCAGTACGTCCATTTTAAACTTCCAGTACAACTGATGTTTTCTTTGGATTTTTGTATGAGAGGAGAAGAAAAGGCTTGTGTAAATACACAAGATACTCGGTTCCTGCTCCTCAAGGCCTGGATGTACTTTGTGTGACTGGAATGTATATAGAAGGCCAAAGCCCATTTCACGGGAGTGTCAGTGTTTGTTCTCTGCCATGCTGATATCTGGGTCAGTGGTCGGGATGGACGGGTTTCAGTCCTTTTCTGGTGTGGAGGATTGGAGGACTGGGGCTGGAGGTTTGTGGGGTTTTGGAGGACACCGGTCCAAGGTTTTCCACGTCAGAACGCACACGCTGCCTGTGTGACCTCTCGAATTCTTCATCCTGGACATAAGCATCAATATGATCAATCAGTTTTATTTTTAGGATTTCATTGGACTTTTTTTGCTTTTTCTTATTTGATGTACTATGTGGACGTTCAAGGAGAAGTTCAGTTCCAGAACAAATATTTACAGATAATTTACTCACTCGCTTGTCATCCATGATGTTTCATGTCTTTCTTTATTCAGCCATAAATAAATAATGTTTTTTTGAGGAAAACGTTTAGGATTTCTCTCCATATAGTGGAGTGCTATGGTGCCCCTGAGTTTGAACTTCCAAAATGCAGTTTAATTGCAGCTTCAGTGGGATCTAAATGATCCCAGCCAAGAAAGAAGGGTCTTATCTAGTTAAAAGATTGGTTATTTATTTATTTTTTATTACAATTTATATACTTTTTAACCTCAAATGCTCATCTTGACTAGCTCTGCGTGTACTCTGTGTATTCTGGTTCAAGACAGTTAGGGCATGTCAAAAAACTCCCATCTCATTTTCTCCTCCGACTTCAAAAATGCTCTACATCGCTGCTATGATACCGACCCAGTGTTTACAAAGTAAAAATGCAAAGATCAAACACCCTTTACAAAAAAAGGTAAAACAGTGATGTAGGACGATTTTGAAGTTGGAGGAGAAAATTAGATATGTCTTGAACCAGAAAAAAGTAGAGTGCACGCAGAGCTAGTCAAGATGAGCATTTGAGGTTAAAAAGTATATAAATTGTAAATTTTTTTGGAAGATAACCGACAGCTGGGATTAGAGCCCTTTGAAGCGGCATTTAAACTGCATTTTGGAAGTTCAAACTCGAGGGCCCCACAGAAGTCCACTATATGGAGAAAAATCCTAAAATGTTTTTTGAAAAAAAAAAACTTCTTTACAACTGAAGAAAGACATGAACATCTTGGATGACAAGGGGGTGAGTAAATTATCAGTTTTGTTTTTGAACTTCAACATTTCAAATGTTTGAGGTCAGTACAATTTTTTTATATTTTTGAATGTCTTTTATGTTTACAAAAACTGCACTTATTTGATCAAAACACAGTAAGAGTGAAATATTAAAATAAAAAAAAACCTTTTTATATATTTAAATTTTTTTAATGTAATTTATTCCTGTGAATCCAGTCTTCAGAGTCACGTGATTTTTCAGAAATCATTCTAATATGCTGATTTGGTACTCAGGAAACATTTCTTATTATCAGTGTTAAAAACAGCTGTGCTCCTTAATATTATGCTTTTTTTTCAGGATTCTTTGATTAATTGAAAAATGCACTCAAATCTTCTGTAACATTAATGTCTTTTTCTAGTACTGTCAATTGATAAAACACAAATTAAAATCACACATTTTTTCTGAAACGAATCACGATTAATTAGTTTCACATTCAATCTTCAAATTAATGTAGAGGTGACAAAGACAGTATACATTTTTTATGACTGAAGGTATTACTGATACCAATATTGCTGATGTCTCTAGGAAATCATTTTTTTCCCTAATATTTAACCATTGACTATAGCCTTTCAACATTACAGTTTAATTGAGAGCTATCAATTTTAACATTTATTAGACTTTAAAAAAAAAAAAACAATTTCTAGTTTAAGGGAACTTAAAACAACCTTCAGATAAACCCATTTTTTACCCTTCCCCTTCAGCAAGTAGGAAATATACAGATATTGAACAAAGTTATCAAACGCTACATTCTAAACTAAATATAGATAAATCCTTAAAGCTATAAAAGTTACTGATTTCCTTTTGTATTTTGTTCTTTGATTAACAGACACAGCAGCTGGTTATTAGGTTATTTGGCTGCTATTACTTTAAGAGCTGCCACTGCTGAACATGACGCGGATCTAACACACATGCTTGTAGTTTCATTTACGCGTTAATATTTGCTTTGATACATTTGTGTGTACAATTAAAGTGCTTGTGGCACAAGCACAGAATAACGTCTGATAAGAGAGGTAAATACGTAAATTCTGCGCTTGTTTGACTAGTGCCTGGTGCTGAAGCGAAGTTAGAGTGTGTGTATGAAAAGTTTCCCATTTGATGTGGTCGCAAAGACGTTACGCAACTAAATAATCACACTTCTTGTCAAGAAAAAAAAACAGAAGCAGCAGTTGTAATGGGGGGCCAACCCTAACCCCACCCCTGCCTTAAATACATTAAATATGTTTAACACCATTATACTAAAACAATTAATTGCCTTCGTTAATTTTGACAGCACTATTGTTTACTGTAATGTTTAATCAATTTAATGTGTGCTTGCCTTATATGTATACATTTATGGTAAAAATTAACATAAATTAGGACTGTTTTGGTGAAAGAAAAAGTTAGACATTATGACCAAGAATAAAATGCCACAAGTGTACAATACGTCATTTTTAAGTCTGCATGTGTATTTAAGACTTACAGTGTCTGCGGTTAGTTCCTCCTCTGTGTGCTCACTGTAATGGTTATAGAGCTCAATGTCTGATAGAGCGCTCTCTGCCATCTCTTCTTCATAGTCTGTGTGATAGTCCGATTCATCTGTGGGAGAGATGAAGATATTTCCGTCCCATTAGCCTAACGATGTTAGTACACAAATCACACAACACTAAACGACATCCAACTAAGCAGAAGCCAAAAACAAATCAATATGCTGGGAATTTATGCCAAAGTCTCTCAAACAGACTGCCAAATGTGCTTTTAAAAGTATATTTATAAATGTTAACATTGATTTACCATCCACAAGAGCTGGTTTGACTGGCTCAATCCGTGAGACAATTTCAGCCAGATCAGTGAAGGAAGCATTTGGACAAGTCACCAACTGCAAAAACAACAATAAAACGAAGTGAGGAACTGTTTCGACATACAACAGAACTCTTTTTCAGGTGATCCAGGCTTACATTGTTGCTTCGTGTTTTGTGGAACTCCTCCTGATGTCTGTCTTTCATCATCTTCTCCACCACGCCGCTCCTGCACCACACATCAAACACCGTCTTCCCATGCTGGTAGCCCACTTCCTACATGCGCACACAAACACATATGTGGCCAACCAAAAATAATAGAGTGCAGAAGCTCAAAAAGTAAAGGAGATAAAACTCACGCTGATCTCGTCGAACTTGCCAAACTCAAGTGTGCAGTATCTGTCGATGGGAGGTCTGATGTATTCACAGTAGTCGCTATTCTTAACAGATTCAAGTTGTCTCACTGAGCACACATAGGCCAGCCGGGCCTGAATCTCAGTCATATTCAACACCTGAAATAGCCACAACAACTTTATCACAAAGAGAGACATTTTCAGAAGAACATTTAAGCGTCTGTGAGTGCAAAAGTGGTTGCAACTACTTTTTTCTGTGTGGTTGCTAGTTAAAAGGATAGTTCACCCAAAAGTAAAAATTACCCCATGATTTACTCACCCTCAAGTCATCCTAGGTGTATATGACTTTTTTCTTTCAGACAAATACAATCAGAGTTATAATAATAAATGTCCTGGCTCTTCCAAGCTTTATTATGGCAGTGAATAGGTGTCGAGATTTTGAAGTCTATCCATCCATCCATCATAAAAAGAGCTCCACATGGCCTTCTGAAGCAAACTGATGCATTTGTGTAAGAAAAATATCCAATTTTGACAACTTTATAAACTATAATCTCTAGCTTCCGCTAACTGTTGTATGCACATTCACAAGTGAGTGAAAGGAAAACCAGTCTCTCTCTCTCTTTTTTTTTTTTTTAACAAATCCTCATTTTGTACTTTATGACCGGTGTTTTGTCTTGTTCTATCCACAGTCCTTACGACAGTAAGCAGAAGCTAGAGATTACAGTTTACAAAATTCGAAATTCTTCTTACACAAACGCATCGATTCACTTTAGAAGACCTGTATTAAACCCCTGGAGCCATGTGGAGCCCTTTTTAAGATGGATGGATGCACTTTATTGGACTTCAATTTCAGATTGAAAATCAGCCATTCACGGCCATTATAAAGTTTGGAAGAGCCAGGACATATATTAAAGGGATAGTTCGAGCATTTAAGACATGAAGTTGTATGCAATCCTTATCAGCACTATAGTGTATACACACTGACCCACACTGCGTTCACCTCCCTGGTCAGAGTTCTGGCCGCTGGAAGTTTTTCAAGAAAGTAGTCACGGTTAGTTTCCGGGGCCTCAAAACTGTGCGTTTTTACGTGAAAAAAATATATGCGTTTCAAAGCTTGATTAATTTACATCACAAAAAACACTCCTGACAAAAATCATACCTCAGTTTTAATCGGCACTATATTCTTTCCGTTTCCATCAATCCGCGCTGCTGTCAGTTCGCACGTTCCGATCAGCTGTTGATAGCGCGACTCACTGACAACATGTCTGACTACGAAACTTCTGATGATGAAACCAATTTTAGCACAATGTCAGACGGAACAGACGATATATATATATTTATATTAGACCTCGTTTCACGTGATTTCCACAGGAGTCTAAACATCAGATTGTTTACTGTACAGTTTAGACATGGGATCTCCAGTCCTCGTGAGCTACTGTCTTGCTGGTTTTAGTTTTTCTCTGATGCAACACACACCTGACTCAAATCAACGGGTTATTAGCAGGCTTGTACAGAATGTCTCATTTGAGAAAGGTGTCCTGTCATAGGAAAACATCGCGCTGCAGGAATGTAGCTCACGATGACCGGAGTTGGAGATACCTGGTTTAGACCTACCTGTATGTGACTTCAAGCACACTTATAAACACGATGATACCGACGCACGTTCCGCATAGTTACAGACAATAACAAATATAGCAAAGCATCATATTTTGTTGTGTTATATAGATTCAATTTAATGCCCCGGTTAGAATATTCTCAGTGTGACGTTAGCCTAAAAACCGACGTTAGCTTCAAAATAAACCTGTCGTATGCGACATAAAGTTAGTAAATAGAGCTTACCCGTGGTACTGGTACAGCAGAACTCTTTAAAATCCATTTTTTGATTTTTCCTCCTTGGTTGGGGATGTAATCGTCTTCGCTGAAGTAAGCACTGCACACACGAAAATCCTTGATACTGGATATATTAGCTCCCGCAGAGTAGCCGATGGCAACCAGCCAAAGCTGTCTCATAACTATATCAGAAACAGGAAAACGATGGAATCTGAACGGCGATCCCTGCACATTCTTGTGGTCACAACCTGGGAATTTACAAGTTCGCACCATTGTTAATTTTCTACTTTTTACGTCGTTGTCATTCGAGTGTGTAATGGAACAGCTGATCGGAACGTGCGAACTGACAGCAGCGCGGATTGATGGAAACGGAAAGAATATAGTGCCGATTAAAACTGAGGTATGATTTTTGTTAGGAGTGTTTTTTGTGATGTAAATTAATCAAGCTTTGAAACGTATATATTTTTTTCACGTAAAAACGCACAGTTTTGAGGCCCCGGAAACTAACCGTGACTACTTTCTTGAAAAACTTCCAGCGGCCAGAACTCTGACCAGGGAGGTGAACGCAGTGTGGGTCAGTGTGTATACACTATAGTGCTGATAAGGATTGCATACAACTTTATGTCTTAAATGCCCGAACTATCCCTTTAATATAACTCTGATTGTATTCGTCTGTAAAAAAAAGTCATATACACCTAGGATGGCTTGAGGGTGAGTAAATCATGGTGTAATTTTCATTTTTGGCTGAACTATCCCTTTAATAACTTACTAAATATGCCTTAGGTTCTCCTATTAATGCAAATCTATGGGATATTTTTGCCAGTTTTACCTCTGCCGGGTAAAAATCATAAATCGAATAGCTTGAAGCAATAACTTAACTCTTCTCCATTTGCAAGTTTCAGTATCATTCATTTGATTAGGCAAGTTTGAATGCATCTTTCATAATCACTAAAAGTTGACACTTAAGGTGCGGTCATATAAGCACAATTTTTTAGGTCCATTGTCTATTGTCAGTAGTGTAGTGATAAATGATGCACAGTAAATGTGGCCACACCTTTACAAGTATGAGCAATAGTAACAGTGACGCTTGCCTAATTAAGTAAACACTGCACTTAGCTAATGGTCTCGCTCACCTTGACTTTCTCAGCCAGTGGGTTGAGCCGTTTCCATAGCAGCCACCAGCCAGAAAGGGCATCCCCATAGTTGGTGAGGTTGGTTTCATCTTGGCTGCCCACATCGATGGCAATAACCACCTTGGCACCCATGGAGCGTGCCACATCCGCTGAAACAGGAAAAGAAGACAACACCCTCAACAATGAAAATCCATTATTATAAAAAGATCAAAATTACCCAATTCTTCAGATCTTATAGCAGTTGTCTGCACACTCAAGTCCACCCACGGTCTATTCACTGAATGTCAGATGCAAGTTGCACACAAAAATGGCCCAAAGTTTTATCTGACTATTTTAGAACCCTCCCCCAGAAAGATATTTCCTGTCTAAGTAGGCGGTCCTTGGCTAGAATGAGCCAAATAATCTTGGTCCAGACTTTCTGCCAATAGTTAACTTGTGTACTTATTGGACCAAAAAAGAGTACACAGAATCTCTTAAACTACAACTTGCAACTAGACGGATGTACTGTTGTTTCCTCTACAGTCAAAAATCTGGGTGTTATATTAGACAGCAACCTGTCTTTTGAAAATCATATTTCCTATGTTACTAAAACAGCATTCTTCCATCTTAGAAACATTGCTAAGCTACGGAACATGTTACCTGTTTCTGATGCAGAAAAGTTAGTTCATGCATTTATGACGTCTAGACTGGACTATTGTAATGCACTACTAGGTGGTTGTCCTGCTTCTTCAATAAATAAGCTACAGGTAGTCCAAAATGCAGCTGCTAGAGTCCTTACCAGATCAAGAAAATATGATCATATTACCCCAATTTTACAGTCTCTACACTGGCTACCTATTAGGTTCCGTATCACTTACAAAATAATACTTCTTACCTATAAGGCCCTTAATGGTTTAGCTCCTGCATACCTAACTAGTCTCCTACTACGCTACAATCCCTCACGCTCCCTAAGGTCGCAAAACTCTGGACTTTTAGTAGTACCTAGGATAGCAAAGTCCACTAAAGGAGGGAGAGCCTTTTCTCATTTGGCTCCCAAACTCTGGAATAGCCTTCCTGATAACGTTCGGGGTTCAGACACACTCTCTATGTTTAAATCTAGATTAAAGACTCATCTCTTTAGCCAAGCATTCACATAATGTATCTCATAACGTTGTACTTCAGTTACATCTGATCAAATGCACATTAATATTCTTCAGCTTGGGCTAAACACATCATTTTTGTTTGGTTGGAAGTTGGAACAGCAGCTACGCTAATTATTTCTCTATTTGTTTCTCTGTTTCTGCCACGGGATTTCCATCCCGTGGTAACTAGGATTTACGCAAGATTCAGTCTGGATTCAGAAGAAGAGATGATGCCGACCCCTCAGAGGACCGCAGATGATGCCAGCCTTGAAACAACATACAGCACTACATAATTTTCTTACAAGTTTGATCACAGCACATAATCATTGCAATTAGTGTTCATCATCTGTTCGATTACACAGTTACTGATTTTAACATTTATATCATATGTACATCGACTTGACATACAGTATTCACCACTAAATACTAAAATTACTAAATATATTGTAGTAGCCTAAACTTTTGTACAGCGCTTTGCAACGATTCGTATTGTGAAAAGCGCTATACAAATAAACTTGAATTGAATTGAATTAACTGTCTGGCTACATTATTTAAAAAGATTTGCATTTATGAAATAGTGCATTTGTCATTGTATATTGGGATTTGACTGTCAGAAGCTAAAGAGGTTTTACAGCGGGGAGCTAATGTCCTTATACACACCTGGCAGGTTGTTAATGTAGCCTCCGTCCATGAGCAGGTGTCCATCTTTTGGATCACACAATGGTGGCAGGTAACCAGAAAGAGACATGCTGGAACGCACATACCTCCACAGGGAGCCTGTGAATGCAGGGACAGGAAACGTCAGACATTTATCCTGGTTAAGCAGAGGCTCATAAATGCGGGTGGAGTGTGTGACAGTACTGACCGTCAGTGTGCACTCTCATTGTGGAGGCAGTGATGTCTGTGGTGATGTTGAAATATGGGATCCAGAGGTCCTGTAAACGAGCCAAACACATTTAAGATGCTGAATGTGGCAGGTTGTGATCCAATGTAGGATACTTTGAGCCAAGAAGAGTCAGTTTCCTACCTCTATCTGTTTGTCATTGAAGACAGTATTAATGCTGGAGTTAAATGAAGCACCGGAAAACATTGAAGTAACAGGGTAGGTCAAGTCTAGCACTTTCTTAAACACTGATGTCATTTCCTGCAGAGGGGGAAAGGAGAACAAAGTTAGCTTTTTGTGTCCAATTTAAGTTGCTTTTAAATTGGAAGCAAAACAACGCAACAGATTGGAATAAGTAAAAAAGAAAGAAAATGAAAAGGTAAAGGAAAGGGAACAAAAAAATAATAGAAAAGTAATGGAAAAATGAGTAGGAAAATACAAAGGGACAAGAAAAGAATAATAAAACAGTAAAAAATGAAAAGGAAATAAACATTAAAGGAAAAAAATAATAATACAAAAATGAAGAGAATAAAAAATGAGTAGAAAAACAAAATGGAGCAAAAAAAAGACTGGAAGAAGGAAAGGATAAAGAATAGGAAAATTAAAAGAAAAAAATATGAAAAAATAAAAATAGAAAGAAAATTTAAAAATAAAAAATTAGAAAAAGAATATGAATGAAGAAAAGAAGGGGGAAAATACCAAAAATAAAAAGGAACAGAAAACAATAAAAAAGAAAGAAAAAGAAAAAGGGAGAAAAAAATAACTAAAAGGGACAGGAAAGGAATATTAAATAAAAGAAAAAAGCATAGGAAACCGGAAAGGAAATGAAATGAAAATGAATAAGAAAATGAAATAAACTTTTTAAGAAAATAATTAAGAAAAAAAGCATATAAAAGGGAAAAGAAAAAGGAAAGGAAAGGAAAGGAAAGGAAAGGAAAGGAAAGGAAAGGAAAGGAAAAGAATAGAAAACAAAAGAAAAGAAAAGAAAAGAAAAGAAAAAGAAAAGAAAAGAAAAGAAAAGAAAAGAAAAGAAAAGAAAAGAAAAGAAAAGAAAAGAAAAAGGAATGGAAATAAAATGGAATAGGAAAGGGATTAAATAAAGGATATGAAAGAAAGAAAGTGAAAAATAATAGGAAATAGAAAAGTAAACAGAAAAGTGAATGAAAATGAGTAAGAGTAGACTGGAAAAGGGTGATAAGGAATAAGGAAATAGGAAAATATAAGGAATAGGAAAAGGAAAAGAAAAGTAAAGAGAAAGAAAGGAAAAATAAAAATATAAAAAAAGAAAGAAAATTAAAAAATAAAATAAAAATAATATGAATGAAGAAATGGAAAAGCAGGGGAAAAAACACAAAGCAAAAGGGAACAGAAAACAAAAACGAAAAAAGGAAAACTAAAAGCGACAAGAAAAGAATAGTAAAAAAAAGAAAAAATAGAAACATGAAAGGAAATGAAAATGAAATAAAAAGAAGGAAAATAAATAATAAAAAAGAACAGAAAAAAGAAAAGAAACAGGAAATTAAAAGAACAGGAAAATGAATTAAATAAGGAAATGAAGGAAAGAAAGGGAAAATAATAGGAAATAGAATGGAAAGAAAATTAAAAAGAAGAAGAAAAGTAAATGGATAAGTGAATGAAAAATGAGTAGTAAAACAAAACAATGAAAAAGACTGGAAAGAAGAAAAGGATAAAGAATAGCTAAGGAAAAAGAAAGGAAAATGTAGGAAAATAAATAATATGAGAAAGAACAAAAAAATACTTAAAAAAAGGAACAGAAAACAACAAAAAAGCAAAAAGGAAATCTAAAAAGACAAGAAAAGAATAGTAAAATAGAAAAATAAAATTAATATGAATAAAGAAAATGAAAGAAAAATAGTAAAAGGAAAAAGGAACAGAAAACAACAAAAAAGAAAAAAGGAAAAAAGGAAATCTAAAAAGACAAGAAAAGAATAGTAAAATTAAATTAAGCGGAAACAGGAAAGGAAATTAAAATGAATAAGAAAATGAATGGAGAAAAAAATACTAAAAGGAAAAAAGACATATAGTCATATAGGATAAGACATATAGGATAAAGAATATTGGAGCGGGAAAAAATTAAAAGAAGCAGAATGAAAACGAAAAAGGAGAGGAAAAGAATATGAAAAAGAAAGTTAATGTAAAGACAACTGGAAAAAGAAAAAAGTAAAAGCGTGCTTGGTTTCTATTTTTTGGTGAGCACTGGGATGCATTTTAAAGAAGCACAAGGTTTATTTCAGATTTTTGAGTGTTTCGCACCATTGCCCACTCTCTGGCTCTGATCTTCATCCTGCTGTAACTGCGGTCCTCTGCATACAGCGCGCCCATCATGGATCCGATAGAGGTGCCGCCCACCAGATCAATGGGGATTCCCGCCTCACTCAACGCTCGAATGATGCCCACCTGAGAGCAGCCCCTGAAAGAGGGAAGATGTGAAGAGGAGAATGAGGGGGGCAAATAAACTCAGTGATACAAAGCCAATCAACACATAACCTTTCACTTTGGTCCAAAAAAAAAAAAAAGAAAAAAGGATGAAGCCCAAATTGATTAAAATCAACAACTAGAAAGGAGCATTGCGTTTTTCTCTTTTTGAACAGCACTATAGGTTTTTTTTTCTACCTGGGTAGAGTTAACACTGTACACAGAATCAATCACAGGTTACTACACAAAAGGAATGAAAGCAAAAAATAGCAACCAACCTTTAAACACCTCCTGCCAACCACGAAAAAGACAGAATAGACAAACAGAAGCTGTCAGAAAAAATTAAATTGACAGAAAGAGAGCAACACTGGAAAGAGGTCAAACAAAGACTGAGAGGAGGTGGTAAAGGGCTTTTAAAGGAAAATGCCACAGTAGTGTCAACAAGAGTGGGAGTGTGGAAATGCATTCAAAATAGTGGAGGTGTTTTCTCTTCAATTTCATAGTTTTATTTCTGTTTTTTTAAAAGGTGTAACAAGTGCATACCTGGCTCCTCCGCCCCCCAGCACCAGCGCAATGGCGTTGCCTGTGAGAACACGGGCCAGACGAGAGAAATCAGAGTGACGATCGGCAGGTTTCTGGAACACACGCTGATACATTTCTCTCTGAAAACACAAATGACACAGGAACTTAGACTAGCAATATGTCAGAAATCACTGGTCACTTTTATAAGCTTAGTCAATATGTTAAAGGGATAGTTCATCCAAAAATAAAAATTCTGTTATTAATTACTAACCCTCATGTCGTTTCAAACCTGTAATGCTGCGTTCACACCGCCCCAACCGTCATGCGTCAGTTGCGGCAAGATTACATGTAAAGTCAATGGTTGAGTCCGTCAGAGGTCCGTCAGAGGCTCTGCGTTGCGTTGTGTCCGTTGGATCCGTCAACTTTTCAAGCGTTACCTGCGTTTCAAGCGTCAACGCCGCAAACGCAAGCAACGCAGAAGTTCAGCTAGCTGAACTTTTGACGGACTTGACGCACTTGACGCAGTGCGTCAACCAATCAGAGCGTCTCACTGTAGCGACGTCACCACACGTATTTTGAATGAAGCGGGAGCAGAAAAAACAACAACATACAATTCTCTGCGATTGCAGACGGCTACAAGCTTATTCTAGCCGTCTGCAATCGCAGAGAATTGTATGATCCGTCCTCGTTGTTGTATAAAGACAGGAATGTAAAGGAACTTGCTTGGATGAAGATCGCTGAAGAGATCGGGATGTCAAATTTTTTCTCAACGTAATTATTTCCCATTTCGTTAGCTAGCGAAACATGGTCATGAGAGGATTCCAAAATGTCCAGTCCCAATAGTTTGCCATGGTTTATTCAGGGGAAGTGTGCAAAAAACTAGATGCGTTGGGAGCGTTGCCTGACGTGTGCGGTGTGAACGCACCAAAAAGCAAGCGTTGCCAGCTTCAACGTACATGCGTCAAACTAGATGCGTTAGGTGTGTTGCCTGACGCAGACAAAGTGTGCGGTGTGAACGCACCATTAGACCTTCACTCATCTTTGGAACACAAATTAAGATATTTTTGATCAAATCTGAGAGCTTTCTGACCCTGCACATTTTTGTTTTTTTTTGCGCACAGAAAGTATTCTCAAAGCTTGATCAAATTAAGGTTAAACCACTGATGTCACATGGACTATTTTAATGATTCATTTCATGAAAAATATCTTGATTTGTGTTTCGAGGAACGATAAAAGGGTGAGTAATTAATGACAATAAATAATGAATAATGAAACAAATTTTCACTTTTGGGTGAACTATCTCTTTAAGACAACTAGTTTGACCAACTAGCAGTTATTTAATAGGCAATTGTACTCTTCAGACTCAAATTAGACCAATCTATGTATTTAAATAACTGACTAAAGAACAAGAAGTTATGAAAAGTTTGAAAACAGTAAAAGTTAACTTAAGTAAAACTTAATCTTACAGAAAAAAAATAGATGACTTGTAAAACTTAAAGTAGCCTCATATGGCAGCCAGTTACCACTGAATAAAAAAAGGTTACTGTGAATATAGGTTATTGTTATCTCTATAAAAAGTTGCAATTACCTTTGGGGAATTGGGGTTCTATAACCACATGATATATGTATCACGCGAGATTGATTTTTATACCAATCACATAAAATCAATCTCACATGACCTTGGATCAAGTTAGACATGCTCAAATCATTAATAGAGCTGCTTACCCAACTCTTTGGGAAAAAAAAACTTCTAAAACTATGTGATTTTACTGGTAACAGATCAAAAAGAACCAAGTTTTATTTCTTCAAGGTCTTTCTTAAAGATTTGTCTGTAACTGGTTCTACTTTGTTTTTTTTTTCTTGTTATATCCTGAACAAAACTAAGATTTGCCATGATGACATAACACAAAGTCAATGGAGCTCAAGGACAAATCCGCAGAAGCCTGGGAAACTTGACAGGAATATCAAGAGCGTCTTAAATACATATAATGCTAACAAATGTGTAACTTAAAAAGTGGCAGTCTTTTTTTCATTTACTCGAGGGGGTGCTATAAAATAAATTTAAAAATGTTTTTATTGAAATTTGAAAGCTGAATAAATAAGCTTTCCATTGATGTATGGTTTGTTAGGATAGGGCAATATTTGAAAATGTGGAAAATCTGGAATCTGAGGGTGCAAAACAAAACAAAAAATAAAACATTTTTTTTTGTCCAAATGAAGTTCTTAGCAACGCATATTACAAATCAAAAATTAAGTGTTGATATATTTATGGTAGAAAATTAACAAAATATATTCATGGAACATGATCTTTCCTTAATATCCTAAAGATTTTTAGCAAAAAAGAAAAATCTATAATTTTGACCCATACAATGTATTTTTGGCTATTTCTACAAATACACCCATGCTACTTAACTTGTTTTGTGGTCCAGGGTCACATATAAGTAATTTTTATTTCATGGTATAATATATATATAACGATATAGTAATCAAATGTATAAAAACACGGCACATTCTTCACATTTAAATTGAATATATACTTCTTATTAAAGTTACAAAAGTGATTAAGTCAAAAGCAGAGAGATTTTCTCTCAATTGTTGTTTGATTAAGATGAATGCCAGACAGCAGGAATATTAGACTGCTGTCACTTTAAGGGCTGCCCAGATCAATATACTGTCAAATAAGTGTTTTCTTTCTCAGCTTTTTACTTTAACTTAAAACCTAAATATACAAGGATAGTTACAAATATGGGTAAACTCAGTTTAATACTCCCATGTCTATGCTCATGCGCATACAGCAAAATGAGTTATCTTTCACTGCTCATTGCGTTTTAACGACTTAAATTACTTGTTTTTAAAATGCAATGCTAAAACGTGCACAAACGATGCAACCGTGATAAAGACACTAGTTAAAAATCTCTTTCAGTTCACAAATTTCTACCGGTTAACTGTGTCTACCAGTATATCGCATTACATTTTGGAGTTTGTGGCATCTAAATGTTTGAAAACCCCATGCTACACCATTGCATGGCTTTGAAAATGATAGTTATTTCAGTGAAACCATGATGTAATTGAGTGTTGCACCAATTTTGGCAGGCTCCTCCTGGAGAAGACCCTGCGGGGGCAGGACAGGTGAAGGTGTCTGGAGATCCAGCTCCGCATGTTGAGCCATTCAGCTGTTCCTTTGGGAGGAGGTCCGTCCTCGCGGTGCAACAACACCAGCTGTTTCTGTGCTCTCACCGCGCTCCCCTCTAACATGCGCTCCAACTGAGAGACAAAGAGACAGATGGATGGACAAAGAGAGCACTGAACATCATCCTTTCAAAACTAGACAACACTCTGTCCAAATGTACTTTATAAAATAAAATTATTTTATTTAATGGAACACACTGAATGAAGAACTAATCCATGAATATAATAGAAATATATCCTTTTTTTTTCAGAAGGTAATTTCTTTCTAAAGAATAATTTTTGATTATACGTCCGCTCTCAATTCTTTTCATTGTGAATTGACAATGACCCATCTCGGACTTGTTTAAAACATCTGAGCTTTGAGTCCCTGATTCAAAGAGCAGGGCTATAGTGGATTTACGATCAATAGGGATGTTGCTCGACCCCAGACCTCTGATCCAACTTCAAATGCACAGGCCTGACGCTTGAAACCCCTGGATATCCAACCCCCCCCCCCCCCTTTCCTGCATGTAAATGATTAATCTCTCACTCTCTAGGAAAAGAACAGAGTAAGTCTTGCAGTTCACCTGGAGTCCTGCCAATATGGTTTATTACTGGCTGTGATCAGAGCAGTTCAGCGGTGACTTACAGTACAGAAGAGTAGGGGCCATTTTTAGCCCAGTGTGTTATGGTTCAAACAACTTAATATTTTTTGGGCTCAACCTATAAAAGTACCTGCCATCCTGAGCAAATGATAAATTACAGGCCTTGAAACCCATTTCATTTGTGTCGGAATAGACCCTTCTATTTCCAGTGGAAGTAGCCGCAGCTCTGAATCTTGGTACGTGAAATTTAGCACCAGTTCTTGTAAGCATTTTTCACTCTGTGATGATGTAACACCATCTTACCTCTCCCACGGCTGGGTCCTGCTCTCCCAGTCCCACGATGATGATACAATCGGCCTGTCTGATGCAGCGCTGAGTCCATGGGGTGAGTGACACATCTGTCTGATACAGGACTATGCGGTGGATGTCTTCCTGTTGACCCAACCAACTCGACAACCTGTACTCATGCACGCTGGAGTAAAAGGAAAGAGACTATTTTCGGCTACTTCTCACTTATGCCATTTTTAAACATGTCAAAGTCTAAGAGTCAGGCTAGAATTTTCTATATTCATCCAAGATTAAATTGGAGTGAGACTACAGACTATGACTTTACAGCCTAGACTACAATGACTAATGTTATATATTGAGGATTCACATGAATTTAGTTGTTCATTTATGATTATTAAACATGTGAAGACCTGCAGGATCCCACACCTTTTGACCAATGAATATCCATGACGCATCTATGATCTATATCTGTGACTACTGGATAAAGATTTTCCAAAACATTTCAAGTAGACGCACTCAAATGTTCAGTATCAGTATGATTTAATGTTTTTTAGGGGTTCAAGCGCAGTTAGAACGGCGAAGGATCAGCAATCTCCATGTAAAACTGATCATGCAGACCAAACTGTAAGTCATAGAGACCTGAAACTTGGAAAGCTAGTAGTACTCACACCACATACAACATCACCAAGGCTCGCCTCAATCGGCCTGATGGGTGATCAAAAATTATGAAATTGCTTTTGGATTTTTTGAAAAAACTACTTTTGTGAACTAGTCCTAGGTTACTGATCAGAACCAAACCAGTGCAGGAAGATTCTTTTAAGGGCAAAATAATTATCCAAAAAAAAGTTGAACTTTTGACTCACCGCTGCAAAGGGATGCCAAAACATAAGGGGAAGGGACACTTTTAGTAAAATGCCTATAACTCCTGAATGGAATAAGATATCTTCACCAAATTCAGAACACTTATGTAAGAGCTTAACCTGAGGTCACAAGACAAAAATCGTGGAGCTATAAGAGGGGGAAAAAAACATAAAAATGGCTATACCTACCATATGCAACCATTTGTCCTACCAACATGAAAATAACTGTGCACAAACTTGGTCCAAAGTGCCACAAATGTCTATAAGGATATTTGCGTATCTCAAAACAAACAGCCACCATTGGCAAATGAAGTTTGAGCAGCTATTAGACAAGGTTAACAGTGGCTGTTGGGAACGAAACTCGGTCGGCCTGTTTGCCTCACGGCCTTAAAGGTCTGTGAGAAAAGAAATCAGCCACTGGGGGGTGATATTGCGTTTTTTCAAGCTATTGTAAGTTGCGTGTTTTTTTTCGCAATATTGATATCAAATAATAGAAATTCTCATTCCGGAAAACTTTGCCTCTAGAACCACTGCTGTCAATCAAATTGTTTGTTAAATGATTGAAAAGATGTAAAAAACCTACTTTTGCGAAACAGTCCTAGGTTTTTTGCTCAATCTGGAAAAAAAAACACTGCAGTGCAACTGTCTAGGTCATTAATTATCCAAAAAAAATTGTCCAAATGTTTTTTTAATTCACCCTTTGGGAAGCTGTAATTGGGTAGTTTAGAAAAGGGGCCTGTCCAAATTTACCCAAAATCCTATAAAGCCTAAAAGAAAACTCAAAACTTCACAAAACCTGCTGAGCACATGCTAAAGGAGATCAGACCACAGCTGCCTCTATAACAGTTATAACTGTTAAAAAACATTATATTTCTATGGTAAATTACTTGGATTTGCCAAAAAGAATTTTTAAATAATTGATTTAGGTGGTTACAAGCTTGCTAAATAAATGTCTTTTTTCATATACTTAAATGGCTTAAAGCCCTTGAACCCCAGTAATCTCTGCTTGCAGGTATACTTAAAGAAGTCTTTTCTGCTCATTAAGGCAGTGTTTATATTAAAAATTCTGAAAAAACAGTAACATTGTGAAATAATTAGGGCCGGGACTTTAACGCGTTAATTTAGAAAAAAATAACGCGTTAAATTTTTTTTAACGCATTTTAATCGCACTTAATTTTGCACCGCGGAACGTTTCTCACTGGATGAGTTTCGGCGGACCGATTATACTGGAGCACCAACTAGCACATAGAGCCTCAAGTATCACCTCAATGCTTTTACAGAAGGTCTACCTACCTATAGGGTACCAGAATTTCTGAAATGTAGGCTAGTATATTTCTAAATATCCCAGTGTTTCCCCTACCATTATCTTAGGGGGGCGCGTTTACAATGTCTCCTCCGTGCAAACACGGACTGGATCGCGGACTCCATTCATAAAAACCGAATTTACTATAGCGCGGAATGCCACGTAAATTCGTCAAATTTTTGGATTGATTAATCAAAAGTTGGTCTGTCACTTAATTCAAATCGCGATATGGACTAGTGTCTGTCAAAACTGAAATGCAAAAAGACCGTTTTAATATGAATCCTGCATGTTCCGTTTGTATCTGTATGTATGAATGGTGGAGACGTGTTTTTTTTTTTTTTTTTTTTTACTACACGCATACTAACTAGCATCATATCATACTTTACACACAGAAACTTCACGGCAACCTGTCAAAATAAAAGTACGGTTTAACATGAAACAGAACAATATTCCTATTTAAATAATTGACAAAAAACAATATATATGATAAAAAAAATAAATATAACAACAAGATTAACCACTTAATTGTAGAAAAAAATACTACAATTATTATTTAAATGTTAAATTATTATTATTATTTATTGATTTTAACAGCAAATCTCTATTTGTTTGCCAAAAATTAAAAAGGTTTATTTTTAATTTGATTAAAAATAAATAAATGTTTATGCTTTCATTTGATTATGAGAAAAATTAAAACACAAAAGAATTTCTTAAAAAAAAAATAGCAAAAGATTGTAAAGCCCTATTGTTCAAAATGTTAAAATAGAGAGTTTTGGACTTATTTTTTCACTGAAATAAATGTTTTCGTTATTACACAAAGTAGGGTAAAGTACCGAGAAAAAAAAGTATGGAAATCTAGGGGAAACACTGTATCCTATTGCTACACTTAATGGCAATATTGCACTGGTCTGTTGGAATAGGTTGAACAAAAATAAACAATATTTTGTTGCTTAAGCTTATGTATTCAGTCATTATTCAATGGTATACTAAAAATCCATATGAAAAAACTTACTTCTCACTGTTCTCAGGTCAAATATTTATATGCGATTAAAATGCGATTAATTTCGATTAATTAATTACAAAGCCTTTAATTAATTGGATTAATTTTTTTAATTGAGTCCCGGCCCTAGAAATAATATTACAATTTGAAATAGTAGTTTTCTGTTTTAATATACTTTAAAATAAAATGTATTCCTTTTACGCAAAGCATCATTACTCTAGTCTTTAGTGACAAATGATCCTTAAGAAATCATTCTAATAAGCTGATTTATTATCAGTGCTGCTTAATATGTTTTTGGAAACTGTTACTTTTTTCAGGATTCTGTGATGAATAAAACGTTCAAAAGAACTGCATTTATTTTAAATAGAAATCTTTTGTCTTTTGAAAGTTTGGGGGCAGGAATTTTTTTTCTTTCTTTGAAAGAAATTAATACTTTCATTCAGCAATGTGTTAAATTGATAAAAAGTGATAATAAAGACTTCTATTTTGAATAAATGCAGTTCTTTTTTACTTCTTATTCATTAAAGAATCCTGAAAAAAGCATCACAGGTTCCAAAAAACAATAAGTATCCCTGTTTTTGTGTTGTTACACTCATGAGTCCTGTTCTAGCTACTGATGAATTGCGTGTCAGATCCTTGTCTCTGTGGATCTATTGCTGTTAAAGTGTCCAATAAACATGTGATGGATGAGCGCTTGTCAATATTCTTGACAGAAACCAGGCCAGTATCGGCACTTAAAAGTTCTCTAAATTAAATCTAAACAGATGACACCAAACTTACACCACAACAGAGACAAACATCATGCTGGGTTGGAGGGACAGGACTCATTGCAGACTGTTTATTTACGGGGTTAATTGTGTTGTTCATTTCCATATCACAAAACTGCTTTCATCTCGCTCATCAAACGACTACTTTAATGTGTAAAAATAAAAAAGATGAGTGTGGTGTTGTTTTTCAGGCAGCTGAAACACACTCATCCTAAAAATCAGCATGTATTAACAGTGATAGATGAATGTATTATGATAGATGAAGTGGCCACATGTTTATATAAACTAATATTTGATGCTGTATAAACATTGCAAGCTGTTATCTAATGACACTTTGATGCCCTACCTGTCTAAAGCAGCAGAGCCAAGGCGCTGTTTGATGATGTCACTAGTCAAGAGAAGAGTTGGGCCTGGAAGACATAAATTTGATTTGAACTTCATCTTCAATTGTAATCCGTCTCATCTTTTTGATATAAAACCTATATAATATAGTATCCTCACCAATAGCTAACAGCGCGTGCTGGAGTTCTAGAGTGAACGCAGTCAGAGGAACCTCCTCTGATACCGGGAGCACAGTGACGGTGGCCAGATTTGAGGCAGGGTTCCCTGCGTCCCATTTGCTGCCAGGTGTGTGTAGAGCTAGACTGCGAGCTAGATGTTAAAATACAGATACAAAGTAGTTGTTATGCATTAGTGAGTCTAGAAACCTTGGCCTTTGAAGCAGAGATAAAGATGGAACACTGATAGTTTAACACACGCACACCTGACAAAGGTCCATTAACTTGCTGGAGGATCTTCTGTCCCAGCAAATGAATAAGCCTTGTGACTACCTAATGAGATCAAATAGAGAGAACAAAACTGACTTGTGCAGACACAGAGAGGCAAGGAAAACTCTCATCACTGCAGTTTCTATAAAGCAAAGGCAGTGTGGCTGACATACCTGTGGGAATTTCCTCTTGATGGAACTGAGAGCACCCTCAGGCAGTTTAGCCAATTCTGAGTCACGAACAGCATGAACAGTAGTAGCTCTGTTCTGATGGGTCAGAGCCTCCACCTGCATTTTCACACACACACACACACACACACACACACACACACACACACACACACACACACACACACACACACACACACACACACACACACACACTAAATTATGCATGTAAACAATGACTTTAAAGCAACTACATGAAAAAACTTTATTTGGCTTAAAATAATCATTTTAATATTGTTTAAAAATAGATTTTTAACACGTGTTTGTTGTGAAGAACCTTAAATGTAACTATTAAAAGTTGTTTGTAATAAAAGTGCAACAAATCTGAAATAAAATAAAGTTAAAATAATACATGAAAAGGTTAAACTTAAATAAAATAAAACAAGAATTAAAAATGCTGCCTTGATTATTAACCACAATAAATTAACTACAATTTAAAAAAAAAAAAGCTAGTTCAAATCACTAATAAATCCTAATAAATAATAGTATATACAGTTGAGGTCAAAAGTTTACTTACTCTTGCAGAACTTGCAAAATGTTTATTATTTTACCAAAATAGAAGGGATTATACAAAATGCATGATATTTTTTAATTAGTACTGACCTGAATAAGATATATTTTACATAAAAAGCATTTACAAATAGTCCACAAGAGGAAATAATAGTTTACATATGCTTGATTCTTAATACTGTGTTGTTACCTGAAAGATTCACAGCTGTGTTTTTTTAATGCAATAAGAGCCAAGGGGTGAAAACATTTGAAGAGAATGAATGATGTATACATTTCAAATTTAAAAAGTTTTCACCCCGGCTCTTAACGGATTGTTTTTCTTTCAGAAGCATCAGTAAGCGTTTAAACCTTCTGTAATAGTTGCATATGAATCCCTCAGTTGTCCTCAGTGTGAAAAGATGGATCTCAAAATCATACAGTCATTGCTGGAAAGGGATAAAATACACAAAAAAGCTAAAAAAACAAACAAACAAAAACAAAGAATATGTGAGACCTGAAGGATATTTCTAAAGAACTAAAAACACAGCTGTGGATCATTCAGGTAACAACAGTATTGAGAATCAAGTTTATGTAAACTTTTGAAGGGGGTCATTTTTATAAACTTAACCATTATGTGGACTATGTGCAAATATCTTTTATGTGAAATATCTTATTCAAGTCAGTACTAAATAAAAGAAAAAAATAACATGCATTCTGTATGATCTAGCAGATTCTACAAGGTGTATGTAAACTTTTGACCTCAACTGTAAATATTACTAAAATAATGCCATATGATTTTATTAATCCAAGTCACTGACCCCTAACAGACTGAAATTTGTTATTCACCAAAAATAAACTCACACTGGGTTAATTGTTAGTTGTTGTTTCTTCTCCATATTTAGCCATATATTTATGTTATAATGACAAGATATTTTTGCTCACACAAGAGCAAAGATCAGCGCCAACAAACTCCATGACGCAAACTGAGACTAAATTTGGATTTTCAAATCAGGCCTTCATTCACATCACTCACGTCCGTGGACAATGAGCCACCACTGTTCTCCAAGCAACGTAACCATGGCATCAACATGGACAGGTATTCTTAGCAGCATAAACGTCACCACGGAGACGCAAAAAGCGTCAGCCAATCACAATAAAACATCATGAATGATGCACACCTGATTATGTGGCACAAATTCGCAGAATACATCAACCTCTGTAAATGTCACCAAAGCTATTCTAAGAGATACTGCACATACAATAGGCTGACTTTCTATATATGCAGCATTATGTAACAATATCTGATTCATCGTTGAGTCATCTTAGCAAAATATAAGTTAGAAAAGGTTATAAAGTCTTGGAAACTCAAGGTACAATCATTTGGTTGCAAGCACAGTTTTTAAACCATTACACCACAAGATACCTATAAAACTGATCTTGGTCCAAGATTGCGAAATATGTTTTTATTGGAAATTTTATTGGAGCTAAATTAGTTTGCTATGACAAGAAGACACTGTATTGTGCATGTGGAAAAGCTCACCACTCCAATGAGGTCTCCTCTGCCGTACTCTCCAGTCAGCTCCTTTTTCCCATCCTCCTTCATGATGACGGAACGCAGGCGGCCGCTGAGCACTATAAAAGTACTGTCAGACTTATCACCCTGCCTGAGAGAGAAAAAGAGAGAGAAAGGATGAGGTCGTTTATCATAGAAGATTTATGAAATGCTGAGGAAGCTTATCTGTCTCAGCCAGAGGGGCAGAAGAGAAAAAGGAAATCGTCAAGTTTATTAGATTGTATTCTGTCCAAATCTCTTACAGAGGAGGCATAGGAAAAAAGGAGAGAAAAAGATCATAACAATAGAGTTTATCTGGGAGCTCCTTACAGGAGAGCCAAAAAAGTGCTATGAAGGACATTTAATATTAATATATACAGTACATGGCCAAAACTATGAGGACATGTAAATTACACACTTACAGGTGCTTATCGAATGTACACTACAGTTTAAAAGTTTTAGGTTGGTAAGTTTTTTTGAAGAAGAAGAAGAAGAAGAATGCCTTTTTTACAATATGTAATATAAATCTCAGGTGTGTGTCTGAATGCATTAAGAGCCAGGATCCCAGAATGTGTCTAAAACACGCATACAGAGATGGCATGCGAGTACTAAACCAAGTTCTCTTTCACATCTTATTGCACTTAAATGTAATGTAAGAAAAATCCTTCAGGTCTCACAAATTCTTTGGTTTTTCAGCATTTTTGTGCATTTGAACCCTTTTCCAACAACAATTGTATGATTTTGAAATACATCTTTTCATACTGAGGACAACATATGCAACTATTACAGAAGGTTCAAACATTCATTGATGCTACTTAAGGAAAACAATGCATTAAAATGCATTTAAAGATCAGGGTAAATTTAACTTATTTTGTCTTCTGAAAAACACGTAACTATCTTCTGTAGTCTCTGACTAAAGTCACAGTACTAAATGAAAAAAAATATATTATATTTTGGCAAAATAAGAAAACTGTAGGCCTACACATTTCCATTCTGTTCAAAAGTTTTCATACCCTTGCTCTTAAAGGAACACTCCACTTTTTTTGGAAATAGGCTCATTCTCCAATTCCCCCCCGAGTTAATAAGTTGATTTTTACCGTTTTGAAATCCATTCAGCCGTTCTCCTGTTCTGGCGATATCACTTTTAGCATAGCTTTGCATAGATCATTGAATCCTATTAGACCAACAGCATCGCGTTCAAAAATGACCAACGAGTTTCGATATTTGTCCTATTTAAAACTTGACTCTTCACATCTT
This sequence comes from Garra rufa, assembly GCF_049309525.1. Taxonomy (NCBI): domain Eukaryota; kingdom Metazoa; phylum Chordata; class Actinopteri; order Cypriniformes; family Cyprinidae; genus Garra; species Garra rufa. The sequence goes on from NC_133379.1 coordinate 43,524,338, forward strand.
ATTGCACTTAAATGGGCAAATACACACAAGTTTGTTACAAACACATATGAGGTACAAAAACAGTCGGTTATGTCTGTGAAGGTAAACAGCTGGAAAAGAAATTGCATATTTATATTAGATCAGTGTGGCAGCAGCGTAATATAAATAATAAAATCAATAAATCCACTGCTCTTGTCTCCTCTGAGGCTGGGACTCTAAATAGTGTTCTGTGCTTGTCTGTGCAGCTAATGACAGAATAGTTAGCATGGTTTGCTCAAACTTTTGCCATGGTGTTAAAACTAGATGGCGATACCGTGGGTGAAAACTTGCATATGAAGGAGCAGTAAGATTACAATAAGGTCCCCTTCCTATGTCACGAAGGGAACGAAATCTGAGTGTTTTTTTTTTACAAGCTTGCAGAGAAAGGCTTACCAAAAAATTACTAGGTTGTTTATTGTCACTTTTTCTGGGTTGGTAGATGCACCCGGGACCTGATCATTGCACGCAAACACGGAAAACAAATCAGATTTACATAATGTCACCTTCAATGTTTCTGAAAAAAGTCTCTTACATTCAGCAAGCCTGCATTCATTTAATTAAAAATAAAAACACTAGCATTGCAAAATATTATAACAATTTTAAAAAACTGTTTTATATGGTTTTATATATTTTAAAATGTATGTTATTCCTGTAACGGCAAAAATGAATTTTTAGCAGCCATTACTCCAGTCTTCAATGTTACATGATCCTTTAAAAACCATTCTAATATTCCAATTAAGAATTAACACTTTTTTCGTGGAAACCATGATGTGTTTTTTCAAGATTTTTTGATGACAGCAAGTTCAAAAGAAAATAATTAGTTTGAAATGGAAATCTTCTGTAACATGATAAACGTTTTCACTGTGACTTTTGAACAAATAAATCCATCCTTGCTGGTTAAACGTATTAATTTCTTTAAAAAAAGTCTGTATTGTTAAAATAGGTAAAAAATTAATACCTGCTAATTAAAAGGTTCCATTTGGCCACATAGTGCACTAACGGTACCTATTTACACTAATAAAGAAGTTGAAGGTTGAGAGTAAATAAATAGGTAAAAGAAGAAGAAAAAAAATGTGACCAGTAAATATGTGAGGAAATGAAGTGGACCTGTAGACAGCTCTGCCCGCCTCCACAGCCATCCAGTCAAGGGCAAAATCAATCTGCCTGACGAAAGATGACATCCTTCTTACAACTGTATGAGCCACATTCAGCACCACCGTGGGCTCAGCTCGCATGATCCTGACAACACACATAAATATGGGAGCGAATCAACATGTGTCAGCTGGAAAACCATTAAAACCAGCAACCAGAGTGAATTTGTTCATTATTTGCTTGCCAATGTCAACAAGTTAAAGTTGGATTAAATAGTAATGTATAACTATTTATTATTTTACTATATCTTGGTGCTGATAATACCAAAGTCCCTTTAAGGCAAGTCATGTCACTCGGCGGCCATCTTTGAAACGCCTCTCGGGCATACAAGTGCAGCTCCTATCTGTTTGAATGGGGAAACATCAAATTCTCCAAAACTGTTCACCAAGCTTACGATTAAATTTCATATTTTAAATCTTCAAAGAAATCCAACAAGAACTGGCTCATAAACATGGTTCCTTGTGCTCCAAAAGCGTGAAAAAACGCTTATTTTTCCGGCTAGATGAGCCAGTGCGCATGCGCAGTACTGAGCGCACGTCTTAGAGCGCCGATTGTTTCTATAGCAACCGGGACTTCTAACGGCAGCTGCAGTGACGCGCTGACTTTTCTAATCAACTATTGGCTCTTTCACTAAGAAGGCGGGGCTTCACGGCCATAATGAGCGTTGCATTTTTCCCCATTCAAAACTACACGAGTGACATGTCTTGGGTATTCTATAGTCTTTGATAATACTCATTTCACATGCACAGAAACGGTAATGCATTTTTTCAGGATGCTTTTCTGAAAAGAAATCTCAAAATAACAGAAAACTCCTATTGACCCCAAACTATTGAACTATTGAAGAGACTGCAAAAAACATCTGGACTAACATTAGAAGCGTGGAGTGAAAACCTACTCATAGAAGTGTGTTTTTGAGATGGACAGGAAGCTGCAGTCCCGATGTGCCCGTACGGAGAAGATAAGTGGCTCGCCTGTCAATACAGCCAGCTGACCCACCAGATCTCCTGGGTGAGCCACGAACAGACACGTGTCCACTTCTCGGTCAATCATCCGCTGGTACACATACAACGTGCCCGAGATCACAAACTGCACACTTACATCCTGAGGGACACAAACCCACACACAGTCAAGCAAATCATTTGGACAGAGTAACACATTAGAAATCCATTGAAATGTCTAGCTATTCTCACTGGCTAGGTTTCAAAATCGAATGAGTTGCCTGGTTAAGACAGCATTTTTGGGCAAAAGCTCATGTAAAAATGACCCTGTTCTTTTAGTGATTTAGTTTTTCTAGTGACAGTTGTTCATGAGTCTCTTCTTTGTCCTGAACAGTTAAACTGCCTGCTGTTCTTCAGAAAAATCCTTCAGGTCTCACAAATTATTTGGTTTTTCAGCATTTTTGTGCATTTGAACCCTTTTCCAACAACAATTGTATGATTTTGAAATACATCTTTTCATACTGAGGACAACATATGCAACTATTACAGAAGGTTCAAACATTCATTGATGCTACTTAAGGAAAACAATGCATTAAAATGCATTTAAAGATCAGGGTAAATTTAACTTATTTTGTCTTCTGAAAAACACGTAACTATCTTCTGTAGTCTCTGACTAAAGTCACAGTACTAAATGAAAAAAAAATATTATATTTTGGCTAGGGGTGGGCATAGATTAATTTTTTTAATCTAGATTAAATCTTGGAATTAATCTAGATTAATCTAGATTAAAATGGCTAATTTGAATTCTGCTGAAGGCATTCAGAATATGTGTGCTACCCAAATAATGACTTAAAGTCTTTGAGAATGGATCATAAAGCTCATAAAGCTGTTCTATGATAATTTGTTGATGAAAATAAATTATGTTCAATTAGATGTACTTGTGTTTACTAACTAACTAACTAACAATGAAATTATTTTTTCTACCTATTAGATTGTGTTTTTTTTAAACGTCAACACCTACCCAGCCCATTACATGTTACACCGTACTTTTATTTTGACAGGTTGCCGTGAAGTTTCTGTGTCATACAGTATGATATGATGCTAGTTTTCTCAAATGAAACGGTAAAAGTGACACTCACAGCAGTTTGGGAGATTGAGTTTATCTGTTCATGTGAGATGAAAATGCCAAAAATTACCGGGAGCGTCACGTGTGTTTCACTATGCGTGTAGTAAAAGCTCGTCTGCGCAATGCATACATACAGCTAGGCAAACGGAACATATCGGATTCATATTAAAACGGTCTTTTTGCATTTCAGTTTTCACATACACTAGTCCATATCGCTATTTGAATTAAGTGACTGACCAACATTTGATTTATGAATCCAAAAAACGACGAATTTACGTGGCATTTCACTATAGTAGATTCGGTTTTTATGAATGGAGGACGACGCGATCCCGTCTGTGTTTTGGCGGAGGAGACTTAAACGCGCGACCATATTCTATAGTCTTCGGTATACATCCGCGTTAAACTATCAAGGTAAAAGTCATCATAGCTTGCGTAGTTTAGACCCAGCTCCCAACCCAAATTTGAGAATAGATTAACGGCGATATTTTTTTTATCGCGCGATAAGAGTTTCACGTTAACACAGCACGTTAACGCCGATAACGGCCCACCACTAATTTTGGCAAAATAAGAAAACTGTAGGCCTACACATTTCCATTCTGTTCAAAAGTTTTCATACCCTTGCTCTTAAAGGAACACTCCACTTTTTTTTTGGAAATAGGCTTATTCTCCAACTCCCCCCCCGCCGAAATTCGCCACAAAAAAGGTAGCACGAATTCCGTTATATAAGTGGTTTGGCTACCTGAAAAGTGACTCTTAGCTCAGCTGAGAGTTTGGCGCGATTGTTAAAACCGAAACCGAAAGCAAAAAACGCACGCGCATTCAAAAGCAATTTTAACCCCCCCAATGCACGCAAATTAGGCTGCATGGCATATCTAGGCTGTTATTAGTATGTAGGCTATGATAGGTTGTGTATGTCTATAGCTCTGTATCATGCTTGAAATATCCGTCTCTATTTGCACTTTGAATATTTAGAGAGTAGCCTACTTTGATTATGGCTGAATTGTCTGCACTTAATACGATTAAGAAAGAACCGTGTCGTAATTTTTTGTTATTTATACTGTAGGTTGTTTCAAAATGCAGTGGTTGCCTCTAATTTAAATAGCTCAACCTATAATAGAGAAAATAAACAATTGTGTTAATAATAATAATAAATAAATAAATAATTGTGTTACAAATTATGTTTTTACTATAATTTTATGTTTACATTTTGTACATTTACTCTCATTTACCATACTCTGTCACAACTTATTTATTTTTATTTTTTTTTTAGTAAGTTGTTTTAATTTTTAAGGCCAAATCTGTAATCTGTTTTTGTTAATTAACTATACTTTAAATTTTAATGAACCCTTTCATTTTTGTGGCTTCAGGTCATTGTTGGGATACTATTTTAAAGCTGGCAACATCAACAGCTTATATCGAAATATATATCGTTATCGTTCAATATGGGGGAAAAATTATCGAGATTACATTTTTGCCATATCGCCCAGCCCTAATTTGTCCTATTTAAAACTTGACTCTTCTGTAGTTATATTGTGTACTAAGACCGGTGGAGATGCAAAGCTGCGAGTTTCTAGGCTGATAAGATTAGGAACTACACTTCCATTCCGGCATAATAGTCAAGGAAGTTTGCTGCCGTAATATGGCCGAAGCAGGCGGAGTATTATCAGAAATGAGTTCCCAGCTAGTTTAGCATTTGCACATGTGCTGCGTGGTATTACTGCTCCTGCTTCGGCCATATTACGGCAGCAAACTTCCTTGACTTTTACGCCGGAATGGGAGTGTAGTTCCTAATCTTATCAGCCTAGAAAATTGAAGCTTTGCATTTCCACCGGTCTTAGTACACGATATAACTACAGAAGAGTCAAGTTTTAAATAGGACAAATACCAAAACTCGTTGGTCATTTTTGAACGCGATGCTATTGGTCTAATAGGATTCAATGATCTATGCTAAGCTATGCTAAAAGTGATATCGCCAGAACAGGAGAACGGCTGAATGGATTTCAAAACGGTAAAACTCAGCTTATTAACTCGGGGGGAGTTGGAGAATGAGCCTATTTCGAAAAAAAGTGGAGTGTTCCTTTAATGCATGGTTTTTCCTTCTGGGGCATCAGTGAGCGTTTGGACCTTCTGAAATAGTTGCACACGAGTCCCTCAGTTGTCCTCAGTGGGAAAAGATGGATCTCAAAAATCATACAGTCATTGTTGGAAAGGGTTCAAATACACAAAAATGGTGGAAAACCAAAGAATTTGTGGGACCTGAAGGATTTTTCTGAAGAACAGCAAGCAGTTTAACTGTTCAGGACAAACGGGACTCATGAACAACTATTACTAAACAAAAAAACAAAGCTGCGGATCATTCAGGTAACAAAACAGTACTAAGACTCAAGGGGATGTAAACTTTTGAACAGGGGCGTTTTTATAAATTCAACTATTATTTTCTCTTGTGGACTATATGTAAACATCTTTTATGTGAAATATCTTATTCACGTCAGTACTAAATAAACAATAGCATGCATTTTGTATGATCCCTCTTACTTAATTAACATTTTGCAGATTCTAAAAGAGGGACGTAAACTTTTGACCTCAACTGTAATTTTATGTTAACGAAAGTGCCTCCCATGAAAAGTTTCAGCTCACTGGGTTTTTAGCCTTTTGAAATACATTTTCTGTGTGACGTCTGACCTGATCTCCTTGGCGAGCTACAACGGATCCAGCTTTAACTTGATGGAGCGTTACTCTGCCCTCCAGCAAACCGGGGTCCTGTACACACACACACAGCACCAATAAAAATATTAAACACAAACACATAAATCAATCCAAACATACATAAACCATGAACTCATATCCCACTAATGGAGATGTATTTTGACCTGCAGCTGAAAAATCCCCAGCAGATCCTTCTTGGCAGCCTGGAAAATGGCGCCCACTTTACTAGGGGGGACGTCAGTGTGTGGTGCATTGTCTGTGTAGTGAATCACAGTGGACGGAGCGTGCTGCATGGTCACACTCTTCTTCAAAATGGACTGGAAAACACAAATATATATATATTTTTAACATGTAGAGATGTTTAGGATGACAGAGAGAGATGAGATGGTGGAGGAAAAAAAAACCTTGTGAGTGACAGAACTGGATGGAGGATCATCTATGGTGACTCTGGCACGTTCATAGGCCATGTTCAGGTCATTTCCTGCGACTCCTGCACAAACACACAGAAACCAGATCTAGTTTGTAGAGTTTAGTACTAGAGGTGTCATTTCTGTGCATAAGCAAGAATGTGTGGAGTGAATAAGAGTGGATGGACAGATGGTAGGTCTGGTGTTACCTGAGCTCTCTACAGGCATCGAGACCGAGCGAGACCTCCGTACGACCGTGGACATGTTTTCATATGAACCAGCTTGCCCTCCATCTAAGTGATGAGACGTTTATATCACTCTCAAAAAAGCAATGTACAATATTCCTGTAAATCTGTATTTTTGTTAAAAAAAAAGCTCCTTCTGACTTTTTTTCAGATTAAAACAAATTCTGAAAAAACACTATAAGCTAAAATACTCATATATAGGGTCAATATTTCAAACTATGTCATCCAAGATGTTCATGTCCTTCTTTCTTCAGTTGAAAAGAAATACTTTTTTTCTCCATTAAGTGGACTTCAATGGAAGCCAACGGGTAAAACAATCAATATGCAGTTTTAAGTTGGGCATGCACATGCACAAGACAAGAATTTCTGTGAAGACCCTTATTCCTCGTCTGGGAACATGTAGAGCTTTGAAGCTGCTTTAAAACGGCAACTTGGACCTTCAACCCCTTGGCTCCCATTAAAGTCCACAATGTGGAGAAAAATCCTTGAATGTTTTCCACAAAAACCTTAATTTCTTTGTGAATGAAGAAAGAAAAAAACATGAACATCCTGGATGACATGGGAGTGAGTAAACTAACAGGTAATTTTTATTCTGGAAGTGAAGTAATCTTAAAGCGATGGTTCGGAGTAGATTTGACTACATTGCTATGCACTCCGAAGCCCATCTAAATGCCCCATCAGAAGTTGTGGCGACACGTCGACGTCACTTCCCTGGTTTGGGAAAAGCACGTAAAAGTCCACCTTCTACGTCTGTGTGCATTGTCAACGTAGTAGGTGGACTTTTATGTGCTTTTCCCAAACCAGGGAAGTGACGTCGACGTGTCGCCATTTGTAGCTTTTGAGACTAGTAGGGATTGGGTAACAGTTGTTTTTAATACACTCATGGTGGACTTACAAATTTTCCAATGCAGCGTTTTGTGAGTACATACCCTATTTACACTACTGTAGAAGTTTGGTAAGATTACTTGCACGTTTAGTGGTGCAATTTACGAGATACATCACATGTACCATGTACGGCTGTAGCAAGCCATTCGACAAGCTCAAATATCTCCGTCAATGTTCGAGTAAGGTATAAAAAAAACTTCGGATGGGGCATTTAGATGGGCTTCGGAGTGCATAGCAATGTAGTCAAACCTACTCCAAACCATCGCTTTAAGTAAGATTTCACTTATACTCACCAAGGCTGCATTTATTTAATCAAAAACACAGTGAAAACAGTAACACTGTGAAATATTATGGTAAAAAAAAATATTATTCTGAAATGTAACATGTGACCCTGGACCATAAAACCTCTTAGGTAGAGCGGGTATATTTGTTGCAACAGCCAAAAATACATTGTATGGGTCAAAATTATAGTTTTTTGTTTTCTATGCCAAAAATCATTAGGTTATTAAGTAAAGATTATGTTCCATGAACATATTTTGTAAAGTTCCTACCATAAAAGCTGCTTAGTGCTCAAGAAACATTTGTGGAGGATTTATGAAGGATTTATTAGTGAATACACATATGTACTTCAGCCAAATTTGTGAACTATTTGGACTGCATTCAACTCACTGCAAAGAACAAACTCAAAAGAATAATTTGTCCACACAACAAAAAATCAAATACATACCCGAGTCTGTTAAGTTCTCTCCAGAGCCCTGCAGGTGCTCGTCTTCTGTTTGTGTCTGAATGTGGGGTCTGCGTGGGACTCTGCTGGGACTCCCCTCGGTGAGCACACTGTTGACTGCGAACAGCGGCACTGCTTGTCTCTCCTACACACACGCACACATATCAGACAGACACTTACAAGCATTTGGCACCCATTAAACAATTTACTGGTCTAAAGTAACAGCCACTGACTGTCTGATGTCTCTGATGTCAATTCAATAAATAACTTTTAATTAGTTCAAAATCTCAGACTCCTAATTACTCATAATAATGATTTGTGGGTCATTAAAGCTTAATTTTTGTGCTGAGGTTGATTAATTAATTTTTATTTTATTTTACAAAGTCTCATTATTACTATTTACTAATGCACAAGTATCCAAAAAGACCATAAAAAATAAAAGTATCATTTAATTAGTTTAAATGACACTATATTTCAACTCTTCTAAAGCCACACAACAGCTTGGCTTAAATTGAAGTCATAACTTTTCCTGGATGTACTTAAAACGGTTCAAAACTTTATGAAACAAAAAGGAACATAACTATAATATTTCAAAGACACTTATATTAGATTTTACCTTTTCAACATCCTTATTTACCATTATACCTTTTTCATTTTTACCCTTAAACTCATCATTCAACACAACCCAGGTAAGCAAAACATCACAAAATAATAAATGTGAGAACTTATGCTGTGCTGTCACGTAATCTTGCCTGCTGCTGGGACTAAATTGTATTTATAGCCGATGGGAGAACACTCAAATTCACAGCGCAAGCCAAAAGTACTTCTTAAATCAAAACAGAAAACAACTCCCTCGGCCTGTCCGTGCTATGAGGGGAGAGTTACGTGTTTTTAGGATTGTGCTATGACATGCAGTGATGGCTGATGGAAGATTTCCACCCAGAGGGCGTTAAAGTCGGTGTCCTTTAAATGAAAGCCGAGGTCTTATGATCCATGTTATTCAATCTAGCTGAGCTTTACGGCTCCAGCGCAGGAGTGATTATGCCGATGGGGGTTAACGTAGCATGAAATAACACAGAGAGTGTGTGTGTGTGTGTGAAAAAAGCACATATTTTAGAAGTGATAGAGTGTGTGTGTGTGTGCGCGATCCTAAAAGTAAAAATGTTGAGATGCACGTGTGTGTACTCTTTCTCCGACCTGATTAAAAAGCTCGGTCGTCAGTCCCAGGTAGTTGTGGAGTGCCAGGAAAGTGACTCTCTGCAGACGCACCATGATTATCTAAACAGACAGAAACAAGCCACAAATTAACACTGTCATTCTTGTAAATTAATATGCTTATTTCTGTAAAGAACAGTTTGCGGTCTACAAATAATATGCCAGTTTCTATGCAGTAAAATGAGTCAGATCATGGGAAAAACAGGATTTTCTTTGCTCTTTTGAACTAAAGACGCTTCATATGCAATGTAAACATAGTCTAACTTTTCACATCGCCATGATCCCTGCACAAGCAAACCACTGATGAAGAACGTAGAACATACAGAAATTGTCACGTTAACTGTATCAGTAACCATCAACAACATTACATATTATATTATTATTTACAGTTGAGCTTAAAAGTTTACATCCCCCTTTTCAGAATGTGACAAACGTTTTTTTTTTTTTTTTCAAAATAAGAGAGAAGCTGAATATGATATTGTACATAAAAGATGTTTACATGTAGTCTACAAAAGAAAATAATAGTTGAATTTATAAAAATGACCCCATTTAAAAGTTCTTAATACTGTGTTCTTACCTGAATTATCTGTGTCATACAATGACTGTATGATTTTGAGATCCATCTTTTCACACTGAGGACAACTGAGGGACTCATATGCAATTATTACAGAAGGTTCAAACACTCACTGATGCTCCAGAAGGAAAAACGATGCATTAAGAGCCAGAGGGTGAAAACTTTTGAACAGAATGAAGATTTGTACATTTTTCTTCTTTTGCCTAAATATCATATTTTTAGATAGTTACATGTTTCCCAGAAGACAAAATAAGTATTTTTTTAATTAAATAATTTACTACAATCTTCAAATTTAAGTTTTCGCTTCTGCAGCATCAGTGAGTCTTTGAACCTTCTGTAATAGTTGCATACGAGTCCCTCAGTTGTCCTCAGTGTGGAAAGATAGATCTCAAAATCATACAGTCATTGTTGGAAGGGTTCAAATACACAAAAATGCTGGAAAACCAAAGAATTTGTGGGACCTGAATGATTTTTCTGAAGAACAGCTGGCAGTTTAACTGTTCAGGACAAATAAGGGACATGAACAACTGTCACTAAACAAACAAACAAAAACAAAACACAGCTGTGGATCATTCAAGTAAAAACATAGTATTAAGAATCAAGGTGATGTAAACTTTTGAACGGAGTCATTTGTATAAATTCAATTATTTTTTCCTCTTCTGGGCTATATGTAAACATCTTTTATGTGAAATATCTTATTTCACGTACTAAAACAGCAACATGTATTTTGTATGATGCGTTTTATTTCGGTAAAATAATTAACATTTTGCAGATACTTGATCTCAACTGTATTTATCTGTATCAGGCAATATTGGATATTTATTTTACTATTCTGATGACCTTTTCCGTCATCTAACATTTATAGTTATAAGTACAGCGCTACTAATTTAGGAATCCGCTAAGAGGAACTACAGTGTATATTGTGCTCTTATATAAGTCATTTATTTTCATATCCCACTTCAGCAAAAATATGAAAAACCTTGGAAAACTGTGTTGAATATGGCCCATTACTGCACTGTGGCTAAGACAGATGTTCAGTAAGACAGAGGTCACACTGATGCAGACAGCTATCCGAGAGTTCAAGCCCCTCTGTACCTGTATGACTCTCACTAGCGTCTCTGGGTATTTCTCAAACACTGACTGGAAAGCTGAGGCAGGCAGACGCAATATGGTTGACCTGACCGCTGCACGAGCAGACACAGTCTTATAGGAAGCAGGATAACCCTGGAGAGAAAGGGAAGAGCCAAAATTAATCTCAGTGCACTGGAGCTGGATTGTGAAGTCGTGAGGAAGGCAGACAAAGAACTTACTGTAATGACGTCTAGAATGCTGAGCAGACTGTGAACGCTGTCCCCGGGCAACACGTCCTTCACCACAGGCTCTGTGCCATCCTGAAAGACACACATACAAAAAGATAATACAGTAATAACTTTAGGGGAGGGCACGAAGGTTAATTACTCATTTGCCATTTAGCTGACACTTCTTATTCAAAGTGACCTACAGGGAATTTATTGCAGGGACAAACCAAGTGAAGTAACCAGAGGTTAACCAAGGAAATGATGGCGATTGTTCATAACTCAAATGGTGTGGGGTTCGAACCCGTAACATTTCCATTAGCAGCCCAGATCTTGAACCACTAAGATATTGTACCCAGTAAACCAATATTTTATTAGTTGTCTTTTCACATTTGAAATTATATACAGTGCCTTACAAAAGTATTCATACCCTTCTTTTTTCATTTGTTATGTTACAGCCTTATGTTAAACTGCTTTAACTTCTTCCACATTAATCGACACTCCATACACCACAATGGCAAAGCACAAAACAGGTTTGTAACAACTTCGTAAGTATTCATACACTTAACTCAGTACTTAGCTGAAGCACATTTACAGCCTACAGTCTTTTTGGGTATGATGCGACAAGCTTTGCACCTCAGCATTTGGCAATTATCTTATCACATTTTTTAGAAATAAAAAACTAAAATGATTCAATTGCATAAGTATTCATACACTTTTTTTGGGACACTCAAATTTTAGCTCAGGAGCACTTGTGTCACTTGTAGATGTCAGAACCTAAGACTGGGCAGAAGGTTCACCTTCCGACAGGACAATGACCCAAAGCACACAGCAAGAGTGGCATATAGACAACTCTGTGAATGTCTTTGAGCGGCCCAGCCACAGCCTGGGCTTAAACGCCTAGGCAATAAAATATTTCTGGAGAAACCTGAAAGTGTGCGTCTGTCCCCATCCAAGACAGAGCTTGAAGGCAAAGAATGGCAGATAATTGCCAAATGCTGATGTTCAAAGCTTGTTGCATCATAAGACTTGAGGCTGTAAAAGTGCTTCAGCTAAGTACTGAGTTAAGGGTATGAATACTTATTTCAGTGTTTTATTTTTACTAAATTAAATTGAGTTGGGACAATTCTGTTTTTCCTTTGTCATAATGATATCTGGAGTGTAGATTGCGGTGGAAAAAGGTCATTTAAAGCAGTTTAACATAAGTCAGCAACATAAAACATGACATGAATATGAATACTTTCGCAAGGCATCTAATGTCTATACAGGGTCAGAAAGCTTTCATCAGAAATATCTTAATTTGTGTTCCAAAGATGAACGAAGGTCTTACAGGTTTGGAACAACAAGACAATTTTCATTTTGGGTGAACTATCCCTTTAACTCAAGTTTAAATCATTTAACCTGTAGTAAAGAACAGTGTGCAAATTGACGTTTATGAGCAAGGTAGACATTCTCTAAACCATTGCTGTAATGGTTAAAAGGTATTTCAAAAGCACATCCTTACAATCTCATGAATGCAAAGCTCCAGCCTTCCATCCTGAACCACATAAATGCTGTCATCATCATCCCCGGGCTTGAACAGCCCCTCTCCCTCCTGCAGCTCCACAAACACCATGTGCCGACACAGCTCCAAAAACAAAGGCTTCTGAAAATGACCAAGTACCCTGAAACGGATCAACATTGGACATTCCATTAGCCTGAAAAAGTACCATGTGATTTGCATGCAGCTCAGCTGCGATTATGTGGCCCCACAGGGTCAGAGTTGTTCACCTGACGTTTTTGAGCATGTAGAGCACCTCTGAGGGCAGGTTTGAGTTCTGCACATCAAATTCGGTGAGATCTGCCTCCAGGAGAGAGGGAGGGGGTTCTTTAGGCTGCAAAGTGGGCGGCTCCTTCCTGATCCGCAAGATCCTGCATGACATCATAGCAGGAGTCAAACAAAAAGCACTGATCAGACGTCTCCTGACTTAAACAGTGTGGGTGATAAAACGAAGATGGCATGTGTTCTGTAAAAATTAGGTTTTGAGAAGCAAAACACACCTGCGCGCTATACTAAGAACTTTAGGTCTCTTCCGAGAGCGCTGCTTAGACACCGAAGAGGAGGATGGTGTCGAGGACAAGGTCTGGACCTGAGAGATCGAAATAGACAAATTAAGTGGAGGATGGAGAGAAAACAAAAATATCAGGCTGTTAGTCATACAGGTGCCACACATGCCATTTGGCACACTCTATGCTGCCCTCCAGTGGAGGAAGAATGAAGTTTAGGCTGATGTCAGTTTTAATTACACCTACAAATGAGTATGTGAAGCAAGTCTCTGCAGAGTCAGAGTCTGAACACTCAGCTATTCATCTTGGAGAACAAATGCAACTATTAATCACCAGCTAAAACAGGGTGCAAATCACAGGTAAGCAAATGGATTTCAGCAAGGCGTGACCCACCTTTCTCATGATTTTCCTGCCATAGAAAAGTACTTTATCTCTTTTTCTGAACCGGTAGCGAGGAGCACCAGCTTGTTGATCTTAAAACACATACAAGCAGATGCATAATAAATAGTAGACACAAACTCAAAATATATAAAAGTGTGAAAGCATCTGTTTTGGACACAGAAGTGACACATACTTGCCAGTTTATATCTGCGGTAGAAAAAAAGCACAGAGATTCCTATCAGACACACAGCCACCACGGCACCGATCAATACACCCGTCAGCTGGAACAGACAACAATGTCACAAAAATGTAAGATGAGGGATTTTATCTGATTTTAAATGAAAACTGATAAACATCATCCTGTACTACTGGACTTTTGATTTCAGTTTCATCAAAACATGTTTTTAGTAACAGAGCAAATAATACTGGCAAAAATGCTGCACAAGAAATAATCATCTCATTAAATGGGTGTATCGGTCAACCCAACCTGTAACACGTTACATAATCTGAGTCAGTGAGCACGTTTCCATGCACATCAGTAAGATAATAACTCACAAATATCAGCTTATTAAACTAACCAGTTTTCCCCGTTTAAATGCACGTTAGTAACCTGACGCAAGTTAGCTGCTTTTACATGACTTCATTAATAATTTCTCTATAATGACGTCAAAATATAATCATTTGCGTATCTGACTCTTTGTATTCCATACATTAGTCAGTAGTGATGTTAAATAAAGCTTACAACATGTCAGCGGGAAACTTACAGCTCATACATTATCCTCTCATGAAGTTAAAAATGCATTTATAATTTTTTCATGAAAGATTCTGCTTTTGTGATATAGTTACTTATATATTTACTGCAAAATGCTCTCTCTAGATGTGCTAAAATCTGCACTAACAATCAGGGGCAGACTTAACCAATAAGCGGGGTAAGCGGTCGCTTAGGTCCCTCGGAATCAGGGGGCCCCATCTGATATTCCCGAAACATATTTGCAACGTTAAACAATGTTGCCAATCACAGACATATGTTTTCATTTCTTGAACGCAATGACCAGAAGTGCTTAAGTTAGAATCCACTCATCGTTCAAAATGCAGTTTGCGGAGTTCGCTCATTTGATTACTGTCTGACTGTCTCAGAACAGAGATATTCAAATCAGTAAAAAAAAATTGTGTTTCTAGTCATCATTTTTTTTTTTGTCTTGATGTTTCAAAATTACTCTTTTGTGTGGTTTTCCTAGGTGCGCCGGCGCAAACTGCCATGCACTCGTATAAATACAAGAATGCAATGACTGGAGATTTTCGCTTAATAATAGATTACTTTTTCGATTTGTTTCTCGGCAAACCCTAACGTATGCCTTTAGAACACTTGAAATATGGAATGAGTTGCATGGGATAATTTCATGTTTGTAAAAAGACTGAAAGATTTTACAATTTAATTAGGGATGCACCAAATGTTCGGCAACCAAAATTATTTGGCCGAAAATAGCGAAAAAAGCTCTTTCGGTGTTTGGCTGATTAAACAAATTATACCGAACAATGACGTGAGGCGATCAAATAGAGGCGCGCACTAATGCAGCAAACATGTCGGCAGTGTGGAAGCAATTAAAACGGTCAGAGAAAGACACAAAAATCATTACAAGCATCGACAGCACGAGATTGTTTAGTATCGCATCGCATGTCTTCGATGACGAGAGAAAGGTGGTTGTTGCTGGTTACTGTATCATGACTGAAATCGCGAAATGGCCTTAATGGCATTAGTAAATAAACTACAGAATGTTATGTTGTCTAATACACGCACAAATTGTATTTATTCTGACAGCCCTGCACAATCTCGTTAGCCAGGGTTCAAACTGCGAGGGAAATCTGCGTGATGAGAATCATCCATAAATCTGCTGCTGTCAGCAAAAAGTAGTAATGAGGTCTTGCGGGTTTCCGACAAAATAAAAATCAACATTCATAAATGTTAGTATTGTAATTTTACTGTTGTTCTGTAAAAATAAAATAAAAAAGTAACACAAAAATAATAACAATCATTACAACAGCTCTATTAATACCTTTATTATAACATTCTCCTTTGCTCGACAAGGCTGCATTTATTTGTACATTAAAAACACATGCTTGATTCAAGAAGGGGGTCTTAAAAATGGCCAAAGAATTTTATTTTACTAACTAATTTTATGTTAAATTGTGCTTTGTTGGTAGGCTCTAATGTCTACTAGAATGTTAAAAATGTTCAGTGTTAAATACATATTTTTAAATTGTTGTTTTGTAATTGATTTTTTGAGCATTTAAAGCAGCAGACGATCGAACTGCAGTGTTTGCTTATAACAAACAGAAGTTCATCATGCTTTGGTGTGGAACCTAATATACACTATTAAGGTTATTTAAGGTTTTTGTTATAGATATAGATTATTCATGTTTTTTAAATAAGTCTCTTCTGCTTGCCAAGCCTGCACTTATTTGATCTAAAATACAGCAAAAGCAGTAATATTGTGAAATATTTAAAAAAAAAAAATTTTTTGAGAAAGAAAATACAGAAATTAATACTCTTATTTAGCAAGGATGCTTTAGACTGATCAAAAGTGATGATAAAGACATTTATAATCTTACAAAAGATTTCTATTTCAGATAAATGCTTTTCTTCTGAACTTTCTATTCACCAAAGAAACCTGAAAAAATTATACTCGGCTGTTTTCAACATAATTATAATAATAAATGTTTTATGAGCAGCAAATCAGAATATTAGAATGATTTGAAGGATCATGTGAGTGGAGTAAAGATGCTAAAAATTCAGCTTTGAAATCACAAGGAATAAATTACAATTTAAAATATATTTAAATAGAAAACAGTTATTTTAAACAGTAAAAATATTTCAAAAATGTTGTTTTACTGTACTTTGGATCAAATAATTGCAGGCTTCGTTAAAAACATTAAAAATCTTACTGTTCACAAACTTTTGACTGATAGCATTGTTATCGTTCTTAGTATGAACAGGCCTTGATTCAGAGAACACAGCAGTGAGTTTCTGTACCATGGTGGTGTGCATCCTCTCCTCCACGAACTGCTGCAGGCGGGAACGAATTTCACTCCCAATAATACCCTGAGGAAATACACACCAATTTACAAACGGTCAGACACACTCACTATTATGTCTATGTTTTGCTTGAAAGTAACCCTCTGGATAAAACAACCTTTTATATTTGTATTGCACAATTTATTTACATTTGTTCTAGGAACAATGCAATCTATAAAAAAAAAAAAAAAGCTCATGTGGGGTTTCTTAGAAATCATGTTTATTTTTTAATCCAAACCTAAAAGTTAAGCTCAAACGAGACTCAAAGGGGCCTGTGCTTGCTCAGTTGCTTCCCGTCTTGCACAAAAAACACAAGAGCACTTCCCCTTGCAAAAAAAGGGATTTTTCTGCTCAACCACATTCATCCTGATGTCATTCCAAACCTGTTTGCGGTCATTTTTTAACACTGTACTGTACTTTTTATTAAACAGTGAGTGCACAAACAATCAACAAATTACATGAAATTACAATTATTAACTCATACGCATAACACTATACAGTAGCTGCATCAAAAAATAATAATATTTGAGATAGTGAGATGCATGATACTCACAGGATATATGCACTGATCTCCATTCTCATCGTCTGCCATTTCTAAAAAAATTTAAAAAGTCACTCTGTTTATGAATAAAGCATTGAATTAAAAACTGTATTCAAAACATTAACTGTTTTCTTGGATGATAGACTGATAGGAAGAAAACATTTAAAAGTGAACTTTTCTGTGAGTAAAGTGTTAACAGACAAACTTCTGCTTTAGTTGCGCTATGCAAACCATTTTAGTTAACGTTAATCCTATGGAAAAATAAGCATGCCAGTTAAATATGAAGCTGTGTTTATGCTGTCATTGAAGCAGGGACGACGTGCATGACTGTTATGGGCGTTACAGCGATTTAAAGTGTAAACAACAACGTCAACATATGGAAACTGTTTCTGAATTCTGTTTCAGGCTTAGACCCGTTGGACAAAATTGTCAGTAAAGCATACATATCTTACAAAAACGCCTCTTTAGCAGGTGTCTTGTACGTGAACGAGTATTAGGCTAATTAGCTAGCATACAGTAGCTTACTTACTAAAGACAGCGAAACTGAAGACCGTTCGTGAGATAATTCCGTTTGAAACTGTTTATTCATACCACAGCGGCTGGCTGGGTCACTTTCTAGTCATTTCCACATAGATTTCATTCCACTGTAAACTTTGGCAGCTGCTTTTTCGCCCCATGAAATCAAATCTCTGCTGTTGCCTTGACAGTCCTTCATGTGGCAGTGACGTGCAGTTTCATTGGCTACAAAGAACGGCAAGGGGCCAATCAGAATCACTGTTGTTTGACTATTAATATTTTTATTATTACATGCAAAACAACATACACAATACCAATAACTGTGCAAATCATAATATGTGACCCTGAACCACAAAACCAGTCTTAAGTAGCACAGGAATATTTGTAGCAATAGCCAAAAATACGGGTCAAAATTATCCATTTTTCTTTTATGCCAAAGATTCCATGAAGATACTTTGTAAATTTCCTACCATAAATATATCAAGCATGAATTTTGATTAGTAATACCATTGGTAAGAACTTCATTTGGACAATTTTAAAGACAATTTTCTCAATAGTTAGATTTTTATTTTTTTTAATTGACACTAATGACTGGTTTTGTGGTCCAGGGTCACATATTATACATAAAAAGGGGTGGAGTATAATAAAAGAAAAAGTACTAATGTCACTAATGTCAATTTATTAACAAAATTACATGCACTAATCCAGTTTTTCCTTACCGTAAGAGTGGGCGTGGCCATTTTAATATTTTATGGGTCTGTCTTCAGGGCTCATCCACTTCCAGCTATTTTTAGCTATTCAAAAGAGCTCTGTTATTGCAAATTGGTGTGTATTATCATATTATTTTAATTATCTTAATTATGTTATTATTATACACAGAATATTATAATAGTGTTATACTGTATGTCATGCATAAAACGCACAAAAAAGGGGGGGGGGGAAGCCAGATTATTCATTCAAAACTTTGCTAATAACAATTATTACAAATTATGTAACAAAATTAATTAAAAACGTAATCCATTACATTACGCATTTAATCAGATTACTTTTAGAGTACTTTTAGATTACTTTCAAAAGTTTTGACCTAACTTATTTATCACATTGATTTAAATAGGATAGTCTAGTACCATATTGACATAAAATACAAAGAGTAAGAAAACGTATTCCATTCGTTGTTATTAACAACATGAAGTGCATTAAACATTAAATTACGAACAAACTGCAGGGGGTTTGAGTTTATTGAAAAGCTAATAATTAATTAAAATTCATAAAAAATGTTTAGCTGAAATAAATCACTTTAAAATCTGCATGTCATGTGACCATAACCAACGTCAGAGGACCAATGAACATGCAAATGTGATACCTAACTATTAAAATATTTATTTTAAAATATCAGGGGAACTTCAAGTAAATATATTAGGTGAAAGAGGATCAGATGACAAAAAAGTTTGTGAATTTATGCATTTTAATGGGTTTGAAAGACGAAAAGCCTTCCAAAGACAGAAATACGTGGTTAAATAACCTACATAGTGATATTCACATACAAATCAATGTGTTCATCAGTAGTTGATGCGATATGGAAACACCTCTTAAACCTGAAATGATTTTTTTGTAAATCCAGTGGTCAAATGCTGTGTTGCCACCTGGCTAGTGATCTTTATGTGAATGTCTACAATACTTGAAGACTTTCTGAATGTATAAAAGCTGTATGCTATTTTAGAAAGGAAATTTCAAAAGATGAAAAAGAGGAATTAGGAAGAATCAATAAATTATGAATAATGTATTGCTATTATGTTATAAGCAGTCTGATTAGGAGTATTTTAACTCCTAATCTGATTAGGAGTTACTACCCAACTCTGCTAACAGCCACGTGTTTTGTTTTGTCGACAGTAGGAAAAGTGGTGAGCCAATTCAGTGTACATTCATGTTTCTGTTAGTTCCCTTAGTTTGACCAAATGCAATCAAACAGAGCACTTTTCTTCCATAAAAAGTTTATTCATTTGCAAGCCATGTTATACATTCAGGACGTTTCAAGAGTGTCCTTTGACATCAATAACATCATTGTAAGAGTTGTCTAGTCTAGTGCTTTGTCTTCTTTTTTCTCATGGGGTAGAATTTCAGACCAATTACATGTCTCATTTCACACAGCCTGTAAAAAACAACATTCACAGACGTTTCTAAATGAGTGGCTATCAAACAAAAGTAATCCATCAAAACCACACACAAAAGCGACACACATTTAAATACTAAAAATGGCAGGAACAAATAAGGCAGGCATCTGGTATTCACAAATGTGGTTTTTAAATGATGAACGTAAACAGCCTCCACCCATAATATACTTGCATAGTCAAAATTCCCATTAAGAATACATAATAACCCTGTTGACAAAAACAATAGAAACCATCACAGAATTTGTAATGGCTTTACTGGTTTTAATGGAAACTGTAATTGTCCCTATTGGTATTCGAGTGGTGGCTTGTTAAACCACTAAATCCTAATGGAATATGTCCCAAAACACACTACAGGAAATCATTTTTAATGGTTTTAATGAGTAAAAGTTAATGGTTTGTAGTGGTATTTGTAGTGAAAACCATTAGAATTTCTGTAATAGTTTCTATTGTTTCTTTTCAGGGGGGAAAGGCAGTTTTTGTGTACACACTAGACAAAAAAAACAACAACTTTACAATAAATTCCATACAATCTTTGTCCTCCTCCTCCTTTGAAGTCCAGTTTTACTTGTTGAGATATTTGGCCACTGAATGGTAAGCAAGCAGAATCTCCTTGTCTTTGGGACAGGTGAGGTGAAACACGTCCTCCTTGTATGCTTTGTCCAAGTACTTTGTGAGGCCTTTTAGCTCCTTGGGAATCTCAAAACCACGGTACTTCTTGCACACCACCTATAAAGTCAACAAAACATTTAGATCTATCAAGTAGATGAGGTTTAATGACCATAATGAAGATTAAACTTCACTCCACTCATACTAAATAACAGCTCTATTATATAAGTGCCACACTATACAATTTACATAATTTGCCATGTAAATGAGAAAAAAAATGACAAGAACCTTGACAATGTGCAGTTTTGGAAGCAGGTTGCAGTCAGCAAGAGAGAGCCCATTTCCGTCCAGGTAGTGTCTTGTGGATTGGGATGAATCTGGATTGTGGTCCAGTTCATGAGGAAGAGGAGTCAACAGGTATTGATCCAACTTCATCAAACTCTTTAGAAATTTCTTCTCCAGCACTGAAAAGTACACAATTGTTAAAATATTGATATTCAAATGCATCTATCTATCTATCTATCTATCTATCTATCTATCTATCTATCTATCTATCTATCTATCTATCTATCTATCTATCTTTGAGTATATTATATACAAATTAGAGCAACAGGTTTTCCCAAATGCTTTAGAAGTGACAGCCTCCATATTTCAAACGTAAAATGACTTCAAGCCTTGAAGCTAATTTCTAAGTTTCGCTGCCTTCTGGTCATTTACTTTACTGTTCACTAGCCAAATAACTTCAGAGAAGGGTGACCCTTACTGTCATTGAGCCCAGGATTAGGGTTTTTGATGTATGCCGAGAATTTGTGAAAGATGTCATCTCCTGCCGTGTTTGACTCCTTATAGCGGCAGCATAACTTGGGATACCTGTAATACAAAAATAGTGCAAAAATTTTAATTTTATATTACAAAGGGTTGAATTTATTTAAAAAAAATAGCATTTGTTATAAACATTAAAATATTTTTTCTTTTAAGAAATCTCTGGTGCTATGAATACTTACTGTGGGGGAGCAAGTTTCTCTTCCAGAAACTCTTCAATTTTGTTGGTGTCAGTTCGGACCTCTCCGTCATAGATGAGGAAAGGGGGCTGAGAACCTGGAGCCAAGTCCTTTAGTACCTCTGGAGCTCTGCAAACAAAGAAAACATAAATAGTCAGAAAAATTAATTTAAAAAAATCATTTTTAGGTACTAAACAAGTGGATGTGCTGCAATACATTCTAGTGTAGGCTATTTCTAGTGTATTTACCTTTCTTTATTTTTTACTGTTAAATATCAGTTTCAAAATTATTCTGATAGTAGACTGACTTCTAATAAGAAAATGGCTTCTGACTTTCTCTAACGCCACCCTTTTGGGAGCATGGTTTGTTGTTGCGTACGAAATTCCGAGAAAATGGCGGATTGCTTTAAGGCAGCAACAAATGTATGTCTACAACTATTATTAAAGTGATATATTTACGACAGTGAATTTCACTGGTTTAACTGTAGGGGGCTCCAATGTCGCGAAAAATACAACTACATAGAGTTGCTTTAACGTACAGCCCTCAAAACAACGAAAATATAGCAGCTGTGGTCAGAATATCCCAGAGGAAATGACATCCATCAGAGGTTATTTCATAGCTCGATGAGATACCTGATAAATGTTTGAGTTCATGCTGAAATCTCTGACTTTATTAACAAAACTGAGCGAGGTTTGAGACATGGTTGAGATCTCTTCTAAAACACAAGGGCAGAGATTATTCAGATTTTGTTCTTCAGAGAAAAATATCTCCTGTAGATCTCATTTTACACTCAATTTTGAGATGTTAAAGAGATTTCATTGTGATTTTTTTTTCCTAAGGGATGGACTCTGAGACGAACTGTTATCCTGATGTTGACATCTCTCACCTCTTCATGTCCACTGTGGTGAGGGTAAAGTTGACCCCCTTCAGCCAGAGAATCATGAAGAGCCGCTGACAAAATGGGCAGTTACCAACACTTTCACCATCATCGCTTGCCTGAAGACATTCAACATGCAGTTAGTAAATCTTTAAAACACCTCAAATGGAAATTATTTAGTGTACATTTAATGTTAACATGGAACTACATCCTGAAAAATTACCACAACATTAGCAGGCATCAACATTAAGATGTTCATGTTTTTGTTACTTAAAGTAATCTTCGTTCAGAGATGTTTTAGAGATTTTATCATAAGTACTAAAGTCAGCGAGACCAGTTCGATGTTGTTTTCAAGGGTTATGTCATAGGAATGATTGGAAGTACAGCCATTTTGAGCAAAGGTTAGATCATAAGAGACAAAGCTTTACGTCTTATATCTTAAAAATCAAGTTTAGCCCGTTTGACTGTTTAAACACAGACCTTGACAAATAGTTCAATTTTTGCTGCTTCAGCCATCTGTGGTCCTCCTCTGCCTCCTTCTCTTTCTGCGTTGTCTCAGTCGCTCAGGATCTCTCGCTGACTTAAGAGTATCAGGTCAATTTACCAATTTATCAGTCCACCTCAAAGCCTCCTTAGAATCCTCTTTACCTCACGTGTTCACACCTGGATGTTTCTGTCTCCTGTTTTAACCCCTGAAAAATTTAACTGTAGTACTCGATGGTACTAAAAGCAGCTGCTTTCCGTCTTCCTCTCCTGACCGCAGTTTCTGTCGCTTCCCTTTGAGAACCCAAACTCCCACCACACCCCATTGGTCTTGAGTGTTTGGAATACCAGCCCACTGGACGAACCTGTCCAACCTGTATCTTCCCTCATTCTCTGCTGCTTTAGTCATGACGAGTTTCTCTCCAAACTGCTCTGTGCGGTCCTACTCCCATCATTCTCTAGTGCTAGTAGTCATATACACTGTCTTTAGTTTTGTTTTACCCAAGTTTACCCAAAAATAGAAAATCTGTTATCATTTACACACCGTCATGTTGTTTCAAACACATACGATTTTGTTTTTCTTCCATAGACCATAGAAGACTCTTGACAGTATGTTCACGCTGCACTTTTTATACAGTGAAAGATGAGAATTACCATTCTGCTAAACTCTGTGTAAAAAATAAGCAAGTAAATGACCACAATGTTTAATTTTTATACTGGACTTTTGATGAAAATGAATTTTTCTGTGTGGATAAAGTTATTTGGTAAACATTCTGTAGCATCGAAACTGTAACGGTGCTTTAAATTCCTATAACATTGATAGGTATTGAAGAACTTTGACCCTTGATCTGCATTTTTGTTTGTTACTCCCAGTGAAAAAAGGGTCGGGAGAGAGTAATTTACGACAGGTATGAGGTATGACATATAAACTCTGGCATTTAGCTGTGTATGACAAATCATTAATTTGAATGTTAATTGTTTCTGTTTGTATGATATGTTCTAACCACACCAACATTTTTGTTTTTCACAGAAGGCACATGGCAACTGTTTCAAAATGTTAGACACTCTGAACCAATGTCCTTGAATTATCCCAACATTATGATTTAAAATCATTTACTACATTAATGCACTGATTTTTGGTTAAATCTGTTCACTTCTGCCAAATTTAAATATGGTGTAGAGCTAAAAGCTCTATTCTCTTATTGGTAGCTTAAAAATAAACCAAAATATTTGATTCAAGCACAAGCTACTACATGTTAATGCACACGACGAATGTACTGAATCACCACACAGCTTTTGTTCAAAATAGTCTGAGTCATTTAACTAAAATTAATTAAAGAAATGTCAACTGAACCTGTTTTAATCTGGAAAAATTGGGTATCACCCCTTGGAAAAATGACCAGGGTAATTACAGATAAAAAAAACATTATAGTCATATCTTCACAATAATACTAAAATGGCGGCTTTGAAAAAAGATGAAATAAGACTAAATATTTTTTACGTTTCTTATAGTGCCTGAAAAAGAGCTTTAATGATTTACATACATTTCTAATTTCAAAAATATTTCTTCTTCGGACATTATTCTTTAAATAAAATAAATATCAGCTGTATACAAGGTTACCAACATTTGGTTTTCGACCACTGAAAATGGGAAACCTTCAACAATCTAAACATGGAACCTCACTGAGATCCCCATATCTCTGAAACTTAATGATCTAGGGCCTTGAAAATTAAGATTCCAAAAGAAAAGTTTATTAAAGGAGTAGTTCACTTTCAGGACAAAAATGTACAGATAATGTACTCACCCCCTTGTCATCCAAGATGTTCATGTCTTTCTTCAGTCGTAAAGAAATGATGTTTTTTGAGGAAAACATTTCAGGATTTCTCTCCATATAATGGACTTCTATGGTGCCCCCGAGTTTGAACTTCCAAAATGCAGTTTAAATGCGGCTTCAAAGGGCTCTAAACGATTCCAGCCAAGGAAGAATGGACAATTTATATACTTTTTAATCTCTACACAGAGTACACACAGAGCTGGACAAGATGAGCATTTGAGGTTAAAAAGTATATAAATTGTAATTTTTATTAGAAAACAACCAATCGTTTTGCTAGATAAGACCGTTCTTTCCTTGCATTTTGGAAGTTCAAACTCGGGGCAAATCCTGAAATGTTTTCCTCAAAAAAACATAATTTCCTTACGACTGAAGAAAGAAACACATGAACATCTTGGATGACAAGGGGGTGAGTACATTATCTCTAAATTTTTGTTCTGAAAGTGAACTACTTCTTTAACAACTAGAATCTAAAAGCATATTGCTATATCTTTAACACTTCTTAAGGTATAGGCAAACCTTGGAAAAAAGAATATTTATGGCACTCAGACTGGTATGTTCAATGCAGTTGTCTTGATGGAAAGAAACAAGATACATCTCCAGTTTTAACATTATTTGTTCTTCAGACATTGCTCTTTAAAACAAACTAAGTATCATATTTTTTCAAACTGACCCACATTTGGTTTATGACCACTGAATGTGTACATTTTAACGTTTTACTCCTGGAGCCATATTAAAATTTCAATATCTCTGGAACCGAATCTCATAAGGCTTTAAAAATAAAGATGCCAAAAGGAAAGTTTGTCAGGACCTAATATCTAAAAGAGCATTAAGATATCTTTAATACTTCTTGAGTTATAGACTTGCAAACTTTGGAGAAAAACTTGAAAAGTGTTGTTTTCCCATTTTTTAATGATCACCATTGGCACATAGTGCAACAAAGATTGCTATAGTCAACAGATTTGACTAATATAACTACCAATCTATGTGTAAAAATAGCATTATGATGCTGTCATGTTTCTGAAGTCATTTTTTACCTCCCTGTAACTTGACTCTTGTCTAAGATGAAAACTGCCATGATTACTCAGTAAATATTATCAGTGACATTTAATATTTTGGCTTTCATCACTATACATGTCTATCTTTCTTCAGAATAAATATTAGCGAAATCAAAAATTTGAGCCGGGGACCTCTGGTTGAGTTGACATGGAATGACCCAGAAGACATTACAACCATTCCATGTTGGATATTTATGGAAAATACACGCATGTCTGACAGATTTTGATAACTGAATGAATCATTTTGCATGTGATGGCTCACACAATTAAAAAATGTTTTGAAGTTTAATTGAGAATCAACTCATCAGTTCTGATCAACAACTCATGTGCATTTAGCTATAGAGCAAAGTGTGAACTATTTTATTTACTCATTTGCATGCATGTGCCAAAACACCTGCAACTGAGGAAAAACTGTAATATATTATAATTTTACAGCAGCACAGAAATTTCAACAGTACACCTTACCTTAAAACCATTGTTTTGTGAATGAATACACTTTAATCAGGTGATGAGAGTTCAAGGGTCATTTTTGTTTTCTTTAAATAAAGAAAGAAAAGAAACACTGCCATCTAGTGTTAAATTTGGGAAATGTGAGGCAATCAACATTAGAGTACATTCTGTTGTCACGTCAATACAACAGAAAAAAACAAAATGAAATCAGTTTATAAAAAATATTTTGAGAAACGCTTCAGTTGTTTTTGCCCATGCAAAGTCTGTGGGGTTAGAAACAGAAAAGACATTTTTCAAAATACCTTTTTTTCATGTTTCACAGAAGAAATAAGGTTACACTTATTTAAAATGAGGATGACTAAATGACTACACGGTTATCCCTACATTATTGCAAAACAGCATTGGTCAACCACCACATTTACCAGAAAAAAACATGTTGGTCAACCAACATAAGCATTTCTAAAAAGTCTTGCTGAGATCAGCTGATTTTATCAGCAGGGCTGTGATGCAATGCTTGGTCTGTGGTTTAAAGCAAGAGTCAAAAATAAGTGATGAGGGTTCTGAAAACACACATTTAATACTAATGCCTTTGAATATGAAGAGTTGAGTGTTTCATCTATGTTTTCTTGTCTTTAAGTTAAATCACATTCACAGGCCTAATTATGTTATAAATTCTTCATTTATGAAACAAATATAATTTCACCTGTACAGCAGCTCTAAATACACAGGTGTCATTTTTCAGCTCAGTTTTGTTTAGTGTTGATTTAGTGTAGTTCAATAGTCCTTTGCGAAAATGTATACCTATGTTGGTTTTACTACAAATAAAACCAAAAAAACATGCATGGTTACTATAGTTAAACCATGGTAACCACAAATTAACCATGGTTTTGCTACACTAACCATAGATTAACCATGATATTTCTAGTAAAACTGTGGTTAGGCCTATACAAATGGTAATAAATAGGGTAAAAAAAAAAAAAAAAACATGGTTACTACCAGTGTTGGGCTGGGCAGTAATTAGAGTTACTTACTTATTACAAATAGTAACTGAGTTAGTAACTGAGTTACATCATCATAAAACCCTGCTGAAAAAAAAAATGGTTTTAGCTGGTTAACCAGGCTGGTTTTAGCTGGTCAGCAGGCTGATTTTAGAGGGGTTTTCACTACTTTCCCAGCCTGGTCAGGCTGGTCTTAGCTGGTCAGACTGGGAGACCACCAGCTAAAACCAGCCTGACCACCCTGGCCAGGCTGAGAGACCAGCTAAAACCAGCTACTTCCAGTTTAAACCAGCTAAGACCAGCCAACCAGAGAAAGTAACTATTGTGTTACTTTTTATTTAACCCTCTAGGGTTCTTCGGTCATTTCTGACTGGAATTTAAAAAAAAAAAAATTAAAAATCGTAGCTTCATCGGAATGGTACGAAACTTGGTGACTTTTATGGTACTTGGTATATGAACACAAAAAAATTGGGGACAGGATTTGAAAAGTCTAAGTGGTCGTAAAAAAATAGTCACACTCAGGGCCTTCGGGTCAAAATGACCGGCCATAGGAAATGAATGGGAAATTGGCAAAAATATGAAAATACAGAGTTTTTTTGTGCATACAATCTACAAATCAGCCACAATGCAGAAAAAAAAGCACACAACAGTGAAGGGGTGACTCTCTAAAACATCAAGAGTGCAAAACACTACAATACACTAACTCACACACACACACACACACACACACACACACTTATACACACAAAAACACACGCACACGCACAAATGAACGT
The DNA here is from genome assembly GCF_049309525.1 of Garra rufa. Lineage (NCBI taxonomy): Eukaryota > Metazoa > Chordata > Actinopteri > Cypriniformes > Cyprinidae > Garra > Garra rufa. The sequence continues at coordinate 43,552,432 of NC_133379.1, forward strand.
GTCATTTCAAAAGCTAATTTTGGGAAATGTGTGAAATAGAAGCAATCAATGTAAGAAAAAAAGCACACAACAGTGAAGGGGTGACTCTCTAAAACATCAAGAGTGCAAAACACCACAATACACTCACTCACACACACACGCACACACATAGGGAAATATGAGACTGGTGAGACTGTAACAGAGAAATGTGAGAATATGTGAAACAAAATCAATGAATCAAATAAAAGGGAGACATTGGATCCAAAATGCAAAAGTCACACACATGTCTCTCTCTTGAACTCTATTTTCCATTTACTGTTTGATAATTATTATACTTTTGCTGTTATTTTAGTTTTATGTTCATAATTGCTGTTGCCTTTTGAATAAGAGTTACTGTTCATTGAATATGTAAAAAAATATGCACATAATATGTAAATAGGGTTAGGATGATATTTAAAATACTTTTTTTATTTCTCTATTTTCCATTTACTGTTTGATAATTATACTGTTGCTGTTATTTTGCTGCCAATGCTGTTGCTGTTCATAATTGCTATGCTAAATAAGAGTTATTGTTTTCATTGAATTAAAAAAATAATAATTTGAATGAAAATGTTCATTATAAAAAGGTTAAAAATATAAAAAATTGTTATGACTGAAAGAATTGCATTTTTATTAAGTTAGAATTAAAACAGTGGGTAACAAAATGCTTTCAATTAGTTCTCTTTCTATGCAATGTTCATGTTTGACTGTATTATAAACCAATCAAACAAACAAAAAACTTGGCAAATAATAAAAAAGTAGTCTTTGATAATCTCATATTATATATTAAAATCCACAACCTGAAAAGGCAAAGGCAAATATGTGCAAAAACAACTAGAATTCACAAGCCCTTCTACTGTCACAGTCAGGCGGGGTTGAGAACCGGAGTAAATGAATATAAGTTTATTAAATGAAAACACTGAAAATGAACGAACACACAAACAAAAACCGGGAGCAAGAAATGAGCACATGTAACATTAACGACGGACAGCAGGAAGTGATCAGACACAGACTTAAATGCACAGAAACGGGGGCGTGGTAACTAACAAGATAACGAGATGACGAGGGGGAAATACAAATATGGGCAAGACTGAACCAACTAATACAAAACCAAAAGGGGGGAACACAGGACTAAACCATTATCATAAGGAAACAATGGGGGGAAAACACTAGGAAAACAGAACAGAGACAAAATACTGACATCTGACATCTGAGAGCAGTGCATCCATCTAGTGGTTAAAATATGATATTGCTTGATAATTATGCTCACTACACCACCAGATGGCACCAATCTGACTTCAAAAAATTGTTTTCTATAGGCCAGGTCTCTACTTTAAACTGAAATACAGCATTAATTAAAAAATAATAAAAATTACATATATATATAAAAAAATCTATTATATTCAATGGGAAAAAATAGATCATATTTTTTGCATAAATATTCATTATTATCATAAAATTCTCTCAAAAAACCACAGAAAAAAAAAGAAAAAATATTATTGAACAAAAATACTTTTGATTGATTTTACTGAAGAAAAAAACAATAATGATTTCAGGGGTCCGGTCACTTTTGACCGTGAGGGCCCTGAGTGTGACTGGAAAACGAAGAACCCCAGAGGGTTAAAGAAAATGTTCAAATATGCCCCTAATATTAAACATGTTACATGAATAAAGCGTTGTACACTAATATACACTATTTTAATGTTGCTGTGGGACAATGTAGGAGACACCTTCCAGGGGCTAAATGGTAGGCTACTTGGGTCGCTTCAACCCGCGGACATGGAAAACATCTCACAAATAATAATAATATAAGAATCCTTTGAAACTGCAAAGGCTCTACTTTTCTTTGTGTGTAGTCATAATAACAACAGAACAATGTACTTTTGTAAAATAAAGATCTCTGCGTTCTTGGTCTCCGTCACCTCTCTTCACAGACACTTAAATAAAACAACCTGAATCTCAGCAAATAACTACTTTACAGACATAAGAAATATATAATGCTTGAAATGTCTACTTTTAAATGAAGTAAGTCACGTCGAAAACAAATATTCACTGATAAAGTAGCCTAATCCGTATGATACCAACGCGAGCTCCAGTTTTTCCGTTTAAACTCATCTTTAATGTAATCACGCCCACGAGCGGCTCCGCTTTTTCACATTTTTAACCTGTAAACGCACACATAATCTCCGTAAACAAGCGTGAACATTCATCAAGTTCATCTCGACTACTTTTGTTACTGGAAGCCAGGATTTACCTCAGTAGAAGAACGCAACGCGATGCGATGTGCAGCTTTGCAGGTCCTATGGCTGATGAGAGAGTGCCTACTCGGATGAAAACCGCTTTCAGTGAGTTCAGTTATAGTAACGCCGTATTTTATTGTCAGTAACGGTAACGGCGTTGTAACGGGAAAAAGTAATGCCGTTAGTAATGCCTTTATTCCCATTACTGGGTAGAGTTTTACTACAAAACCATGGTTCATTTTCATAAGGGGTGTAATGTTGCGAAGTTCAGTTCAATGGTAAAATAGCTGATAATAAAAGTGTCATTAACACAACCTTTAGCCATTTTATGTTTTAATTATTAAAGGCTAATTCGTATGAATTTCCGATCTAATTTTCGTCCAATCTGCTGGCGCCCATTTAACGGTTTTGTTTAGAGCCTTCATGGTTATATTTTTGTACAATTCACATCATGTGAATTCATACGAAACACCACCTTGCAAAATAGTTATGTTTTCCAGTTAAGTGATGATTCAGTGTAGTGCAAAGTTAATCAATTTATGAAACAAGCGTTATTCATCTAGAGGGTCTGTACTTACGTCACCGTTTGGTCAGTTACCTGGATGCTGGGCCATATTGGAGATACTCAGATGTAAACAACAGCATTGATTGCACGGTTAATGTACTACTGAATACATTGTTCTATTAAGAAATGTGTGGAAGCTACTAAATCATATAGAGAAGGACTTAGTGAGCAGGAAAGGGGACAATATTTCACCTACCTGGCCGGAAATGATAAGAACAAACATGAATGTCGTCAAGAGTCTCACCCTGGAAATCCTGGTTCACTTTGGCCAACCACAAACGCCTTTTGTTCCTCAGACAGTTTTTTGCACTCAGTTCCTTGATTTGTTATAACTTTTGGCAGTCTATAGTACTCCAGACGTTTTTTCCAGTCCGACCGATTAGTACATCCCAAATCATGACAACTATTGACCATTTTCAGCTGCAATAATTAGCAAAATATGTGAGTTTCAGAAGTGGCGTTGTTTATGTTCAATGCCACCAAAACACTCTATAAGCAGCTCTATGGCTTCGGTGTAGATTTGATTCAGCTAATAAGGCAGCTCTACAAAAGAAAAATTGTCATTATCCAACAAGTTTTGATATTTGCTTTGTCTCTCTCTCTCTCTCTCTTTGAATTTGTTATTTGCTATAATAGAGTAGATGTATAATCTCAAAAGAACTTTTTTGTTCTTTTTTTCTTGGGGGACATTAAACATTAAGGTTTGCAACAGTCATTTTTAACTTCTCTATTTAAATAAAGGCACAGACGCAACAAGAAGAGGATGAATGTGTTAGCGTGAGCCAAAGGTTTCGTAAACACTCACTTCCTTCTTCTGTAGTATTTTAGTGCCCTTTGCACAGAGTTAAGAAACCACAACGACACTGATACACGCACTGATATATGATGCTTATGCCACGTTTCGGTTTGCTCTTTTACCCACAATTTGTAGTAAATGAATGCTTAGCTTGATTATATAACATTAAAGGCCCTGTCAGGTAATAAACATCACATTATTAGAATGTGTTCTTTGAATTGCATACTTTGTGTTTTACAATTTTGACCTGTTAATAAGGAAATGTGGCAAGTAGGATGCTTTAATGATCAAGGGGCGATACAAAATGGGAGGGGAAGGCATGTAAAAGAGAGGAAGAACATGAAATAAAAGTGATCTTAACAGGAAGCTCTTGTTTCCTAAAAGATCACTAAATGACAGGACTGGTCTCCACCTATCCTCCACATCACATTTGCGACAGCTCGACAGCTGCGGTCTTCCCCACAACACGCGTTCACCAGACACAGGTAAGAATACTACCTTTGCTTGATCTTTTAATGTGCTTTTGTTTTTCTTTAGATCTTTTGCAGTTTTCATGCATGCATTTGTCTTTTATGTTCTTCTTTCTCGTACCTTTCTGAAGTACAAAGCAGATATCGTCAGTGCAAAATTCTTTGTTCTTTTTTGCTGGAATGTGATGCATCATCCTTTACTGTACAGCCACAGCTACATGCTTATGAAACAAAAATGACAGAAAAATTGTGCATATGTATTTTTGGCAGTAGTACACAAAAGTACAAAGTAGAAGTACTATATTGGCAGATGTAGTCAGTCACTATTAATTTATTAATTTGTGTGAGCAAAAGTGTCTGATGAAAGGGGAATTACTAAAATATTTGTCTGGTCATGTGAACTTGAATTTGATCCAAAGTACAGCAAAAGCAGTATAATTTTTTTAAATATTTTTACTATTTAAAATAACTGTTTTCTATTTGAATAAATTTTAAAATGTAATTTATTCCTGTGATTTTAAAGCTGGATTACTCCTAGTCACATGATCCATCAGAAATCATTCTAATATTTTGATTTGTTGCTCAAAAAACATGTTGAAAACAGCTGAGTAGAATTTTTTTCAGGTTTCTTAGATGAATAAAAAGTTCAGAAGAACAGCATTTATCTGAAATAGAAATCTTTTGTAACATTATGCATGTCTTTATCATCACCTTTGATCAATTTAAAACATCCTTGCAGGATAAATTTCTATAATTCCATTGTTTTTTTGAATGGTATAGTGTATAATGTTACAAAAGCTTTTTATTTCAGATAAATGCTGATCTCCAGATCTTTACATTCATCAAATATTCCTGAAAAAAAAAAATTAAACTGTTTTAAATATTGATAATAGTAAAAGTACTAAATACTAAAAGTTTCTTGAACAGATCAGCATATTAGAATGATTTCTAAAGGATCATGTGACAACGAAGACTGGAGTAATGATGCTGAAAATTCAGCTTTGATCACAGGAATAAATGACATTTTAAAACATATTCATATAGAAAACAGTTATTATAAATAGTAAAAAATTTTCAGAAATGTACTGTTTTTACTGTACTTTGGCTCAAATATGGGCTTGATGAGCAGAAGAGACTTTAAAAAACATTAAAAATCTTACTGTTCAAAAACTTTTGACTGGTAAAAAGATTAAAAATAAATATAAATTACAGCTAAATAGAAATACTAAAAAAAACTAATAAAAATGACAAAAGCACAAACTAAAATAAAAACTGAATATAAGAATAAAAGCTGATTTGAAATCTAAATAAATACTATAATAGTGTAAAAATAATAAATATCACCGATACTAAGCCATTCTCTGCTTTTTTGCACAGATGCCACATTAGGAAAGAAAAAAAGGGGAATAAGAATGTGTTATTTCCTGAAGCGCTAGTGTTCATTTTAACATCATTTGCTTGACATTACAATTTCTTGTCTGAAAAACATAGAAAGCGAGATAGAGAGCCAGGGATTCTGGTTGAGTGAGGAGACACTCCCTCTACTGGTCACTCCTCTTGTCATCTACAGGAAGGAAGAAAATGACATGGATACTGACTTTGACAAAACCACAAGTTATATAAGAAATATAACAAAACAACAAACTAACGCCCATTTCTTCTACTTCCATAGCACGCATATGGGCTCCAGTGTACAATGTATGGCAAAGTGGAAAAAAAGGCATCTTCAACCCTCCAAGGCGCTCTTTGTTTTGTTCCTGACCATCAGCTTTATCTACACTTTGTTGCTGGTGGTTGACAAACAACAACAACAAGAACAACATCTGAATTGGAGCAATGCATCACTCCCAAACAATATCACCATCCTGTTTTGGCACTGGCCATACGGCATCCGGTACAGTCTTGAGGGGGACGTGTGTTTGAGGGACTACGGCATCTCTGGATGTGTGCTAGTGGACAATCGCACTCTCTATGAGAGTGCCGATCTAGTGGTTTTCCATCACTTTGAGCTAAGTTTGCGTAAACAGCACCTTCCAGTGCACCTCCATCGGCCCGCCAAACAGAGGTGGGTATGGCTTTCATTAGAAGCCCCAGAAAACATCGGAACCTTGTCGTCATACAACAACCTTTTCAACCTCACCATGTCGTATCACCCTCATGCTGACATTACTGTGCCTTATGGGAAGCTGTTACAGAGGAGTAAACAAGGATTAGACGTTGTAACAACAAAAAACAAGAATTACGAAGCCTGTTGGGTGGTTAGCAACTACCAAAAATGGCATAAGAGGAGCGCTGTGTTTCAAGAGCTGAACAAGAACCTCAAAGTGCAACTGTATGGCCTTATGGCCAACAAACCTTTACCGAAGGAGGCGCTGCTTCCAACGATTTCACGCTGTTATTTCTACCTAGCCTTTGAAAACATACAGTCGCCACATTATATCACTGAGAAGCTTTGGAGAAACGCTTTCCAGGCTGGGACCGTCCCAGTGGTGCTGGGACCGCCACGCAGAGACTATGAAGCCGTGGCGCCTCCGAATTCCTTCATCCATGTGGATGATTTTAAATCTGTTAAGGCCCTAGCTGAGTATTTAAGAGGCCTGATTGAAGATCCGGTGAGGTATAATGCATATTTTACCTGGAGACAAGACTATACAGTTAAATTATATACAGACTGGAGAGAAAGGCTGTGCAATATCTGTCCCATATACAGACAATTTCCAAGTCATAAGGTTTATGAGGATTTGAGAAAGTGGAAAAAGTGGTAACATGACATTTTAAGGGGTGGTTTACACAAGATGTGTTTTTGAATATCCACCAGCGTGGAAGTAGGCCTATGGGTCAGACTTACGGTTTATTATCCGCTGTAGTGAAAATGATGAGAAGAATAACAATGTGCAGTAAATGGTAAAACTTTACTACACTGTTTGCACTACAAACCAGTGTGTTCATAATTAAGATAATACGATAATAATAATAAAGGCGAGACTCTGCAGGTGAATAGGGTAAATAAAATGAACCAATAGTTATCACCTTACTTAACCAGATGATTAATTACATTGATAAGAAAAAAGGTTTTGTAAAATGTTAGGTTTAAATATGCAAATGAGGTATTATTTAATGAAATATGCACTAGTTTGCATACATTTCTAGTACAAAAATCGAAACAGTCGATCAAGTCAGTCGAAAGTCGAAATTCTTGTTTAATTTTTTTTGACATATTAGAGTCAAATGTCTTTACAGAGGGGATTATTTTGGGTATCTCATTTTGTTTACTCCTTAATTTTTTTTTTGTTACTCCATAAAAAGACTTTGAACAGACAGAAAGCCATGTATTTCTTCAGCATTTTTGGGGGAGTAAAATGTTGTATGTAATCAAGTTAATTGTATATGAACAAATCCCTCTGTAAAAACTTTCAGCATATAGACAGGAATAAAAATGTAAAGTTTGGTATGTGTAAGTGCTAGATTTATGGCTCAGTGTAGGAAAAAAATCATTTTAAGAAAACGGCTTTTAAAAAAAATTGTAATTGAAATCTACTGACACAAATAGATAATGTGCTATAAAAGAAACACTTAACAGTGTCTTTTGGGTGTTTTCGTCCACTGGTCTGAAAAAACACTTTATGAAAAAGCAAAAAGCCCAAAATCTCAAATTTGACAGGTGCATGAAAAAACAGCGTTTTTGCCTGCAGTGTCTCCCCTTAAAATAATATGGTAAGACACATCTATTTGCAATATCAAGCAGCAAAACAAGCTGTTTTGTACAGCTAAAAATACCCATTAAATTTGTAAATGGCCGCACTTGTTCTTACGGAGAAAAAACAGTGGATAATAGAGTAGAAAAATACAAGATCCGTGGTTTGAAACAATGCAAAGTTGAACTTCTTTTAGCTTGATGGCAACACTCAAGCATACAAGCACAACGGTCATCTAGCGCATGTTTTCATAGAAAAAAGTTGAAAAGCAGCATGATGGAAAGCAAAAAATGCACAAAAAACAAGCAACAGGCTAGTGGATTGAAAAAATGCAATAAGGTCTAGAATTAAGGTGCTATTAGAAAGCTGCATTTTTAAATGCTGTCTTGTGCAAAATGCAAAGGCAGCCATCTAGCATGTACAAATAAAAACTGTATTAAAAAAATCAGTTGAATGCAAAAACGTGAGTCAAGTTAGTGAAATGGAAAAAACAAAAGGTCAAAAGCTATTTTTAGAACGCAGTGCAGTAGAATGCAAAATTGTGTTCTAGGTGAGTAGCCCTATGGGGCATTCACAGAGAATGCTTTTTAAGTTTAAAAAACAGGACTATACAGAGCAGCAGAATGCCTTTGCACTTTACGGGTAACATGATGCAATATTTTATTTGAATTCATACTGACAGCATCAGTGACATTTACAGGTGAAGTCGAAAGTTTACATAAACCTTGCAGAATCTGCAAAATAAGTGGAACCATACAAAACGCATGCTATTTTGTAAGTACTGACCTGAAGACATTTCACATAGAGGATGTTTACATATAATCCACAAGAGAAAATAGTAGTGAAATTTATAAAATGACCCAGTTCAAAAGTTCCACGCTCATTAATACTTAAGAAAACACGATGCATTAAGATCCTTATGAGTGCAGTAAGAGTGAAAACTTTTTGAATATGAAGATCAGGGTAAATTTGACTTATTTTGTCCTCTGGGAAACATGCAAGTATCTTCTAAAGGGCAGTAATAAATGGGGGGCAAAATAAGAAAAATGTACACATCTTCATTCTGTTCAAAAGTTTTCACCCCCAGCTCTTAATGCATTGCTTTTCTTAAGCTTCAGTGAGCGTTTGAACCTTCTGTAATAGCTGCGTAGGAGTCCCTCAAAATCATAGTAATTCTTGGAAAGGGTTCAAATGCACAAAATCCTGAAAAACCAAACAATTTGTGGAACCTAAAGGATTTTTCCTTAAGCACAGCAGGCAGTTTAACTGTTCAGGACAAACAAGAGACTCATAAACAATCACTAAACAAAAAAAAGCTGTGGAACATTCAGGTAATTTTTTTTTTTTTTAATAAATTAAACTATTATTTTCTCTCGTGGACTATATGCAAGTGTATTTTATGTGAAATATCTTATTCAGGTCAGTACTAAAAAAAAACAACAACAACATGCATTTTGTATGTACCCTCTTATTCTGGCAAAACAAACATTTTGCAGATAACTGCATGTGTAAAACCACTAAGGACCATTGGTGTGCACCTGTGCAAGCATAAAAACACAGAAGTTCTGTCGCAATCTATGCTGCTGGGGCTAAACTGAAACCACAATCTGCAAACCCTGCTTCCTCTCCTGTCAACATGCTTATATATCCTGTGTATAAGAATTCTTGAAGGATGGAGCAAATGTTTGCAAGCAAACCAGCTAAATTTTAAAATATCTTCTTTAAAGTGTCAAATGTGAATGCTAATTTAAAAAAAAAAAAACTTTTGCATTGAATTATCAGATTAGATTTTAGTTCAGCACTGGATTGCCAATTGATATAGTTAAACAGCTGGATCCTAAAGCAAAACATGGATTTTAAACCAACTCTGTAAATCAAGTGCAAGAACAACGGGTTGATTCAGTCCCAAAAACAAACAAGAAGTGACTGTCAATGGAAATGGTTTAATTGCTACCCAGTGATATTGTATGTGTTGAGCAGTTTTTCAATAAATTATCAAATATGGCTTTCATTTACATTGCATAGGGATGAGCATGCACGATAAACAGTTAAACACCAAAAGATAAGGCACACAACCTCCACAGAGAGGCTTTCAAACCGGCAGCAAATTTCATCTATATCACCCTGATAAAAAGATATTATACCTAGAATTATTTTCAAGTTGAGATGGAAGAGTGCAAGCATTTAGAGAAAAAGAACAGTGACTGATGTCCTTCCAAACCATATAAAAAAAGGTCTCCTCCAAATTGTATTTAAAAAAATCCATCTCTTTAAAAACCAAGTAATTAGCAAAGCTCATGAAGTCTTGAATTTGCTGCCAGTTCACACAGATAGGTGGAGAAAAGCTACAAAATATGAAGACATATGGAAATATACTTTTGGAATCATCACATATTGAACGATAAGACAAACATATGTACATAAAATTGATACAGGAGCAAAAAGTCATAAAAACAACTGTAAAAACCATATCTGAAACTATGACTTCATGTGCAAACGCTTTAGTTCAACAAGGCAGGCTGCTAGTGTGCATGGTCTATACAATCAGAGAGTCCCAAGGCACATAAACATGCAGTGTTTACATAAAAATAAATCATATGACTGATTCGCTCCATAGCTTGGCCTGGAGCATCCATTTAAAATTTAGCTAGCACCTGTTTAGCTGGTGAGGTGACCCACCAGTCCAGGATGCAGGGCGTTTTTAAACACCTCCGGTCGGTGAAGGGATGGCATGTATAGGGCGGGGGCTCCTCCGGGATGGGTTGGTCCAGGATAGCCTTGCCCTGGAAGGGCTGTGCCACCCATGTGGGGCGGAGGTGGTGGACTCTGCTCGTAATATGCTTCGGCGCAATCGTCATCGAAGGGCAGCGCTAGACGCTTTCCCTTTTGCCTACGGTTGCAAAACCACACACGTACTACCTAAAGAAAAAAAAAAAAAAAAAAAAAAAAAAAAAAAAAAAGGACATGGTTTAGGTCAAATTGATTCTAGAAGCACTGAATATGCTTGATCCAAAGACTTTGATGCATGCTTACATCTCTTTCCAGGCCTAGGTCGTCAGATATGTGTGTGATCTCCAGAGTGTTGGGTTTGGGGCACTTCACAAAGTACGACTCCAGAGCGGAACGGACTGTGCCTTCCAAACTAGTCCTTCGTTTTCTTTTTCTTGTGTCGACGAACACCCGTTCAATTTTGTACATCTGGAAGATATCGAAAAACAGGCAATGAGACACATTCTCGAGGGGTACGTTAGAAATAAGATTTAAAACAAACTAAATTTGCAATTACACCAATTCTAGGACACCAATTCTCGGTTTTATTGGCGGCACTGAATGTAAATAATGCCACTGAAACTAACAAAGCTTGCATATTTTGCTGATTATTGCTGCTGAAAATCATCAATTATTGTCATGTTTTGGACTGTACTAATTTGGACTACTATGGACTGCTAAAAGGTAAAACAAATCAAGAAGAAGAGTGCAAAAAACTGTCTAAGGAACAAAAGGTGTTTGTGGTTGGCCAAACTGAACCAGAATTTAAAGGGCAAGAATCTTAAAAACACTTGTGTTTGTTTTTATTTCCGGTCAGGCAGGTGAAATATTAAGCCTATTACCATCAGTTTGTCATTGAGAAAATGTACATTTGCTTGCCAAAGGAGTTATGATGGCTAGAATATAGGACATTTTCTGATCATTTCAAATTCTGATTGTTTCTGAGGTAATTAAATGGTAAAATCATACATACAATATGAAGAAATCATGTAACGATGTAGCACACACCTGAAAAGCTCAATGCTACATATACAGTGATAAGAGTTTTAGTTTAGTTTAACCGTTTCACATTCTATTCCAAATGTGACCCTGAACCACAAAACCAGTCTTAATTAGCACAGGTATATTTGTAACACTAGCCAAAAATACATTGTATGGGTCAAAAATCATACGTTTTTCTTTTATGCCAAAAATCATTAGGATATTCAGACCATGTTCCATGAAGAGATCTTGCCTAATATGCATTAACTTCATTTATACTAACTTGGAAAACGATTTTCTTAATATTTTGATCAGATTAGAATTCAGTTTCTCAAATAGTTGCATCTCTGCCAAATATTATCCTATCCTAACAAACCATACATCAATTGAATGCTTGTTTATTTAGCTTTCGGATATTGTATACATCTCAATTTCAAAAACTTGGCCATTATGGTTTTGTTGTCCATGCTCTCATACAGTCACTGCGTGTCTTAGTAAAGACGTGACTGAGGTAAACTAGCATCAAGTTCAATGACAGACGCCGCCATTTTGAGCGCCCTCTACAGTAACAAATCGTACTTACATCCTGGGGGTTTTCGGAAGTCTCTGCTTCGTTCAACCACCTCTGGAGCAGCGGCTTCAGTTTGCACATGTTCTTGAAACTAAGTTGAAGAGCCTCAAAGCGGCAGATTGTCGTCTGACTGAACATTTTGCCTAGACACAAAAGTTTAAACAGTTAGCTTGAAACTGTTACATTCCTGCACTTATATAGCCTGATGGATATTAAAGTCCTCAAACTCACCATATAGATTTCCCAGTGCGAGTCCCACGTCTGCCTGCGTGAAGCCCAGAGTGATGCGCTTGTGTTTGAGCTCTTTAGCAAACTGTTCCAAGTCTTCTGTAGTCAGATTCTCCTACAAACATAAATGACAAGTTGTTAAGTTATACTCCAATAACTAGTGTATATCTAAATTAACCGTAAAATTAAGCCAAATCCCTTACCTCCTCCTCAGAATCACTGCACCCTCCACTGGAGGAGCCGCTGCTCCTGGCTGCGCTTTGCGCCTGACCAGAAGGGATGTTTTGCGCGGAGCCTCCGTTAAAAAACCCCGGGCTTCCGAAACCATTTCCGGGTGGAGATGGAGATAGAGATGGGGATGATGCGGAGGGAGTAGGGGGAGCTTGAGAAATATTAGCGGGGGCCGTGATATGAGACAGTCCAGGCCAAAACGAGGGATTCCAGGGTGTGTAATAGTTCACCCCGGTGGGTACAGATGATGCCCCGGGAGTCAGATTATATTGTGAGGTCTGCTTGTTTTCTTCATTGGCATATTCATCAACATCTTTTTCGGTTTTCACCTCAGCTGGAATCTTGATTTGTTCCCTGGTTTCAGCGATAGGTGGGCTGATGTTTGCTGGCTGGGTGGCCGCAGTCACTCCCGCGACCTGTCCAGTGAACTCGGGTGCAGCAAACGGGTACCAATGTTTGGGTTGCGCAAAATCACCTTGCAGATCGTTCGTTTTAAAATCGCCTGGAAATGGAAAGAATGTTTGGTGTGTCGCAGGGTTGATTCCATTGAAGTGGGCTTTGTTAAAAAGCAAGCTTGGATCCTGAAGCATGCCGTGCGCGAACTGCAAAGACGCACCGCCAAGTCCATCCAGGCCCGGGGCTTGAGAATACATGGCCCTGTTGATCTCGTATGGTCTGCAGTCTGCTCCTGTCGGGCTCTGTGCTCTCTCCGTCATCTTTCCACAAAAATAAGTTCTTAGATTTCAAGCGAGAAAGCGTTGAGGTTATTGGTTTAGATAATCAACAAACGGGGATCAATAGCTCCATGCCAGAACGTTTTTGTAGAAATGCCAAACTTAGCTAAACCAAGGTAGATTTCAAAGCCACACTGTGTCCCAGCCTGGAAATGTGTGCAGTCCTTGTGTGACGGCCATCAATCAGGCCTCCAGAATGGGTTAGTAGCTCACCAACTCTTTCCAATCTCAAATCTGATCCTGTCCCACACAGGTTTTCCTAATCAATCGGAGTTGGAGGCTGGGGTCTTAACCATCTCCTCTCCTATTGGTCACCTGAGACAATAAGCCACAGCTGACGGTGAATTTGTGAATGAACTTGGTTTTCTCATTGGGTGAGGACGTTTTTTGGAATGTGAGGTGTATATTTGCATTTCCCCAAAGTGCACAAACCATACATTTAATCTTAATTAAAATTTCACCTTCAGTAAAACCACTGAAAATTCATAAGATGAAATGCATAATAAATTAATCCACACAGCTTTCTCATGCATGTTGAGTGTTTACAATGCAAATAGCATTAGGCTACATATTCATGTGTTTTATATTCATGCCACATTAGGTAAACTTTGTTTCAGTAATATGCACTTAATGAGCTTACTTGATATTGAAATTCTTGACATCTGTGGGAAGATCCACTTTATTGTGCACGAAGTTAACTTATATATTTATAAAATACTTAATACCAGATTTTATTAAGAAAAGTAATTTTAATTTAATAAAATGTAAACAAAATATATCATAAAACTGTATAATAAGTCAAACTGCATTCACATGTATTTTTGCTGTTCTATTTGGCCAAGAGAGACAAATAAAAGGTGAAAAGTTTGTCTGTTGCTGATAAGCAATTGGATTACAAGCGTCGCATCTCCCACCTTCACGCTGCTTGTTGAATCACTGATAGGAACCGTTTATACAAGCAAGAGCATTTTGGAGAAAAACAGAAAGATAATAATACTACTGTGCTGTGGAAAAACATATTTTAGTTTTAGCTAAAAAAAAAAAAATAGGGCCTACATGCTGAACAAAACTACTTGCAACAAAATGTTAGCCTATTTATCCGAAGAAAATAAATAAATAAATAAATAAATAAACACGCGCAATTAAAATTACATGTACATAAAAAGTTATCTCAGATCATGGTGTGAAATCCTAAATTTATGACATTTTATGATCTGCTTTTCAGAATGAAATTTAAACATAAATACCAAATAAATAAATAAAAAATTCTCCCTGATTTTAAGACTTTTATTTTATTATTATCTCATGATAGTTAAATGTATTCATTGGCATATTCAACATATACTATGTGACCCTGGACCTCAAAACCAGACATAAGGGTCCATTTTAAGATGAATAAATCGCTTTCCATTGATGTAGGCTATGGTTTGTTAGGATAGGACAATATTTGGCTGAGATACAGCTATTCGAAAATCTGGAATCTGATGGTGCAAAGAAAAAAAAATCAAAATTGAGAAAATCGCCTTTAAAGTTGTCCAGATGAAGAAAATTAAGCTTTGATATATTTAAGGTAGGAAATTTACAAAATATCTTCATGGAACATGATCTTCACTTAATATCCTAATGATTTTTGGCATTAAAAAATCGATCATTTTGAACCATATTGTTGGCTATCGCTACAAATATAACTCCTTATATTTATGACTGGTTTTGTGGTCCATGGTCAGATATTATAGGCTATATAAGTAGTTAATAGTCAGGATGCACAAAAATAGCTGTAGGCTAAATTATAATCTAAAATTATAAACCGACCTGAAAAATCGAGTCGAATCTTAAAGTTAAAATTTGTTAATTTGGCGACAAAATACATATTTTATTGGCCTAATAAGTAACACAGGCTTAATCGCATAATAAGTTCATTCAAGCTTGTTTTTCGTTTCTCATTACACATTGTTTACTGTATGGAAGAGCTCTCTTGCAGACTCATCGATACAGCTGTGCACCCCCGACCGAGGCGATCGGTGCAGATTGCGGCAGGAAGACGCGCCGCAGGGAAAGTGGATGGGGGAGGTATTGTGCCAGAAGAGCCTGAGGCCCCCCGCCGCTTCCAGATCCAGAGTTGCGATGGCCGGCCATTAGCTGCCTTTCAGCACTGAACAATAAGTCGCAACCCTTTGATTCCGCCCCTACCCCCCTCATCTGAAACAAACACTCGGCAAAGTTTCACTGGCACACTAATACCAAAGTCTCTTAAAAAGCATAAACGTATACAGGAGTCTTGTTTGTTATAGACCTCAGTCAGGGAGGAGACATTTTGAACTGTTGACAGGCGCGAAAACGAAGCTGTGAGGGAAACAAGTACAGTGCGTTCAATAGATTGTACAGTTGTATAACAACATACTACATCAGAACAGAAAAAAACTCTATAAAATAGTTTTGAAAGTCCTAAGTTGTGAAATTACGAGATATAGGACCTTCGCAGCTGACAATAACATTCTCACAACTTTCTCTAACGCTTTTTAAAAGTTTTTGAACGGTAACATTTTTAATGTTTTTGCATTCATTTAATCCAAAGTACAACAAAAACAGAATATATATATATATATATTTACTATTTAAAATATCTGTTTTCTATTGTAATATAAAATGTAATTTATTCCTGTGATTTCAAAGCTGAATTTTTAGCATTAGGCTACTTCAGTCTTCAGTTTCACAATTCTTCAGAAATCATTCTAATATGCTTATTTTAAACATTTATTATTATTATCAATATTTAAAACAGCTGAGTATAAACAGTTTGATGAATAGAAAGATCCACAGATCAGCATTTATTAAAAAAAAAAAAAAACTTGTAACATTATACACTATAACATTCTGAAAGCTTGTGGTCAGTATAATTTATTTTGATTTATTTAATTTATTTGGGCATGAGGTTTTTGAAATTAATATTTTTAATTAGCAAGGATGCTTTAAATTGATCAAAAGTGATGATAAAGACATTTATAATGTTAAAAAGATTTCTATTTCAGATAAGTTCTTCTGAACTTTATATTCATCAATTTTTTTCAGAAACCTGAAAAAAATTCTACTCAGCCGTTTTCAATATTATAATAACAAATGTTTTGTTGAGCAGCAAATCAGAATATTAGAATGATTTCTGAAGTATCATATGACTGGAAGAATTATTACTGGTTATTCTAAAAAAAATCAGCTTCAAAATCACTGGAATAAATTACATTTTAAAATAATATATTTAAATAGAAAACAGTTATTTCAAATAGTAAAAATAATTCAAAATGTCATGCTTTGGCTGTACTTTGGATCAAATAAATTTAAACATTAAAAATCTTACTGTTCAAAAACTTTTGACTTTTAGTGTATATAAATGTTAGGACAAAAATTCTTATGACTATTAAAATTTAATAGGCCTATACATTCTATAAACAACAACATTCTCGGAACGTCCTTAAAATGTTCTTTTGACTTTTTCAACATTCTAAAAAACATTTTTGTAATCTTTAAATAACATTCTAATCATGACAAGAACACTGCACATTTGAAAGTCTTTAGAATATCAAAACTAAACGTTCAAATATTGTTATATTTTGGGTAAGAATAAAAAAGTAGAATGTTTTAGTCAACTTTAAATAACATTCCAAAAATGACAAGAAAACGGCATTTTAATGTTTTAGAAATAATATTTTTTCTAATCTAAAATCTCCTGTGTTTATGGTTTAAAAGTATCGATAGTTTGATGAGAAACCTTCAACATCCACAGAACCTTTCAAATGCAGAAAAGGTTCTTTATAGTTGAAAAATGTTCTTTCGATTTTTTAAATGTTCAAAATGGTTCTTTTAAGAACAGTTCACTGAAAGGTTCTTTTGCGGAAACAAAAATGGTTCTTCTATGGCATCACTGCAAAAACACCCTTTTGAAACCTTTATTTTTGAGTGTATGCACTTATATATACCTCTGCAATCTGCTTTGATTCCCAATCTAATCTCCCTGATGCTTCGCCACCCACTCAGAGCATCACACACCATCCAGTACAAGCACAGCCGACTCAAATCTAGAACAATCAACCCCCTGCCTTCAAACACACTCTTGCAGACCAGGAGCTATAGGTCACAACTGAGCTGTCCATCTCTCCTGCTCACAAAGCCTAGGAAAGGACACACAGGAGGCCTCCGGGGCCAGTCAAAGCTTTTAAAAGACATCAAACCACTGCTGCGGGCATTGTGCTGGCCCATGGACTTGGGTGGGGATTGTTATGTAAAGTGCAGACAGAGGAGGAGAAAGTGGAAAGAGATGACACAGGCCCAGTGAGGGACAGCAGAGCCAGGATTAGGTGGCTGTTGTGTGTACTGGAAAATCCATAGACAGCAGTTAACTTGATGTAAAGAGGCACATTCTGTGATATTACTAAATGATATTGAGTCGGATGTTTGGTAATATGGAGCTGCATCACCACACCCTTGTTTACATGCAATGCATTCTGGAACGGGAGGTTATGTATGCATCTGCTGCATCAGAATTTTCTATTATATATATGTGAGAACCAAATGTTGTTGGTGATAAAAGGGCGTATATGTGGTAAAGTGTGAGCTGAGATGAAATGAAGGTTTTGTGTTTGAAGATCACAATCTAAGGAGGAAGGAAATATGGGGAAATCAAACATGAAGCTCTTACACGTGTCTATACAAATAACGCATTCAAATATTTCATTTGAATTAGATCAAATAACGTTTTTAAACTTCGGTTTCTTTCTGGTATCACTTTTATATTTCATATCATGGCATCTGAGGTATTATATAAAACAGGGTTATTAGTTTACTAAAACTAACATAAAAATGTTTTATTACCTAAACATTGTCTGAAATAAAAATAAATATAAACTTCTATATAACTTCTTTTAGTTGAACTGTTTGCCAAAGCAATTTTATTTCGTTACTTGGTGTGCTAAAATAATCAAAAATTCAAATAAAAGGTAAAGATATTTTAAAAATATATAAATAAAAATCTAGACTAAAAATGAAAACAAAAAAACACAAACTATAATAGCATCTCAGTGACAAAAATATCGCTGATACAAAATTATTAATATCTATCAGAATAAAAATGTATTTCTATCAAAATGTAAAACCTTGTTTTTGAAGCTCTGTAAGGTTCTCTTACTTATGTATGTTTTTTTTCCTTTTATTTAAATGTATTATGTGTTTAAAACAAATGCAAATAAATATATTTTGAAAAAAAAAAGTAAAACCTTATATATAATAAAAAGCAATAACAAAATGACAAAAACACAACTAAAAATCTAGCAAAAAGATGTACCTAAAAATAATAATTAATTCATAAAAAATTAAATAATATATTTTTAATAAAAAACTTTAAATAATATAATATATATTTTTTTAACTAAATACATATATAAATAAAATGTAAATAAAATTTAGACTAAAATGAAAACTGAAAATACAAAAAAAGTACCTCAGTGACGCTAAAATATCACATTATTGTATTGTACATTATTAACATCTATAAAAATAAAAACCTTTATATCTCTACAATAAAAATAAATAAATAAAAAAGTTGACTAAAATGAAAACAAAAAATACTATTTTTTTTTTTATAAAAACCTAAAACTAAAAATAAATACAAACATAAATAATAAAAGATTTTTCTAAATAAATAATTTAAATAAAATTATGACTAAAATGAAAATTAAAAATACAAAATAAAAAAATATTTTAATAAAAAAACTTAAAAAATAAAAACAAAATATAAATAAAAATAAATAAAAAATACATTATTTTTTTAATAAATAAAAAAATAATAATTAAAATAAAATTTAGACTAAAAATGAAAACAGGAAATAAAAAATGGAAAAAACAATAAAGACACTAAAATATCACTGATATCAAATTATTAATATCTAAAAAATATATATGTTTTATTAAAAAGCATAAAAATAAATAAATAAAGATATTTAAAAAAAATACAATTTAGACTAAAAATGAAAACGGAAAATACAAAAAAAAAAATGAAAGAAAAAAATCCTGCAACAGTACCTCAGTGACACTAAAATATCACTGATATCAAATTATTAATATGTATCAAAATAAAAACCTTAATAGGTATATAATAAAAAGCAAGAACAAAAAAACAAATAAATATTTACAAAAAAGTTTAATATATTTTAAATAAAAAAACTAAAATAAATAAATAAAAAATATGTTTTAGATAAATAACAAATAAATAAAATTTAGACTAAAAGTGAAAATATAAATAAAGACAAAATACAAAAAAATACCTACTACTACCTCAGTGACACTAAAATATCACTGACATCAAATTTTGAATATCTATCAATGCAAAGATGGAAGCTAATTTGTGTTATTCCTATTCTCTGTTGTTGACTGTATTCTTCTGAATAATAATGACAGCTGCAATATTTACACAATAATTTAAAACAACCGTATTACAAGCTATATCATACCCTGTAAATATTTATCATGTCATATTAAAGGTCATTTTTATAGTGCCCTATTATTGTACGCCCAAAGCATGAAAAAAAAAAAATGGTTTGGCTGCCTGTTACAGCCATTTTTTATTTTTTTATTTTTATTTCAATGGCTCTTTTTCCTCACATGTATAAAACTGATTCGAAAGTTTTAGTATCTGATAAACAAGTATGTGACCTCTCTTCCCTCTGCCCCATTGACTTATACAACCTGTCCGATGGCCTTTTGATTGCTTTTGACACCCTGCTGACGACTACTGCCTCTCTCCCCACATATCTTGATCGGGTGGCCTATGGCTGCCTTCCTCACCATTCACAGTTACAATGGCCTTTAATGGCTCTCCCCCCACAGACACCTCAATAAGGCTGGATCTGTGATGGGCTCCTCTCAACCACACCTTATGGGGCAGTTAAGTGGCCCATCGCAGAAAAAAACAGCCTGCACTGGGGGAGGTCAGGTCTCCTCCTGCCACGTTCGCCTGAGATGGATGAGCTGGAGAGGACAAACAAACATTTCAGCTTCAGGTTCTGTCAGAGAACAAGCTTTTTAAGCTTTAACCTAAAACAAATATGAATAGAAATTTAACACTGACAGGTGTTTCAGAAGAAGCAATGATTTGAGGTCAAACATACATTTTTGACCACAAAACCAGTCTTAGGTAGCACGGGTATATTTGCAGCAATAGCCAAAAATACATTGTATGGGTCAAAATGATTTTTTCTTTTATGTCAAAAATCATTGGGATATTAAGATCATGTTCCATGAAGATATTTCATACACTTTCTACCGTAAATACAACAAAATTGAACTTTAAAGGCGATTTTCTCAATATTTAGATATTTTTTGCTCAGATTTTCAAATAGTTGTATATTGGACAAAGATTGTACTATTTTAACAAACCATACATCAAATGACCAAAAATGTGCCCTTATGACTGCTTTTGTGGTCTAGGATCACATATACTTGATTTATGGAACATCATCACCCATACACTTCAAGAAAGTACTATATAATACATTTCAGTTTATTTATTTATTTACACTAAAGTGATTTGAGCACAGAAATCTGTCTTTTTCAGTATAACTAGCGTTTCATTTTCTTACACAACCATTATATCAGATAAAATGGGGTTGATATTTACTGAGGGATACAAAGAAAGAAAAATAAAGAGAGGGAGAACTAAAGAGAGATTTCATATTGAAGAACATACATAGGAAAAATTTATAATGTGACAAATTAAATTAAACAGAATTATTGTCAATCTCAAAACAAAAAAAAAGAATCTATTATGTTGACAATGAAACAAAAATAATACTAAGGTAAGGAGAGACAAATAACACAAGTAAATGTGTTTCTTATACACAATAAACAGAAAAGGTGCTTCCAGAGGTAGCTTTGCCCAAAAACATGAAGTTGTGAGGTTAAAAAAAATCTAAATCTAAATCTAGCTGAAAAAGATGCTTATAAAGATTGCTAACATGACCCCAAAGATATTTAAAAGGGAGGTGACATAAAAAGCTAGGTAGTGAGAGCAAACCAACCCCAGACCTGAAGAATAAAGATGTGGTGTGAAGAAACTGCATTAAAAGGCCGGTCTGAGTTTCCACTGAGAGTTTGCAGTGCAAGAGTCCTTTCAGATTTGATATGTGTACAGCTGAGTAAAAGAAAAAAACCTTGTAACCACTGCTGTGTTTTACTTTTATTTACCGGATCGACTACATTCAGTATCTGTAGAGTCTGGGTGTTTTTCTCACTTTGTTCTGAGGGGCTAGGTGTCAGATTTTCCAGGAAAAACAGAGTCATATTTTTTCATTTGTGTGTGGGGTAAGAGATGCAGCTTCACCCTGTGGAGGAATGCTTTTAGGTGTGTTAAACCTATTCTAAAAGTATTCAGGTGTGTGTGTGTGCGTATGTGTGTGTCCAGGTCACTTGTGATTTTTCTGGGAGTGTAAGGTGGAGTCGTCAAACAGTGGGTTTTTCACCTCCATCTCTCCAGTCTAGAGAGGAGAAAAAAAATTACATAACAGTCATACTTGTTCTCATTCAGCCATTTTTTTCAACCTGATCTCATGACGAAAACATACTTGTGGGAACTTTTTAGCAAGATAAAAGTAGGTTTTGTGCCATATTCAATGTGAAATGTCTACTGAGTGGCACTAAAAGAGTCTGTTTTTTTCCCTCTCTGGAACAGATGAACGTACATGTTATATGTTTTATGTGACGTTGGTTTTGTGTGTCACTGCAGTTCTGACTTGAAATGTCTGTTGAGTGATGTTTTAAAATAATGTACCATCTGCACAACAGCTAAACCTACTGATAATATAAACCAAATCGAATGTGACTAAAAACGCAATCACACACATGCCGTTTTAACTTGTTTTTTTAATTTTTTATCATTCAACTCTTACATCGCAAGTTGAATTTGTACCGAGCAAGCTTTGTTACGTCCGGAAAGTGAAACATATGGAGCTGTAATCATACTGTGTATGAAAACGTTATGTGTTCATTTCTGTTGGAAACTGCAGTAATATTTACTTAATGGTACATTTTGCGTTTTTTGCAGTTCCCACTGGTACGTTTTTGTATTTTTGATCAAATAAATACAGCCTTGGTGAGCATAAGAGACTAAACCATAAAATATAAAACATCATTCAAACACCTTTGAATGAATGTGTGCATGCATTTTATATGTTAGAACTAATTTAGTACAAATAAATAAGTAAAAATAAATAAATAAAATAATTAAAAGAGAAGTTCACTTCCAGAACAAAAATTTACAGATAATTTACTAATTTACCCGCTTGTCATCCAAGATGTTCATGTCTTTCTTCAGTTGTAAAGAAATTATCTTTTTTAAGGAAAACATTGCAGGATTTTTCTCGTCTGGTTTGCTCTGCCTGAACTCTGTTGACTCTCAAAAATAATTTTTAAAATCGCTCTATATCGCTGCAGAAGTACCGACCCAGTGTTTGCAATATGAGCATGCAAAGAAGATCAAACACCCTTAACAAAAAAGGTAAAACAGCAATGTAAGATGATTTTGAAGTTGAGGGAGAAAATGAGATGGGAGTTTTTCGAAGTTTTTCGAAAAAAAAACAAAAAACAAAAAACAAAAAAAAAAAACAGTTCAGGCAGAGCAAGTCAAGACGAGCATTTGAGGTTAAAAAGTATATAAATTGTAATAAAAAGAAGAAAAAAAACGATCATTTGGCTAGATAAGACCCTTCTTCCTCAGCTGGGATCGTTTACAACCACATTTGGGATCGTTTGAAGCCGCATTTTGGAAGTTTAAACTTGGGCGCCATAGAAGTCCACTATATGGAGAAAAGTACTGACCCTGTGTTTGAAAAGTGAACATGCAAAGAAGATCAAACACCCCTAACAAAAAAAAAAGGTAAAACAGCAATGTAAGGCAATTTTGAAGTTGAGGGAGAAAATAAGATAGGAGTTTTTCAAAGTTTTTCGAAAAAAAACAAAACAAAACAACAAAACGGTCAAGCAGAGCAAGTCAAGACGAGCATTTGAGGTTAAAAAGTATATAAATTGTAAAAAAAAACAAAACAAAAAAACGATAATTTGGCTAGATAAGACCCTTCTTCCTCAGCTGGGATCGTTTACAACCACATCTGGGATCGCTTGAAGCCGCATTTTGGAAGTTTAAACTTGGGGCACCATAGAAGTCCACTATATGGAGAAAAGTGCTGACCCTGTGTTTGAAAAGTGAACATGCAAAGAAGATCAAACACCCCTAACAAAAAAAGGTAAAACAGCAATGTAAGGCGATTTTGAAGTTGAGGGAGAAAATAAGATGGGAGTTTTTCGAGAAAAAAAAAAAAAAAAAAAAGTTCAGGCAGAGCAAGTCAAGACGAGCATTTGAGGTTAAAAAGTATATAAATTGTAATAATAATAATAAAAAAAAAGATAATTTGGCCAGATAAGACCTTTCTTCCTCAGCTGGGATCATTTACAACCACATTTGGGATCGTTTGAAGCCGCATTTTGGAAGTTTAAACTTGGAGCACCATAGAAGTCCACTATATGGAGAAAAGTACTGACCCTGTGTTTGAAAAGTGAACATGCAAAGAAGATCAAACACCCCTAATAAAAAAAGGTAAAACAGCAATGTAAGGCGATTTTGAAGTTGAGGGAGAAAATGAGATGGGAGTTTTTTGACATACCCTAACTGTCTTGAACTGGAAAAAGATTCAGGCAGAGCAGGACAAGACGAGTGTCTAAGGTTAAAAAGTATATTAAAAAAATACCGATTGTTTGACTAGATAAGACCCTTCTTTCACAGCTGGGATCGTTTACAACCACATTTGGGATCGTTTGAAGCCGCATTTAAACTGCATTTTGGAAGTTTAAACTCGAGGCACCATAGAAGTCCACTATATGGAGAAAAATCCTGAAATATTTTCCTTACAAAAATGAAGACTGAAGAAAGAAAGACTTGAACATCTTGGATGACAAGGGGTGAGTACATTATCTGTAAACTTTTGTTCTGAAAGTGAACTTCTCCTTTAATTAATTTTAAATTTAAACAAGACAGTATTTAAAAAATATATTATTTTTTATTTATTTATTTTGTGAATATTATCCTAAAAACACATGCTAAATAGAGATGCTAAATGCAAAAATATTTACACACCGGTGCCAGTCCAGGGCACTCGTACACAGTGAAATCTCCCACTTCATTCTCCTCATCTGATGTGGCCCCAGACTCTGAGACTTTAGGTTCTGCTTTATGTCTGTGTTAAAACAACAACAACCTATATTAACACCTGTAACAGATATAATATAGAACACTTCCTTCTATAAAACTATAAATTTAGTAAATAAATATTTTTCACAGTGCAATGGCTGCTTCAACTTCTTTATCATGATGTCCTAAACTTCGCACAAGTTTAGGTAGTCAGCATTAAATGCTGTTGATAGAGCTTAACATTTTTTGAAAGCAGTTTTCTTAGCATGATTCATATCAAGTGTGATGCATGTACATGAAAGTGGAAGAAAATAAGGAAGGAAATGAGTAAGAAACATTATATGTATTTTTACATTCATGTTCTTAATCACCATTCCTATAAAGTGGGTTATGATAAAAATGCAACAGGAAATCACCAGGACAGAGAACTGAAAAGAGACAATTAAGCTAAAATGACTAAAATAATCAAGAGATGTGTTGTGCTTACTTCTCCATTGAGAGCATTTGTTGTTTCTGATGCTGGTAGTGATACATCTGAGCACTGTGAGCCAGGGTTTTATCCCCAGACTAAAACATGAAAAGACATGGTCATAATCTCTTAAACATGATAAGAAGAAATGCTAAAGTGTTTATTGTATTTTTGGATATATGCACTTACTGAGGTATGATTATGATTGGGTCCCACAGCATGAAACGCAGGGTAATCAACCTTCTCAGCTAGATGTGTGTCTCTCTGTAACCTGTTAATAAATAAATCAATACATAAATATGACCCTAGACAACAAAACCAGTCATAAGTAGCACAGGTAGCAACAGCCAACAATACACTGTATGGGTCAAAATGACCAATTTTCCTTTTATGCCAAAAAAAAGAGCATGTTCCATGAAGATATTTTGTAAATTTCCTACCATAAATATATGAAAACATAAGTTTTGATTAGTAATATGCATTGCTAAGAACTTGATTTGGACAACTTTTTCTCAATATTTTGTATTTTTTTGCACCCTCAGATTTCAAATTTTCAAATAGTTGTATCTCAGCCAAATATCCTAACAAACCATACATCAATGGAAATTTTATATATTCATAATGTATAAATCTGCCAACCAAAAGTTTGCAATAGAAAACAATAAGATTTAAACTGAAACGTACATAGTTTTAAAGAAATACACAGCTAATTTCCTAAAAAATCCTTAAATTGAAGGTGCACTGCACTTAAAATCGCAAAGAAAAATTACAAAAATAATTTTATAATAAACTTTTTTAAAAACTGCACTGAAAACGACAAAGGATAAAAAATTAGTTATTTGTATATTCAATTAATATTTATTTTTCTTATTTAAAAGGCTACAATTTAAAACAGAATTAAAATTAAGATCTGGCTTTTCTTGTCCTTTTTCGTAAAACAGTTAAATACCACAACAATAATTTCTACTTCTTCTAAGGGTTTTGCATTGATGTGCAGTTTTTTGTGAGAGTGAAAAAGGAAGTTTATTAAAAACACATTATGGTGGCATGATAATGGTTT
Source organism: Garra rufa (assembly GCF_049309525.1). NCBI lineage: Eukaryota > Metazoa > Chordata > Actinopteri > Cypriniformes > Cyprinidae > Garra > Garra rufa. Next base: position 43,578,483 of record NC_133379.1, read on the forward strand.
GAGCTAATAATACAAACTGACTAACTGTATTACTAACCAATAAAAAAAAAAGATTCAAATTACCTGATCCAGCATACAGCAGCGATGATGAGAGCCATGGATCCCACAATAATGCATAAAGAGATCATCACTGCTCCCAGTGATACAAACACACAATTATAAAAGAGAGAAACAGAGACAGACAAGAAAAACTATGAGAAGGACAGTCATAAACAGAACATTTTGGAAAACATTTCAGCATTTCTCTCCATATATGGACTTCTATGGTGCCCCCGAGTTTGAACTTTCAAAATGCAGTTTAAATGCAGCTTCAAAGGGCTCTAAATGATCCCACCCGATGAAGAAGGGTCTTATCTAGCGAAACGATTGGTTATTTTCTAAAAACATTTACAACTTATATACTTTTTAATCTCAAACGCTCGTCTTACCGAGCTAGACAAGAAGGTTAAAAAGTATATAAATTGTCATTTTTTTTTAGAAAATAACCCATTTTTTTGCTAGTTAAGACCCTTCTTTCCTCGGCTGTGATCGTTTAGAGCCCTCTGAAGCTGCATTTTGAAGTTCAAACTCGGGGGCACCATAAAAGTCCATTATATGGAGAGAAATCCTGAAATGTTTTACTCAAAAAACAATTTCCTTACGACTGAAGAAAGAAAGACATGAACATCTTGGATGACAAGGCGGTGAGTGCATTATCTGTACATTTTTGTTTTTCAAAGTGAACTACTCCTTTAATATGTAAGGACAAGCCAATAATAAAAGTGCAAAATATCATGTGATGGGCCTGCTGTTAAAATGCCATCTTTGTCAGGGATGTAGGCCAGCCAAACCACAATAAATCTAGTAAAACGGCATCAAAATAGCTATATTTCTGTGGAAACTTGTTCAAAGTATGCTAAAATGATTAAACAAATAACAACATAAAAACACACTGATCACAATTAGGCTATAAATAAAATCAACCTAGTCACACATACAGACTAGTAGGCTGTCTCTGGAAGAGTGGGGGGAGATGATCATCGGCCCATGGCGGTCGGATGAGTTTGTGACTGGATGGGGAGATTTAGGGGGTTGAAATGTCGGTGTCGATGGGCTGCTAGTTGTGGGTTCGTGCAAACTCTTCTGTTTCGATTCTGACTGGGACTGCGGAGGAGACTGTGAACGAGAGTCTAGAGAAGACATGAAGAGACAAAATAAGAATGAAGATTTTTCAAATTCAATATGACTCAGCTTTAATGTTTGTTAATGCTTAATAAGAAACAAGTGGATTTTATTCAACAAATATAATGTAGGACTGTTATTTTTCTACATTGTCGTTTGAAGTATTTTTCCACTGTTAACTAACCTGCTAGGCTTCTGCTATCCAAATGTACCGTTATTTTTCACACTGGCAAAGCACGCTTCATTCAAACTGAATCTTCACACATAGCAAAGAGCGAGCGAAGTGTAAAGTTTAGAAGGGCTTGCTATGAATCATGACCACTGTAACCGCTGCACTACCTCACTAACCATAACCACACAGATTTTAAAAGCAGATAGTTCAAACCTGGCTGTTTGACTTCTGATATTTGCTGCTTGATAATGATGGAGGACAAAAGATCGATTTCTTCATCAATGTCAGGACGAGAGGCTGTGGAAATACCTGTGGAAATAAAGATAGAATGTGATATGGTAAAAGTATCAAAAGACATGGTTCTGAAATTGAACAGGCACAAATTTTAGGTATCATTTAAAAAAAAAAAAAAAAACTTCCTGTACTTTACATCAGATTAGTGTATTAAGAGTATGTTATAAAACTTCGTAAATATTCATATATGGGCCATATATGAATTTGTCCAAAGTCAGAGTTGGAAATGTCTTGAAAAAGAAATGCAAATTGTATAATATCCAAGGTACACATTTCTAGTAATTGTGCAGTTAATTCTCATATTGTATTTTCAGACGGTTTTGGAATATTTGTCCTCTCCCCAACTTTGTATATTGGCCTATTAAGATTTTGCTCACATTTACATTGTAAATGTATATTTTTGCCATTTTATTAACATTTTTTCAGAGGTAAATCAATTACAATTTTTTTATATATTTTAAGTGTAATTTATGAGATTTGTTGTATTTTGTAACCAATTTTTCTTTGTAAAACACAAAAGTTGATCATACTGATTTCAAAACTAAGGATTCATTAGTTTGAATACACACTTAACCAACAACTATCATTGCATCTTAGTTGATAATTCAGTATACTTTTTTTTTTTTTTTTCAGTAGTGACAATTTTATCGGACAACACCCAAAAAAAACAAAGATCTCACTACTGAAACTTCACCGAATGTTTCAGTCATGACCATTACGGCAGAGACAATTTTAGATACTTTAAAGGGTGTTTTCACACCTTCCTAATCAGCGCATGATTAGATAGCACAGTTCTGAACAGTGGTACACATTTAAAAACTAAATGTTATGGAAAAGCATCCAAAAAAGTGTGCTTAATTGCAAAAAAAAAAAAAAAAAAAAAAAGCTTCCAGTAGTGACACACCTTAAAGTTAGACAGATTTTTCAGACTTTTGAACACATTTACCTCAAAATGATGGGGCCTATCTACTCACACCTTGTAGCTATGAGAAAGAGTGATACAAGAATATTTCCTGATCATAAATAAAGGGGTGTAGTTAAAATGAGTTTAAAAAAATATTACTAAAATATATTTACACTACCAGTCAAAAGTTTGGACACACTTCCTCATTCACTTTAATGGGGAAGTGTGTCCAAACTTTTGACTAGTAGTGTAAATATATTTTAGTAATATTTTAAATATTGTGGGCTTCAGTAGATATTAAAAGGATCCTAGTAAACATTTAAGAACTGAATATTAAATGCTTTTTGAATGTGTTTTTTGGTTGTGGGACAGCAGTTTGCACCAAATCTGTAGACTGGCCCATATATATATATATGAGAGCAGAAGAGTGATGACTGGGTTGTGTGTGTGTCCTGAGAGTGAGAGTGTGCCAGAGTGTTGTTTGTTTGACACGCTCTAAAGGGAAAACAAAGGCAGCACATGGTTTAATGGTACGCTTGGCCAGACAGTAAGCTGCATTCCAAGACTATGGAAGATCGTCCCTCTTGACAACCAGCCTGAGATTGTGTGTGTGTGGCCAATGAGAGGGGGTGTGTGATCACTCATTACCCCTTAAACTCCAGAACACAACACAAACTCCTAGAACATTCAATTCAATTCAATTAATTCATGCAATTTATGCCAATTTATGCTATACTTGGCTCAGCTGTTTTCAATATAATAATAATAATAAATGGTGTTTTTGAACAGCAAATCAGAATATTAGGATAATTTCTGAAGGATCACGTGACTGGAGTAATGATGCTAAAAATTCAGCTTTGAAATCACAGGAATAAATTACATTTTAAAACACATTCAAATAGAAAATAGTTATTTTAAATAGTAAAAATATTTCAGAATTTTACTGTATTTTGGATCGAATAAATCCAGGCTTGGTTAGCAGAAGAGACTTTTTTTTTTTTAAATCTTACTGTTCAAAAACTTTTGACTGGTAGTGTATATAGTCAAAAAAGTATTACATCTCCTAGCTTCTTTGTATTACCAACAAAATAATATATATAGACAAATAATCACTATATTGACCAGCCCTGGTTATGTTTGCTCTTCCTTTAAAAAACATTCTGGCCTGGTTTGAGACGTCGACAAATGTAGATAAAGATACAGTTAGAGATAAAGTTAACAGCCATGGCACTGTATGTGAGGTGTTGCATATGGTACAAAGCTTGCAATAGCTGCTAAAAAAGGTGACATTTCCATACAGCAACCTCATGTTGATTATCAACCTTGCACTTAGTATATATATTTTAAAAATTTCATCAGCACTAAACCATAAAGTGCTGACAGACCACAGCTACTAGAAAACAAAGTTTATTGTCATGACGGTTTGTGTTTAGTCTACAGAGGACTGGCCATCTGCCTCCTGGACCAAGACTGATGTGATATAACAGCACATATCGCTGTCTGAACACCCCCACACTCCACAGCAGGTGTCAAAGGAGGCGGGTCAAACCATCTGTACTTGTTTGGAGGGGACAAGTGGACCTGTAAGTCTGTGGTTTACACATACTGGGGGTGTTCACAAACAGTCCAGCCTGACTAAAACTGATGTATAAGCAACAGAATGAACAATTTAATGAAGCTTTGACTCAGATGTACAAAAGTGACGTCTCTTGCTGAAATATGTAGCGCATGAAAGATTTACATTATTTAAAAAAATTCACATCGTTTTATACACATACATATGGAGGCACCATTATTTCAATGACATGTTACTGTTTTTACCTCAACACAACTTGGAAAATAAAATACTGATACGATGACCACAGCTACTGAAAGAGCTTAGAGGTGGCGATAAGCATAGGCTTTAACAAAATGGCATACCGTCGATTTTTCCCCACAAGCAGTCTGAACCACCCCGGATATCGAGTGAAAACTGCGCTGAGAAACTCTTTCAGTGGCTGCGGCGTCATGACAAGCATCTGCATGTTTATGCATGTCTAGCGTTTCTGGTCTCTGCCGTTTGTAAGCTCTTTCAGTAGCTGTGGTCTACTAAAAGCCTTAAAGACATCAGGGCTTAAGTGGAGAGAACAAAGATGCGGGATTTTAGGACGTTTTTTTTATCCTCCTCTTCTTATTGCTATGAAAGCAGTGAAGACTTACATTGCTTCTCTTGTTGCCCTTCGACTGAAAATTACAACTAAAAGCTGCACAATGTGGCATTGTATCAGTATTTTATTTTCCAAGTTGTGTCATGGTAAAAATAGCTCACTGAGTGCAACCGCTTCACATAATTGAAATAATGGTGCCCCCCATAGTCCAAAATATGTATACAATTTTTTAAAGTAACAACAATTTTTCATTAGTTTTCTACTATATATTTCAGTAAGAGACATAATTTATAATATTAAGCCATACATGTCGTAATACCCAGGTTTCCTTTTAACCATTGTTATTCGAACTCTAATGAAATCATTTTGTTTTTAAAGATTATTGAAGTACATTTTACAGGAAGATACTATTTACTTCTAATTTAATGTTTAATACTCTTTTTTGTGTAATTGTGAAATTTACTAGCAAATTCTAAGTGAAAACTGTTTCTACACCAATTTAGTTTTTCAGAATGGCAATATTAAGACAAAATTGTGTTTTGATATTACAGACCATGTACTTGCAATTTAAATATAAAGTGAGCATATTAGCCAAAAAAATGCATGAATGCATACTTCAAAAATCCTCCTGAAAACATATCATCCTGGCGGTTCGCGGCATACTATAATTTGAGACACACTCTGACTCCTGACTTTTGTTAGTATATCATGTAGCTTTCTATAACTAGCCAGATACAGCAGCTCTGAAAGGCATCTGAAACCAACAGGCAGTATATAGGCTATTTTTGAAGTTTTGGACAAGATTATGCTGCCACCTAGTGGTGACTATTCGAACCCTTTCCAACAATGACTGTATGACTCAGATCTTTTTTTACATTGAGGACAACTGAGGGACTCGTATGCAACTATTACAGAAGCTTCAGACGCTCACTGATGCTTCAGAAGTAAACACAATGCATTAAGAGCCTGGGGGTGAAAACTTTTGGAACTTCTTGATGAGGATTAATGTTATTTATTTTGTCTTCTGGAAAACATGTAAGCTTCTTCTGTAGCTTCTGAAAGGCAGTACTCAATGTTAAAATATGATATTTAGGCAAAATAAGAAAAATATACACATTCAAAAGTTTACACCCCCGGCTCTTAATGCGTCGTTTTTCCATCGGAAGCATCAGTGTTTGTGTTTGAACCTTCTGTAATAGTTGCATATGAGTCTCTCAGTTGTCCTCAGTGTGAAAAGATGGATCTTAAAATCATACAGTCATTGTTGGAAAGGGTTCAAATACCTGACATCAATATCTCTGATTTCTGACTTCTGGTAGTATATCATGCAACTTTTTATAACCTCCCAGATACAACAGCTCTGACAGGCATCTGAAAACAATAGGCAGTATCTAGGCTATTTTTTAAGTTTTGAACACGATTATGTTGCCATCTAGTGGTGACTTTACGAAGTGTTTTTGACAAAATTGAGTGCTCAAATAAATAAAAAAATGTAGTGTTGACACACAAAAACAACTCGTATCTAGTTATTATACAGGACAGTTATTGTAAATGATTCACTGACATGCAAGTTAACACTAAAATAGTGCTACTGGACCGTCTGTTTCAGTCAATATCATAACTAACACAGTCATGTAAGAGTTCAAATCAGGCAGGTGTTTATCGACTGTCGTTCCTGTTCGCTGGTGTCTCTCTCTTTCCAATCAGTTCCGCCAAAATGCGTCTGCTGACCTACATAGACGGATGATGATTAGTTGCAGACACCACGGTTTAGCCGATGGCTGTTAAGTACCTTGTCAATGTGGCCCAAATTCAAGGGCAGGAAAAATCTGGATTTCCAATACATTCACTGGGATATAAAAATCCAAATGAATTTTATTGTTCTTTAAACCTCTAAAGCCCCCAGTGTTGTTAACTCATAACAATATTAAAGCAAAGAGACTCTGGACTGTTTGATCAGTAAACTCTTTAACAGCAGGTTCCACCTTGGTCTAACATTCACTATCGCTTTAATTGTGCTCTTGGAATCTTTAAGACATCTCTGCGAAGGATTTCAAAAGGCCAGAGGTGATGGTGTAAGAGCAAAATGCTCTAAAAATTAAGGTAAACTAATAAGGAGAACACAGAACAGGCTAACATTTAATTACTATATCTCTGTTAATCAATAACGATGTAAAATACACTGGTAAACACTAAAAACATTCATACGCTCTTGTTTTTGAAGATATTTTTGGAAAGTAAAAGATCTATTTATACTTGACTATTTATAACCTGACACATGAAAAGCTACACTGTTATGCTGCACGTTTATGGTTTTTACATGTCAAATTCTTTTGTGCATGACTTCTGTGGTAATGGCGACTTTTCAGCTTATGTACAGTTGAGGTCAAAAGTTACTGTTAATTATTTTACCAAAATAAGAGGGATCATACAAAATGCATGCTATTTTTTATTTAATACTGACCTGAATAAGATACTTCACGTAAAAGATGTTTACATGTAGTCCACAAGAGAAAATAATAAAAATGACCCTGTTTAAAAGTTTGCATACACTTGATTCTTATTACTGTTATTACCTGAATGATCCGCAGCTTTTTTGTTTTTTTTGTTTAGTGATAGTTGTTCATGAGTCCCTTGTTTGTCCTGAACAGTTAAAACTTTCTTCAGAAAAATCCCACAAATTGTTTGGTTTTCCAACATTTTTGTCTATTTGAACCCTTTCCAAACAGTGAATGTATAATTTTGAGATCCATCTTTTCACACTGAGGAGAACTGAGGGACTCATATACAACTATTACAGAAGGTCCAAATGCTCACTGATGCTCCAGAAGGAAACATGCTTCATTAAGAGCTGGGGGTGAAAACTTTTGAACCGAATGAAAATGTGTGCTACATTTTTCTTATTTTGGCAAAATATCATGTTGTTTTCCCATTGCGTACTGCCCTTCAGAAGCTACTGAAGATACTTACATGTTTCCCAGAAGACAAAATAAGTCAAATTTACCCTGAACTTTAAATTTCAAAAGTTTTTACCCCCAGCTCTTAATGTATTGTGTTTCCTTGTGAAGCATCAGTGAGTGTCTGAACCTTCTGTAATAGTTGCATATGAGTCCCTCAGTTGTCCTCAGTGTGAAAAGATGGATCTCAAAATCATACAGTCATTTTTGGAAAGGGTTTGAATACACTAAAATGTTGAAAAACCAAAGAATTTGTGGGATGTTTCTGAAGAACAGCAAGCAGTTTAACTGTTCAGGACAAACAAGGGACTCGTGAACAACTATCACTAAACAAAAAAACACAGCAGGTCAGTAGTACATAAAAAACAATGTGCATTTTGTATGATCCCTCTTATTTTGTTAAAATAATTAACATTTTGCAGATTCTGTAAACTTTTGACTTCAACTGTATGTCGCTAAAGATCACACTTTAAAAACAAAACTCTACCTATGATTGCAGTATTACAATAGATTTGAAAAAAGACTGCTGTTCTTTCAGCTAGAGCAGCACTCACATGGAATTACATTAGAGCCAAGGCAGCACACAGACATACGCGTGCACGCTTCTCATCCATCTGATTAAATTTAGTCATGAGCCTCTGCCACACGAGGAGAGAGAGAGAGATTAAGCATTATGCTCCGACAAAACCAATAGAAATGGTGAGAGAGGAGAGAACCAAGAGCAAAAGCACATGAGAGATTTTATTTGATGAGAGAATCTGCGGTCTGAACCATCAACATCATCTCCTCTTTCATGACGGCATTAGTCACAGGCAGAGGGTTCGAGGGTTAATGAATGCACAGCATTTGGCTTGAGAAAACGGCTGTGTGTCACATGGCTCACAGTTTGTTGATGCACCAAAGCAAAGGCCAGATTAGACAATAGGTGCTAAATAAATCGTGACACAGTCGCCAGAAGGTTGGTAGGGTGGGTGCGTGACTGTGAAAGGCTTCATACCGTGGTGGTGGTGATGGCGGGGGCTTGTCCTGTGAGCAACACAATGTCCTGCTTCGTCTTCCTCCAATGGGGAGAGGCAAGGGCCACAGTGGGAGGAGCCAGGCTTGCAGAAGTGCCGCCCCTTTCTGGCACAGTCGATGTGATCGGGACACTTGCTCGCTGAAAATATAGAAAAAACATGTTGAAAGAATAAAAAAAAATGTCTTAAGTAGCATGGGTATATTTGTTGCAATAGCCAAAAATACATTGTATGGCTCAAAATTTATGGCAAAAATCATTAAGATATTAAGTAAAGATCATGTTCCATGAAGATATTTTGTAGATTCCTACCGTAAATATATCAAAATGTAAATTTTGATTAGTAATATGCATTGCTAAGAACTTATTTTGGACAGCTTTAAAGGTGATTTTCTCAATATTTCAATTTTTTTGCACCCTCAGATTCTAGACTTTCAAATAGTTGTATCTCGGCCAAATATCGTCCTATCCTAACAACTTTGCCCTGAAGCAAGTCACATGTCATGTGTTTGAATATTAATGTGTCTTAAAATCATGCAGTAGTGGAGCAGGTGTTAATGGCAGGTGAAGTAAATGTTGTTCATTAAAAGTCATAATTTCCTCTGAAGGCACACCAGCATTTAGTCACCTGTGATGTTTTTTTAATGGTGGTGTTTTTTCCACAGGTAGAGAATATCATGTCCCTTTAAAAATTCATAATGATGTTCATTTGTCCCTCCAAATTATGACAAAGATTCAGGAAAAAAAAATACACAGTGAGGAAAAAAGTGGAAAATTTATATCACTAAACGTTATATAAAATACTTGCATTGTATGTATAGAACAAAAACAAGTCTCTTTAAAATGAAAAGAAAGCCGTTTACATCTGTTGTTTACCGAACAACAGAAATAATACTGATTAAAATGTATACTTTCTTTTTTCAACTTTATTACTTTTATTTAACAATTAAAGAGACATTTTATATAATTTTTAAAAAAATCCATATTTTTTATTTTAACTTCTATTTAACAAAGAATCCTGAATTAACATTTTATTTACTAAAATATAAATCAGCACAACCATTTTCATTAAATTTCATATTAATAAATTAAAAATCAAATTTTAAAATATAATAATATAGAAAAACTGTTGTTTTAAATAGTACAAATATTTCACAAAATTACTGTTTTTACTTCATTTTTGATCAAATAAATTATAAATATAAATCAGCACAACCATTTTCATTACATTTCATATTAATAAATTAAAAATCTAATTTTAAAATACAATAATATAGAAAAACTGTTATTTTAAATAGTACAAATATTTCACAATATTACTGTTTTTACTTCATTTTTGATCAAATAAATTCAGGCTTGGTGAACACAAGAAACACAAAAAAATAAAAAATAAAAAGACTAGTATACACTACCAGCCAGGATTTTTACTCACTCATCAAGCCTGCATTTATTTGATCCAAAGTCTGGCAAAAACGGTAAAATTTTGAAATATTTTTACTATTTAAAATAACTCTTTTCTATTTGAACATATTTTAAAATGTAATTTATTCCTGAGGTTTCAAAGCTCAGTTTTTAGTCATTACTCTAATCACATGATCCTTTAGAAATCATTCTAATATTCTGATTTGCTGCTCAAAAAACATCTACTATTATTCTTATGTTGACAACAGAGAGAACTTTTTCAGGTTTCTTTAATAAATAGAAAATGTATCTGAGATAGTAAACTTTTATAACATTATAAATGTCTTTATCATCACGTTTGATCAATTTAAAGCATCTTTAATAAAAATTTTTTTTTATAATTTCAAATAAATAAAGTTACTTTATATTGTACAAATAACTCAAAAATGTACTGTTTTTACAGTACTTTAGTTCAAACAAATGATGGCTTACTGTTTTTTACTGTTTAAAAACTTTTGACTGTTAGTGTATATCCATATATTTATTTTTAACTTTAGCCAAACCTGAAAACTTTCGCATCACACATACAAGGACAAAACCTAAGAACGTGACGTAAAAGCATCCCGCAGATGCTGTCGATAGAGCTCAACTTGTATTAAACCTTAAAATTCCTTGAACCTTTGAAAACATTCAATGGTAACTTTAACTGAAGTACCGAATGACATCAATGCTATTGAATTCATTCTGCCTCATATCCTTGACTGACTCTCAATCGCTCGAGAGACTCTAAAGTCAGTCATCGGTACAAACACGCTTGAATGACTCAAATCGGTCCACAGACGCAATCATAATCTCAGCTCCTTCTCTTCAATGGTAATTTTTTATAATATGATCTCCTATTCTCCATAAATCCCTCAATTTTCTGTCTAATTCACCCTATGGGGGTGCAGAAGGAAACTGGGTCAGCAGCAGGTGTGTGTGCGCCGTGGCGGTGTTTGGGGATTTCATTGTGGATCAGAGTAATTTTAGTATCGTTCATATACTATTAGTTAGATTTTAATTTTTGCTTTTATTTTAATATTACTTTAAGTTTTGGTAATTATGTTGTGTTTTTGACATATTTATTTGTTCTTGTAATTTTTTTTAAGTTATTTTAGTATTTCAACTAAAATAAGAAATGTCGTATCAGTTTTTTTATATATATAATTTGTAGGGCTGTCAAACGATTAATCACGATTAATCGCATCCGAAATAAAAGTTTATGTTTACATACTAAATGTGTGTTTACTGTGTATATTTATTATGTATATATAAATACACACACATACATGTGTAGATTAAAAAAAATATATATGTATGAATAGATATACTTGAATTTAATTTAGATTATATATAGAATTATAAATATTTTATATATAAATCTAAAATATTTAGCTTTAATAAACATGTATGTGTGTGTATTTACATATACATAATATATACACACACATATAGTATTTAATCATAAACTTTTATTTTGGATGCGATTAATCGGGATTAATTGTTTGACAGCCCTAATAATTTGTTTAGTTTATTAACATTTGTTTTTTTTATGATTATGTGATAGCTTTAGTCTTTAAAATAAAATAAAAACAAAAGAAAAAAGAAAAACTATACTTGATGGCAATTTGGCGATAAAATAAAACAAAACAAACCAATGAAATACAATAAAATCTACTTCATTGGGAATTTGGCAATAAAAAATAAAATAAAATAAAATAAAATAAAATAAAATCTACTTCCCTGGGAATTTGGCAATAAAATTAAAATTAAAATAAAATCTACTTTATTGGGAAATATGGAAATAAAATGAAAAAAAAAAGGAATAAAATAAAACAAAACAAAATCTACTTCACTGGGAATAAAATAATAAAACAAAATAAAAAAATAAAACTATACTTTACCAGGAATAGAATAGACCAGAATAGAATAGAATAGACTAGAATAAAAAAATAAAAAATAAATAAAATAAAATCTACTTCAATGGGAATTTGACAATAAAATAAAATGAAATAAAATAAAATAAAATAAAATGAAATAAAATAAAATAAAATAAAATAAAATAAAATAAAATAAAATAAAATAAAATAAAATAAAATAAAATAAAATAAAATAAAACTGGGAATTTGGCAATGAAATAAATAAAATCTACTTCTCAGTGAATTTGGCAAAAAAAAAAAAAAAAAAACTACTTCACTGGGAATAAAACAAAATAAACTAAAAATAAAATAAAATCTACTTCACTAGGAATTTGGCAGTAAAATAAAATAAAATAAAATAAAAACACCTCAGGAATATTCCATTGCTTAACAACCTGTGAGCTCATGTCATTGTAGGAATTCCTTAAAATGCTATATATTAAAGCTAAAAAGCAATTTAGGTTTTTTTCTTCCAGAACCCTGGTGAGGCACTCCAAGCAAAACATCAAGTCATTTTTTTTTAGCTGGCGAGAGTAAGCACTTCAGTGCTGTGTGCTGACTAGTTCTCTATCCGTCACTCTGACATCATCTGACAGACGTGAGCAGGAACTCAACCTTATGACACACGTTCAATCCGGAAGAATTTCAATGAGCGTGAAGCATCATCAAACAGTCATTCACCATTCATCCCTAAAGGAGACTGCAGCTTAACTGGACTAATGGTGTAAAACAAACGTGTCATTTTCAAATGGCTTTCAATGATGCTTTTTTTTTATTATAGTGACATTTTTATATTCACAGGCCTCCTTGAGGACGATGTGTTTCCAGGCAACAATACTTATTTAAAAGAGCTGTTATGAAAGCATAGAAGTGCCCTACCAAGGCAAATGCTTTCATACACCACAGCAGACATGAACATAGACACACATATGTTTTGGACAAAAGATTTTGGCCAAAAAAAAAAAAAATATATATATATATATATATATATAATAAAATAAAATCTACTTTGCTGGTAATTAAGTAAAAATAAAGTAAAATCTACTTTGCTGGTTATTTTGCAATAAAATAAAATAAGATAGGATAAAATAATAATAATAATAATAATAATAATAATAATAATAATAATAATAATAATAATAATAATAATAATAATAAAAAAAAATCTACTTCACTGGGAATTTGGCAATAAATTAAAATAAAAACAAATATCAAAAAAAAAAAAAAAAAAAAACGGAAAAAAAAAAACCTACTTTACTGGGAATTTGGCAATAAAATAAAAATAAAATACAATAAAATTAAATTAAATGAAAAAATAAATAAATTAAATTAAATTAAATGAATAAAATCTACTTAACTGGGAATTTGGCAATAAAATACAATAAATAAATAAATAAATAAAAAGAAAAAATAAATAAATTAAATAAAAAAATTAAATACAATAAAAATAAATAAATAAATAAACAATATAAAATGAAAATAAATAAATAAAACAAAATAAAAAATCTACTTCACTGGGAATTTAGCAATAAAATAAGATAAAATAAAATGTCCACTTTACTGGAAATTTGGCAATAAAATAAAATAAAAATCTACTTCACTGGACATTTGGGAATAAAATAAAATAAAATACAAAAAATTAAATAAAATAAAACCTTCATTTCATTTGGGAACTTGGCAATAAAATAAAAGAAAATACAAAAAATAAAATAAAATAAAAATGTACTTTACTGGGAATTTGGCAATAAAAATAAATAAAAGTAAATCAAATTTAGCAATAAAACAAATACAATTTAATTAAATAAATAAATAAAACTAAATAAAATAAAATAAAAATTACTTCACTGGAAATTTGCTAATAAAATAAAATAAAAATCTAAAGAATACCATAAAGTCACTTAAGGTGGGTAAATCCCCCGGCCCCGATGGAATTCCCTGTGAGGTATATAAAACATTTAACAATCTGTTGGGGCCATACATGCTTAATATGTTCTCTCAGGCTTTGGAGGAGGGACAATTACCCCAGTCATTTAATGAAGCAGTAATCACAGTTATACCCAAGAAAGGGAAGGATCCAGAGGAGGTCGGGGGGTACAGGCCAATCTCTTTGATTAACGTAGACCAAAAAATTTTAGCTAAAACATTAGCCATCAGAGTGAATACGTTGTTAGGAAAACTGGTGAAACCTGACCAGACTGGCTTTGTTTCGGGTCGTAATTCTTTTAATAATCTTCGTCGTCTCTTTAATATCTTATATTCTTCCCAGACGAATAGGTCTGACTTAGTGATCTTGTCTTTAGATGCCGAAAAGGCATTTGACCAGGTAGAGTGGCCTTACCTTTTTGCTATGTTACAGAAATTTAACATAGGGAAGAGATTCATCTCTTGGTTAAAAACTTTATACAAAAACCCTAGGGCGCGGATACTCACAAATAGAATTTTGTCACCTTCCTTTGCTTTGTTCAGGGGTACACGTCAAGGTTGCCCGCTTTCTCCCCTTCTCTTTGCCTTGGCTATTGAGCCTCTAGCTGAAGCTATTCGTTCTGATCAGAGAATTCATGGGCTTCGAACTAAAACCACTGTTAATAAAATTTCTTTATACGCGGATGATGTCCTGTTATATGTGACTAAGCCGACAACTAGTATTCCTGTAATATTAAACGTCATTGAACAATTTGGCTCATTTTCAGGCTATAAAATTAATTTAAACAAAAGTGAACTCATGCCAGTGGGCCTTAAAGATCTCTCACAGATTTATCCAGTGCGATTTAAAATAGCTAAAGATAGATTTACTTATTTAGGGATTGTGGTAACTAAGAAGTTTAGTGCCTTAAGAGAAGCAAATTACGCTCCCCTTTTAGAAAAATTGAAGAGAAATATTCAATTCTGGAGGACTCTTCCCGTTTCGTTAATTGGCCGAATAAATGCGATTAAGATGGTTTTTCTCCCGCAGCTATTATATCTGTTCCAGAACATCCCCTTGTTTCTTCCTAAGTCCTTTTTTAAGCAACTTGATAAAATTATCCTGCCCTTTATCTGGAATTATAAAAATCATAGAATTAAACAAGTACATCTTTCCAAATCTAGAAATGTGGGGGGTCTTGCCTTTCCAAATTTTCGCTGTTATTATTGGGCAGTTAATCTTAGAACTATATCAACAATATTAAGTGATAAAACTGGACAACTGGACTGGCTTAGATTAGAACAGGATGAATGTACCCCTTACGATCTTGGTGCCGTTATTCTTTCACCAGTAAAATGTAAAAAAGAAATTTATAGAAGCAGCCCTGTCATTAACAGTGCTATTCTTACTTGGAAACAAATTAGAACTCATTTTGGGGTGGAGTCATTACCTTTATCAATTCCCATAGCTGATAATCCCTCTTTTATACCCTCCACACTAGATAAAGGTTTTAACCAATGGAGAGATGTTGGAATTCACACAATAGGTGATCTTTATCAAGATGGTAATTTTGCCTCTTTTGAAAAAATACAGGAAAAATATAAACTTCATAGAAGTAATTTTTTTAGGTTCCTGCAAGTCAGGAACTATGCACAATCCTACTTAAAGAGGTTCACAATAAATAATCCTTCTTGTCTTGACATCTGTCTTAAGGACTATTTTGGTAAGGAGAAAATGATTTCCTGCATATACAATACCCTTCAGTCCTCTCAAATACCTGTGACATCCACAATCAAAGGTTTATGGGAGGAAGAATTAGGTTCAGAGATCTCGAATGAGATATGGGCAGATGGTCTGGAAGAAATCAACAGGTGTTCCATAAACTCCAGACACTGTCTCATTCAATTCAAAATCTTGCATAGATTACATTACTCTAAAACAAAATTATCCAAAATATTTCAGGGTGTCTCCCCAAAATGTGATAAATGCAAGACAGCTGATGCAACCCTGCTTCATAGTTATGCATTATGTCCTAGTCTTCAAGACTTTTGGTCTAAGATTTTCAGTGCTATCTCTGAAATCACTAATCAATCTATTGAACCTGATGAGTTTTTAATTGTGTTTGGAGTGTCGAGACATGAGCTCGGTTTGTCCAAGTCACAAAAACAATTTCTTTCTTATGGTCTTTTAACGGCCAAAAAACTTATTTTAACTTTCTGGAAAAATAAATCGCCTCCACCTTTCCAGCTTTGGCTCAACGAACTCTCAAAGACACTTCACTTAGAACGTATACGGTTCCACTTACAAAATAAAACACATCAATTTGCCAAAACATGGGAACCCTTCATTAGGTATTTAGAGGGGGGAGACAAAAGAGACTCAGAGGAAGGAGATGTTGACTCCGAGTGATACCTAATGCCAATTCCCAACTAACTGTAGTAGTTTTCCCCATGGGGTGCTTATATAGCAGACGGAAGGGGTGGGTGGGGTGTTAGTGTTGTTTTGTTTTCGTTTTCTTTTCTGTATGTTGAAATAGACACTTTTATATGTGTATTCAGGTCGTATATGCTTGTATAGTAAGACCAAGAACACTGTATTGCATGTTAATATATACCTGTGTATACTTAATATTTGCAGATGTAGATAATATTTGTTTAACCTTGTATGTAAAAAATATGGAGGACCTTTTGATCTTTAACAATTGTGTATTACTGATATTTCTCCAATAAAAAAAAATAAAATAAAAAAAAAAATAAAATAAAATAAAAATCTACTTCACTGGGAATTTGGTAATAAAATAAAATAAAATAACTCCACTTTCAGTGTCACATGATCCTTCAGAAATCATTCTAATAGGCTGATTTGCTGTTCATTATAATTTGCTATGTATTATTACCAATGTTGAAAACAACTGTTTCTTTCTGTCAATTCCTGTTTATGTGACATTCTGCATATAAAAATCAATATTCTTATCTTCAGATGTGTGCTGGTGGCGTGGTTAAAGCTACGTGGTAGGCATTTAGATCGATCCATGAAAGGCCATTAGTTTAGACTATATCACCATTGTACTGCTCAATATGTGCTGCTCAATATGCATTGATTTGTGCTCATCACTAGTCATAGACCTCATTACTCTCATTAGTCTTCATAAAACACCACCAGATTGCTTTTAAATCTGGACGAGGAGTCATGAGAACTGAGAATAACTGACTAATGAGGTGCAACTGTATGTGTGCATGTGAGAGATGCTCATTCCTCTAAACACCCCGCTGGGCCGCCCACCTCCAGCCGGTCATAGACATTAATTTACACAATCAGCCACAAGCTCAAGCTGCGCTTGGAAATAAGGAGGAAATTTGGAAGCAACAGGTTTTTTAAGCTACACTGCAGTAAATTGACTTCTATTTAAGTAACTACCTGTATTATTTAGCTCAATGTTTGTTCCCAAATTAACCAAAAGAAGATATTTTGAACTCTTTTGGCCAATCAAAGTCAGTGGGGTTTGAAAACAACATTGGGCACCATTGACTTACTGAATAGACAAAAAAAAAAAAAAACACTAAGATCTCTTTTTAAAAAAATCTGTTTTTGTGTAGGATCCCATTCTTTTAGTCTACAGGGTTGCAGACTATCAAAGACAATAATGTTTCTGGTTGGAGAAGATGCTTTGATCGCCAGTCCTTTTCTGCTCATCAAAACATCAATGACATAACACTGATCAAAGTCAAACCTGACAGACCACTTATAATTATATTTGCACTCTTTGAAGAACCAGCTAACAGAAATAAGACTGCATTCATGAGGCAAGAGCACTAACCAGTGTATCCCACTGGAGACAGAGCCATTTCTAAAGCAAACTATATATGTGTATATTTTGTATATCATAAAGTTAAAAGACATTTGCACTTGGTTTTGAAATAAGAATTTGAAAAAAGAAAGAAAGAAATGTTTAAATTATTTAGGAAAAATTAATAAAATTACTGCATTTCTGCATGTTTATGTAATACGACAGCGTCTTACTGCTATGTAAAAGGAAAAAAAAATGGAAGATTACAGGATTAAAGTCATAAATGTTCCGAGAATAAAGTTTAAATTACGAGAATAAAGTCAAAATATTATGAGAATAAAGTCTGAATATTACGAGAATAAAGTCGGAAATGTTTTGAGAATAAAGACAATATATGATGAGAATAAAGTTGAAAACGTTTAGAGAGTAAAGTCGGAAATGTTTAGAGAATAAAGTCAAAATTACAAGAATAAAGTCATAATATTGTGAGAATAAAGTGTAAAATTTTTAGAGAATAAAGTCGGAAATTACGTGAATAAAATCAAAATTACGAGAATAAAGTTGGAAATTACGAGAATAAAGTTGAAATATTATGAGAGTAAAGTTGAAATATTAAGAGAATAAAGTGAGAAATTACGAGAATAAAGTCGAAATTACGAGAATAAAGTCGAAATATTACGAGAGTAAAGTTGAAATATTAAAGGAACCGTATGTAAGAAATTTATGTCAGTTAATCATAAAATGGCCCTGACATGTCACTAGACATTAAGAAATCATGTTCATTTCAAATACTTATAACACTGACAACAGTGGTCCGGCCAGGATATTGTCATTTAAAAGTGAGAGTTGCAGCCCTCAACTGATGTTATTGTTGTCATTTTGTGTTTTGGTCTGAGGCTCCACCCTCCAGCTATCTACCAATCACGAAGTCAGTAGAGTTTCGTGAGACGGGTTGCCAGCTATGCTCTAGTTAGTTACAGCTGCTGCTAAGAACGAGTCGGATAAAACATGTATAAAGTTACGAAACCTAAATGACCTCGTTATGAATCCGAAATACGTCGTGACAAAGTCTGAAATAAAACAAGGATTTGTATAGGAGATGCCTTTGAAAGATGGAGACGGCTGAAAACGGAGAAGAATTTGAAGATAGACGCCAACGTTGCTAATTTTCTCCTTGACAGGTAACTTAACGTTAAGATTCATCTATGTTTGGCTAACTTTGCTTCCGTAGGCTACACAGTGGATTTTCTGCTGTCGCCCGTGCTAAATGCGTTCATAAAAAGCTTTATATCGCACCACGAGCAGGGTATGAAAACAATCTATGTTCCGACTGAAATGTGGTATTACAGTACATCTTTACGAAATATTTGGCTAATCGCCATCTGTAAATTTTTGCGATACATAATTACTTCGCAAAACATCTCTTGTGAAGCATAAACATAATTAACAGAAGAAAAACAAATTACTGTGTAAGACTCGTCACTTGCCATTGGAAGCTCCTTGTAGCACTAGCAGCCTACTCCTGCAGCTTAGCTGGCAACCTCAAGTCAGGGGGGGAGCGGGAGGGGATAAACCGTTCTACAGTATTTTGAAAGTGATTGCAGTACCAGTTTTGGCCACAATCCTACATACGGTTCCTTTAAGAGAATAAAGTCAGAAATGAAGAGAATAAAGTTGGAAATGATGAGAATAAAGTTGGAAATGATGAGAATAAAGTCAGAAATGAAGAGAATAAAGTTGGAAATGATGAGAATAAAGTCAAAATGTTGAGAATAAAGTCGAAATTACGAGAATAAAGTGAGAAATTACGAGAATAAAGTTGGAAATGAGAATAAAGTTGGAAATGATGAGAATAAAATTGGAAATGATGAGAATAAAGTTGGAAATGTTGAGAATAAAGTCGAAATTACGAGAATAAAGTCGAAATATTACGAGTAAAGTTGGAAATGATGAGAATAAAGTTGAAATGTTTTGAGAATAAACACAATGTTTTGAGAAGAGTCTAAATGTTTTGAGAATAAAGACGAAATTACGAGAACAATGTCGAAATTTAGAGAACAAAATTGTAGTAATAAAAGTTATAATATTTTGAGAGTATAGCTTGTGCATGCAAATAATTTTTTTTATTTGAAAATGAATAAATAAATAGATAATATAATAAATCAGCATTACTACAAGATTATTCAAAAGTATTTTAAAAGGTATAGGTATTTTCTATTTGTAAATGATTTAATTAAAATACTTATAAAAATGGCCTTTCTACATTTATGTTGTTATGTAATCTATAAAATAGTTACTTTTTTTTTGTAATAAAAATTTTACTAAATTTTAAAGTTGAAGTAAAGTCGAGCAAGTGCAAGATGAGCATTTGTGGTTAGAAAGTATATAAATTTGTATTTAAAAAAAAAAAAAAAAGAAGACTGATTGTTTCGCTAGATAAGATGCTTATTCCTCGACTGGGATCATGTAGAGCCATTTGAAGCTGTATTAAAACTGCAATTTGGACCTTCAACCCGTTGTTTTCCTCAAAAACCTTCATTTGTTTTCGACTGAAGAAAAAAAGACATGAACATCTTGGATGACATGGGGGTGAGTACATTATCAGGAAATGTTCATTCTGCAAGTGAACTTCTCCTTTAAAATAACAGCAAAACCTCAAATCTTCTCAGTTGACTATGAAGAAACATTTTGCCAAAACATCTCTGGTCATTTGCTTGGCCAGGGAAAAAGCACACATGATTACATAAGTAAGATCGACATATCATAAAGCTGGATTAAAAATGAATATTTCTAACCATCTGCTGCTGGCACAGAAATCATTAACCGAGCTCTGAGCGGGAAGGAAGCCAACATCAGCACAGAAATGCAGCACGGGCGCTTACGTGGCAATATTGACAGTTGCCATTTACTTTGTGAGGTAGGATGCGACCACAAATGTTTAAAAAAAAAATCTGTTAAGAAGCCATAAAGTAAATCTAATATTTTCAACTGGTTAATAATTTTGAAGTTGTGACAGGAGATCTTATGAACAGGAAAGTGTGGATGGATAAAGGGAAACTCCCATTGTGTGGACTTCCTGTTGCTCCACTTAAAGTCAAGCTAAGTGCCAGTTCTTTTGCCTGTTTAATTTGGCTCTCTTCCATGACTGCAGATACCCATGCTTCAAATAAAGTCATGTTATCAACCCAGACTTGAATTTTCTGAGGATGCAATGCATTCAAAAGCAAAAGTCACAGCAGCAACAACACACAAGGGTGTGTAGGCACCATGCGTTTGCTAAGGTGTTCAGTGTTTAGGGTGGTTGCTTTCTGGTCCAAGTCAAACAAACTCATCGGCAGGTTTCGATCACATTCAGGGATCTATTACAGCTTTTATATTTTTATAGGAATTTTCACCTGTTTTCATCATGTTTTCGTGATGTGATGCATCATTAAATACACCTACATTCTCATCTCAATATCCTTGATCTGAAAATAGACCTTAAGAGTTGATTCTGTGAGACACTCCTAGCTTACCAGTTTCCATCCATTTGGTGCTTTCTCACTCTTGGTACTTATTAACTTCATGGGAATGGGCTACAATCTCTGCTGCTATGGAAACTAGGTTGTCCGGCTAACACCCTCTATGTTGTAAGGTGCTAACATGATTACATCTGGATGGCACAGAACGGTAACTATAACTGGGTTACCTTTTAAATGCCAAATGAAAAAATCATGGTAAAAGAATATGATAATTCTCAAAGGGGGCACGAGATGAGAAATTAAATTTGCCTTGATCTTTTGGCATATAAGAGGTTTTTGTACTTTGTAACATCCTGCAAGTTTCGAAGCTTAAAACGTTGTCCTCATTATAAACAGAATTTACAATAGAAGTCAAAAGTTTACATACACCTTGCAGAATCTGCAAAATGTTAATTTTACCAAAATAAGAGGAATCATATAAAATGCATGTTATTTTTTATTTAGCACTGACCTGAAAAAGATATTTCACATAAAAGACATTTACACAAAGTGCACAAGAAAAATGTAGATCATTCAGGTAACAACACAATATTAGGAATTACGCGTATGTAAACTTTTGAACGGGGTCATTTTTATAAATTCAACTATTATTTTCTCTTATGGACTACACTTTTGACTTCAACTTAGGGGTGAAATATCAGAAATCAAATTAGTCAGAAATATCACGATTTATGATTTTATCACGATCCTTTGTCATGTTGGTTTTACTATTTTGCAAGTTGTCTGAGCAGTACAGCCAAACTAATTTCCCTATTTTAAAACCAAAGCCTCACATGGTCACAAAATTAAATAAAAAGAATGGCAGATGTTTAGGCCAAATTGAGTGAAGATAAAATTCTGTCATTTTTTTAATCTCTGTTATTAAAAAATAAGAACAAAGATAAGCTACATGTTACAAATACACATAATATACAAATAAAATAAACTTTAATTTTCAGGTACCGTAGGTGTATTTAGCAGTAGCATTCAAGAAAATGAATTAACAAATATAAAAATAAAACACTATATATATATATATAAATTATACACTGACTCTTATTAAAGCAACTGTATTAAAGTTCTTCAGTCAAGAGCAGTGAGTGACTTTTCTTTGTGTTTTATTAGCTTAGATCACCCAAAAATGATAATTCTGTCATCATTTACTCACTCTCGATTTTTTTAAACGTAAAAACTGTTGAACATAAAACTTATTTTAAAGAATGTAGGTAACCAAACAGTTCTGGGTCCCCAGTTACTTTCATAGTATTTTATTTATTTTTCCCTCACTATCAAAGTCAGTGGGGACCAGCTACACATCCACATTCTTCAAAATTTATTCTTTTGTGTTTAGCACAAGAAAAAAAATTAGTAGAGGTTTGGGACAAGTGAGTGAGCAATTTTTTTGGTGAACTGTTATATGTAATCCTTCTGTGAAGTCCAGTATTCGTGAGTCAAACGAGAAAGATAGCTTAGTCCAGTAATCAGGTGCTTAAAATAACTGTTTTCTGTTTTCACATATTTTAAAATGCAATTTATTAATTCATTACCCCAGTCAAAAGTGTCACATGATCCTTCAGAAAACATTCTAATATGCTGATTTGGTCCTATTATTATCAACAGTTTAATAGTGTTGACTGTATTCTATGCAGTTTCTTAATTCTTTAAGTTAATAATTTGAATGAATATGTGTGATAGTGAAGAAGTGTAGTAGAGTGGGCACTAGGCAGGCTTTCACTCCACATTTGCACAGAGTAACTGATAGTGGCTGATTGTAGGATCATTTTAATACTTTAATTCTACAGCAATAAAATATTTGATTGTGGGATTTCTAGGTACAGCAAAAGGGACATGTGAATATGCTGCAGATGGAAACTAACTAGAGACCCAAACCAGCCTATTAAAAAGATAGTTCACCTAGAAATTAAAATTTTTTCATCACCCTCCCTCATGTTGTTCCAAACCTGTAAGAACTTCGTTCATCTTCAGGGCACAATTTAAGACATTTTTGATGAAATCCGAAGAGCTTTCTGACTCTGCATAGAGGGTTTCTGACCATGTTCAAGGTTCGGAAAGGTAATAAGGACATTGTTAAAATAGTCCATGTGAAATCAGTGGTTTAACCTTAATGTTATGAAGCTACGAGAATACTTTTTGTGTGCAAAGGAAACCAAAATAATGACTTTACCCAACAATTTCTTCATAAAATGTAAAAAAGGTTGAACTACTGACGTCACACAAACTATTTTAATAATTCCCTTACTACCTTTCTGGGCCTTGAATGTGTCAGTTTCATTGCTGTCTATGCAGGGTCAGAAAGCTCTCAGATTTCATCAAAAATATCTTAAATTGTGTTCCGAAGATGAACGAAGGTCTAGAAGGTTTAGAAAGACATGAGGGTGAAAACTATTGACAGAATTTTCATTTTTGGATTAACTATCCCTTTAAGTTTTAAAAATGAAAATTCAGCTTCACACATCCTTAGTGCTTAGTATCCTTACAAAATTATGAAATAAATACAGATCAGAAATTAATAAATGTATCTGGAAAAGTCTCAAGTATTGAACACAAAAGAGTTTGCGCTACATCAGACTGTGCTTCAAGAGTCTGAGGGTCTCGTCTAATCTGCCTGGCTTGGATCCTAATTATCATTAACGAAACCAAATAATGACACACACCCTCATTAGTGAGCGAAGTGCAGTGGACCACAGGAAATGAGAACCCAGATTTACACCCACATCTTTCAATAGCCACATTCAGACATTAAAGAGCCCTGTGATGAAAACCACCCATTTGGTCTACAGCACAGAAAGAACCTGGTAGGTCCCAGCTGATTAAAATGTACCTTCCGCAACCAAGTTGCCACCTAAGTGTGTACTTAAATGGATAGACTTAAGGGTGAATGTTTGCTTTGTGTCACTAAGCACTCAAAGGTGTGTTTGGATTTTATAGTGCATATTTAAACATGTAAACCATGTTTGTTTGTGCCTTAAGAAGTACACATTTTGAGTCTCACCCACCAGAAAGCAAGATAATATGGCCGCAGCTGCTTGGTTCTCACATGGCGGGGTTTGTATACAGTGCGTGGCCTCATTCAGGGATCTGCTGCAGAGATAAGCCGCCGCTCTAAAATGTGCGCTCTGCAAATCATCATTGTGGCAACAACAAGCTGCTTCTAGATCTCTGTTGAGCCTTCGATCCTCACGTTCCCCTGAGACAGCAAGTGCAGGGTCCAATTCTGCGGTTACCACAGCAACGCAGCTAACCTTTTCTCAATCCACTCCATCACCTCCGAAGAGAGCAATGCAGCACTCAGACACCTCACACGACCCAAACACTTCTTATGTAAGTGCATTACGAAGTGAGAACAGCAGCGTAATGGAAAGAGATTGTGAAACAGCAGGGTCCATTTTTATATCGCTTTTGCCCTGTGCTTTATGAGCAGCAGGGTTAAGGTGGCATTTTAAGGTTCGGATTTCAAGTCTAAATGTCTGACAAAGAACTCAAGTGTTTATCAGATTGGTATGCTATGTGCACCAACTAAAAGGCCTGTTTTCCAAAAGGCGGCAATTAACAGAGCTTAAAAATCTAAATAAAAGCGGGCTCAAGGCATAGCCTTGTTGTACCTCAAACCTTACACTTAAACGCAAAACACTTCCGTGTTCTGAGTGAGTTGTATGATTATAGGAGTTCAAATGTAACAAAATACACTTCATGGGCATAGACTAACTAGGAACATTTTCTTTAAAGAAAATAAATGTCTTTGTAGCACAATGTTTGGTTGAATACCCTGCCAATGTGATTAGCTGTTAGTAAAAGTTTTTGAACAGTAAGATTTCTAATGTTTTTAAAGAAGTCTCTTCTGTTCATCAAGCCTGCATTTATTTGATCCAAAGTACAGCAAAAACTTAAATATTTTTATTATTTAAATTAACTGTTTTCTATTTGATTAATTTATTCCTGTGATTTCACAGCTGAAATTTCAGCATCATTACTCCAGTCACATGATCCTTCAGAAATCATTCTAGTATTCTGATTTGCTACTCAAATTTTTTTTTGTTATTATTATTTTGTTGAAAACAGCTGCGCAGAATTTTTTAAAGGTTTTAGAAAGTTCGGAAGAAAAGCATTTATCTGAAATAGAAATCTTTTATAAATGATCACTTTTGACCAATTTAAAGCATCCTTGCTTAATAAAAGTGTTAGTTTCTAACCCCCCAAAAAATTTATAAACAATAAAAATTATTTTTAATCACTGACTCAAAACAGCATAGAGTATAATGTTACAAAAGTTTTATTTCAGATAAACGCTGATCTTTGGATCTGTCTATTCATCAAAGAATCCTGAAAAAATTTCCTACTCATCTATTTTAAATATTAATAATAATAAAAGTTTCTTGAAATCAGCATATTAAAATAATTTCTGATGGATCACGTGACACTGAAGACGGGAGCAATGATGCAAAAAAAAATTAAGATTTGATCACAGGAATAAATTACATTTTAAAATATATTCAAACAGAAAACAGTTATTTTAAATAGTAGAAATATTTCACAATATTACTGCTTTTGCTGTACTTTGGATCAAATAAATGCTTGGTGAGCAGAAGAGATTTCTTTAAAAAACATTACAAATCTTTTGATTTGACTTTTAACTGGTAGCGTATAATTTTAGCTGCTTGTTGGTTGTCCGAAGTGTAACTAAATGCTGTTTCATAGGCTTTATATACCAGAAAACTATGAAAACATAAAATGGAAATTAAACTTTGAATTTCCTTTGTATAAAAAAAAAAAAAAAATATCGCAAAGACAGAACTTATAGGACTACTTTGCCAAGTCCGAGATTATCATGGTAACTGTCATAAATGCACTCCTCAAACAAACACATCAATTGAGGGTTGCTTTGTTCACCTGCGCGAAACAAGCTTGATTATCACATGCTCTGGTCACCATCTGTGAAATGACTGCATGTCTAGCGGCTCTAACCACAGAGCTGTCTTTCTCTGTGTAGTATGACATGCTATTCTGTGGCGATCAGAACAACAGCCTGAGGGTGGACTTCAATGTGGCAGCTCCTTTCAGAAGTCACACGCTAGAGAACAACAAACAATCTAGTTTACAATGGAAAACATGCATAAACATGTTTAGGCACTAACACATGAGATAAGAGACTCTAAACATGTTACAGAACACTGAAAACCCTTAGAGCAATATAGCAGGTAAGAAAAGATAAAATTAGCACATATACAGTTGAAGTCAAAACTTTTTCAACTTGAACTTCTGAGAAATATAAGCATCTTCTGCAGATTCTGAAGGGTAGTACTAATTGAAAAAAAAAAGATATTTAGGCAAAAACTGAAAAATATACACATTTTCAATCTGTTCAAAAGTTTACACCCCCGGCTCTTAATGCATCGTTTTTCCTTCTGAAGCATCATTGAACGTTTGAACCTTCTGTAATAGTTGCATGAATAGTAATAACTGTAATAGTTGTCCCTCAATTGTCCTCAGTGTGAAAAGATGGATCTCAAAATCATACAGTCATTGTTGGAAAGAGTTCAAATACACAACAATGTTGAAAAACCAAAAATGTGTTGGGCCTGAAAGACTTTTCTGAAGAACAGCAGGCAGTTTAACTGTTCAGGATAAACAAGGGACTCATGAACAACTATCACTAAACAAAAAACAAAAACAAAAAAAAACACAGCTGTGGATCATTCAGGTAACACAGTATTAAGAATCAAGTGTATGTAAACTTTTGAACGGAGTCATTTTTATAAATTCAGCTATTATTTTCTCTTGTGGACTATATGTAAATGTCTTTAATGTGAAAAAACAACAACATACTTTGTATGATGATTTTGCAGATGCTGCAAGGTGTATGTAAACTTTTGACCCCAACTGTATATAATTTTAATTTTTATTCTTTGACATATACAATTATATCTAGCAGCTGAATGAGCTAGGGATGTTCACTGTGCAAATGTGTGTCAATGAGAAAGCGATTGCGAGAGTGTTGTGCCAATGTCCAGCTGTTGTCATTCCCACCGGGGTCCGAAAAAAAAAGCTTGGACAGATAATCTCTGCTCATGTTCTCCATAATTACTGCACTCGCATCTCACAGTCCAGCTCACACAGCACACTATGAACCTCTTAGACTGATACAACGAACATTTGAGTCATCAATCAAGACACAGGATCGAAAAGCATAAAACAAAATATATGACTTCCTTCAATAATATTTACAATAAAGTGCAAACGAGTCACCAGATGCAGAATAAGAGAGGTATGGATCAAATTTTTTACATTTTAATTTCTAAAAATGTGTAAAATATAAAAAACAGCAAAACAATTGGGTGCTTGCCAAAATTCTAAAACTAGTTTTAGCGAAAAAAAGAAAGAAAAGAAAATATGTTCAAAAATGCAGATCCACCAAAACTAAAATTAAGAAGCTTAAGTTTACCTAAAAGGTACACCACTCTCCCACATTCAACTTAATTAAGTAAAATTAAAATGTAATTTACAAGTACAAGACTCTGCATATCAGTTATGAATATGTTAATGCTTCTGCAATGTAAGCATTATATTAAAACATGCAAATACATTGAGACATGATGGTTTTTATGCAATTGTATTTAATTTAAATATATATTAAGAGGTCCTTGGCCTTAAAATAGTTTTAAGCAATTGTAATAGGAGACCAAAACAGCCACAAGGAAATCCCATGGCATTTTCCTTTCCTCCTTCCACTTGTTTAACCAGATTAGGGTTGACAAAGTATAAAACCTGTTTTTTTCTGGCAAAAGTAATTTTCAAAAGTGTAATAAAGAATAACCCACATATATAAATTACAGAAATTCACAAACATAGATATTTAAACTCAAAATTAGCTTTGGAAATCAAGAATATAACATTTAAATACAAATTGAACCACTTTAAATAGTGTTTTCACACCATATACTACGAAGTCAATAATAAATATTTAACAACAAACGGTCAATAATAAATAAAAAGCTCACAAAAGCTGTTGAGCCACTACCATATGTCAGACAGACAGACTCTTACCCGGCATACTCGCACCGACGGCGGCGAGGATTACGCAGATCAAGACCCCGGGCAGGAGGAGGGAGGCCCGGGCTCGCCGTGCGCTCCGGCTCGGGGAAAACAACATCCTTCACTGCGCTTCTCAAGTCCGGGACAGCAGATAAAAGCTCCGGAGTGTCATTCCCACATCTGTGTGGGTCGAATGGACGTACAAGACCGAGAGAGACACAAACCGGCCCGAATAAAGATGGGAGCGTCAACTCAAGAAGAGCGTTAAGCCGCTGCCAGTGTGATACAGAGCTAAAGATAGAGGAGAGAGATTGCGGCAGGAGGGAGGAGGAGGAAAGAAGGAGGACCTCCGTTGATAGACGCTACAGGAGAGATTAGAGCAACTACGTTACATGCAGCAGCGGGAGGATGAATGAGGTCGTGACGCAATGACGCTGACGTGAGTGCTTCTCTCAGGTGAGGGAACATTTTGTTATCGAAATAAAAGATATTTAAGTTATAAATAAAGAATTAGGCTATTTGTTCAGGATTATCATACTATAAATTGTCATAGTAGAAATTTGCCATTGAAGGAGTAGTTCACTTTCAGAACAAAAATTCACAGATAATGTACTCACCCCCTTGTCATCCAAGATGTTCAAGTCTTTCTTTCTTCAGTCGTAAAGAAATGTTTTCTGAAAACATTTCAGGATTTCTCTCCATATAATGGACTTCTATGGTGCCCCCGAGTTTGAACTTCCAAAATGCAGTTTAAATGCAGCTTCAAAGGGCTCTAAATGAGCCGATGAAGTCTTATCTAGCGAAACGATCGGGTATTTTCTAAAAACATTTACAATTTATATACTTATTAATCTCTACACAGAGTACAAACAGAGCTAGACAAGACGAGCATTTGAGGTTAAATAGTATAGCCTATAAACTGTCATTTTTTCTAGAAAATAACCGATCGTTTTGCTAGATAAGACCCTTCTTTCATCGGCTGGGACGTTTAGAGCCATTTAAAGCTGCATTTTGGAAGTTCAAACTCGGGGGCACCATAGAAGTCCATTATATGGAGAGAAATCCTGAAATGTTTTCCTCAAAAAACATCATTTCCTTACGACTGAAGAAAGAAAGACATGGACATGGATGACAAGGGGGTGAGTACATTATCTGTACATTTTTGTTCTGAAAGTGAACTACTAGTTTAAAGGAATAATTCGTCCAAAAATTTAAATTTGCAGACATTTAGGCTACCCACCTGCAGGCCATCCAAGATGTAAATAAGTTCGTTTCTTCATCAGAACAGATTTAGCTCAGACTACTACTACTTAGCAGTGAATGGGTGCCGTTAGAATGAGAGTCCAAACAGCTGATAAAAACATCACAATGATACACAAGTAATGCACATGACTTCAGTCCATCAGGTAATATCTTATGAAGTGAAAACCTGTAAATTTGTAAGAACCAACTCCATTATTAAGACATTTTTAACTTTAAAATGTTGCTTCTGACTAAAAAAGAGTTCATATCTAAAATATAGCTTTCTTCAGTAAAAAAAAAAACCCATCTGGTCTGAATCAGAAGAAAAATGTAATCATTTACCCATTTACAAGCAAAGTCCAAATTCTAAACAAATAGGTTCGTGGATTTTGACGAGAGAGGACAGCAGGGGATGGGCATTTTTGCTGGAGGAAGTGTTTTTATGGATTATGGACCACCAGAAGTGAAAGTTTAAAGTTTAGAATGCATTAATGATGGATTTGTTTCTTACAAACACGGCACCTTTTACTTCAAAAGATGTTCATTGTTGGACTGGAGTCGTAAATTATTATTTTGTTTATTATGTTTATCTGCTATTTGAACTCATTCTCACGGCACCCATTCACTGCAAAAGATCCATTGGTGAGCAAGTGACGTAAAGCTACATTTCTGATCTGAGGGTGAATACATTTTTTCATATTGGGGTGCATTGTTCCTTTTATTCCTACAGCCTTTAAAAAGTAAAAATGTTCAATGGCAAAAATGTACAAAAGTGTAAAATCCTTGTTTTGTAAATAATAAACTGTCTTAAAATTACAAATGTAAAACACATGGCAGCTTGCCCCAATCTGACATTTATGATAAATACTCTTGAGAGAAAACAGTTTACCTAAAAATTACAATGTTTATCAATTATTTATTATCATGTTTATGAAGCATGTAGAATTTATCCTTACTGATAGTGACACCTAGTGGCCAAAGTTACCACATGCAAATTGTTAGTTTTTTCCCTCATGCATTTGCCTCTTAAAGACATTTTTAAGGATGGATGGATAGATGTGAATAAGATAGTTCACATAAATGACGTTTACATATAGTCCACGAGAGAAAATAATGGTTGAATAAAAATAACTGTTGAAAAGTTTACATATGCAAATTAACATTTAGCAGATTCTGCAAGGTGTATGTAAACTTTTGACTTCAACTGTATGTACATACATACATGTACAGGCACAAAGGCATTTTTTTCTGCATTATTTATTATGCATTATTTTCTTGCTCCCAGTCTTGGGTATCCTGGGCTGTTGTCATCAGATAGCTCAAGGTCCTTGCCTGAATACTGACAGAGATAATAAATAGGTATTAAATGCTGGAGAGGTTTTTTATCACCTTCATATTCAGTGATCCACAACCTTCAAGAATCAAATGTAACACTAACAGTGAGACTTGCAAGTGTTCTGAGAAGTAGATTTCTCAGTTCTAAGAGACTTGTTCAAGGTGCGTGGTCTGGATGGAGGGAATTTATACTGAGGACGAGCCACTGCTAACCAAAGAGATTCAAGACAAAGCAGACATGAATTACTAAGGAGGAAATTAAACCTTACAAGGTGCATGAACATATTAAGAAGATTTGTGGGGCTTGCTTACCTGTGAATGAATCCAGTCCTCGGACAGAATGACAGGTAGGACGCATATGGGAGGCCTGAGAGTTTTCTACAGGGGTTTCATAGGTCAGTTTTGGTAGTGTCAACTGCAAAAGCATGATGCCAGAAACAAAATCAATGCAACACTGCTAGTCAAGCAGACTGTAACTTTCACTGATAAACCAATAAAGATTTTTTTACCACTAAAGTGGGACCTGCAAGTGTTTTAAGATACCTCTGTTTTGCTTGGGAAAGACGTTAGATGTCTGGATGGTCGGAATTTGGCCAAAAAAGGAAGAGCCACTATGGATTAATAAAAAAAGGAAAAGGAAATTAATAGGCACCAATAGGCACTTTTTGCACCAAGTGCAACTCTAAATACTAAGGAGGCATACAGAATAGACACATTCATCCACCTTTTTCTTCCCTTAAGTGTGGGCACAGCCATTAGTCAATTTTATAGGTCTGGCTTCCGGTCTCATCCGTGTGCAGGTAATTTTAGCTGTACAAAACAACTTTTTTTGCTGCTTGATATTGCAAATTGGTGTGCCTTACTATATTAATTATGAGCACACTGGGTTGTAGTCCAAACAGTTTTACTGTTTACTCTACATGTTATTCTTCTCGTCGTTTCCCTATAGCGGCTAATGAACCGGTAGTCTCACCCATAAGCTTACTTCTGTCCTGAAGCAAAGGGTGAATAAATATGTTATATCTAACAGAGTGATGTTAAAATATAATTTTATAACTTAAGGAGATAATGTGGATCACACTCACCTCTGGGTTGCTCCAGACCTATGAAAGAAGGTCCAATAGGGGGCGCAGTTTTTGCTAACGTCAACTGCAAAAGCACAATAAGAGGATTCACTCAAAACATATCCCATTATATCAACGATATAAAATTGATCGGGTATTTTAGTAAGCACTTTTCAAGTTCAACTTTTTGCCTAACAGCACTAAAACTATCTTTAAACAATTAATTATATCCTGACTAAAATGTGAGAGGTGTGACTTCGTTTATCAAATACGCAAACATTTTCTTACCTTTTCGTTCCGACCTCCTCTCTCCACATCAGGCATTTTGTTAGCTAAACCAATAAGAAGTTACAAGTTTAAAATGTAACATATGGTCCTTAAAAAACAGGAAGTAAAAAAAAAACTCACCTGAAGTTCTAATACTAACTCCGTAGCAAATCATTTCTCTGTAAGTAAAATTATACAAATATTTAATATGTACTACGAATGCGAGTCGAGAGATGTAGTTGATAGGCTTACAATTGTACCTGATGGACTCGTTTGCAAAAATATATGATTTCGATGAGAACGATAGATAGATAGATAGATAGATAGATAGATAGATAGATAGATAGATAGATAGATAGATAGATAGATAGATAGATAGATAGATAGATAGATAGATAGATAGATGTTGATATTATCGAACATAATTTTTAAAATCCAGTTTAAAAGTTAATGTTTCCTTTTGACAGAAGAAGAAACTTACCTGAACTTTTGACTTATACTTAAAGCAAAATGAATTTATGCTGTTTGTGTGTTTGAGTAAAATATGTAGACAGACTCGTTTGTAAGACTAAAAAACAAATCTTCAGAATCAATTCTGTATGACGCCACAATGACTGAATACGTCGTTACCTCAGTGAAAACCTATTCAAAAACACACAAGAAATTGATTAAACAACTGATTAAAATACTGTTCATGTTATTAGTTTTGCTATAATTAATGCATGTAATTCTTGAATATAATTTTTAAATAGAGGGTTTGCACTTCCGTCACGATTTGGTCAGTTCACATGATGCGCGGCCATTTTTGCCATACTTGGATGTAAACAGCATGGATACCTTGACAAACTAAAGTTAATAGGTGGTAAGGATAATGTACAAGCAGTATTATTTAAGATATTAGCTTAATATTTCACCTACCTGACCGCAAAAGATAAGAACAAATACGAATGTTGTCAAGATTCTTGGCCTGGAAATCCTGGTTCAGTTTGGCCAACCACAAACGCCTTTTGTTCCTCAGTTTTTTTGCACTCTTGTCCTTGATTTGTTATAATTTTTTGCAGTCTATACAGGTGTGGCAAAAAAATTGAATATCAAGGGAAAGTCCATATATTTCAATAAAAAAAAAAAAACCAGTATTTCACAAAATTAGAATATTTCATGTGACCAATAAAAATAAGGATCTTAAACATGTTGGCCTTCTGAAAAGTGTGTTAATGTAATGTATTATGTCCGCAGTACTTTGTTGGGCCTCCTTTTGCACTAATTACAGCATCAAAGCGGCGTGGCATGGAGGCGATCAGCCTTTGACACAGTTGAGGTGTTATGGTAGCCCAAGTTGCTTTGATATTGGCCTTCAGCTCGTCTGCATTTCAGGGGTTTCTGTTCCCTCATCTTCCTTTTGACAATACCCCATAGATTTTCAATGGGGGTTAAGTCAGGCGAGTTTGCCGGCCAATCAAGAACAGTTATTCCATGGCTATTAAACCAGGTACTGGTAGTTTTGGCTTTGTGGGCAGGTGCCAAATCCTGCTGGAAAATAAAATCATCATCTCCAAAAAATTGGTCGGCAGCAGGAAGCATGAAGTGCTCTAAAATGTCCTGGTAGACAGCTGCGTTGTCTTTTATCAAGTCCACAGTCAATGGACCCACACCACATCCCCAAACCATCACTGACTGTGAAAACGTCACACTGGACTTTAAGCAGCTTGACTTTTGTGCCTCTCCGGTCTTCCTCCAGACTCTGGGACCTTGATTTCCAAATGAAATGCAAAATTTGCTTTCATCTGAAAACAGGACTTGGGACCACTGGGCAACAGACCAGTACTTTTTCTCCTTAGCCCAGCACAGACGCTTCTGGTGTTGTTTTTGGTTCAGGAGTGGCTTGACGCATAATCAAGCTTTTTGGAGATGATGATTTTATTTGCCAGCAGGATTTGGCACCTGCCCACAAAGCCAAAACTACCGGTATCTGGTTTAATAGCCATGGAATAACTGTACTTGATTGGCCGGCAAACTCGCCAAAAAAACAAAACAAAACAAAACATGACAATAATAGACCATTTTCAGCAGCAATAATCAGCAAAATATGCGTTTCGTTTAGTTCAGTGCAGCCAATATGGCCGATTGATGTGTCGTGAAAACACTATATTCATATAGCAAAAAATAGACAATTTAGGGTCATAACCTTGATTTTAATGGCAAGTACTAACATGTCACCAGTCAATACAAAACAGCTATTAAAAAGACGCTATAAAAATCTCATTCTGTCACAGCAACAGAATATTACATCACTTTGGCCCTCGAGAAATGCTTCAGCTGACCCAGCGAACATCTTCATCTCAAGTAATGTATAGAAAATATCTTAAGAAATAAATATAATCCCATCTATTCTGTATTATACCCACACAATAAAGTGAATCAGTCATAAGCCCTTTGTGAAACAAGAGGTACACAGGTTGACATCCTTTTGAAAACAGCCATCAGTGAGGTGTACATTGTAATTAAGACTTGAAATGGAAAGGTCTGGGGCTGATATAACCATTCTTTTCAGATTGTATTACACTCTGAGCTACATTGCAGCTGTGTGACACTCAACGCAAAGGCTAGTCTAATAACATTGATGCATTTGAAATATGCACAGATGATATGTAGAAAGCAATTAATCTAGTGGAAGCAGCACCTCTAGTGTGACAGTGAAGCTGTGGGACAACAGAGGCTGTTGGAAATTGCAAAATTAGAGACAAATCTAAATCTATATGAATAATTGTCATCACCCCAACTGCAGAAATATATGTAAATATCACTATAATCTGCCTTTGTTAAAATGCCTTCAAGACAGATGCATGTTTTTGGTAGAGGAAAGGGCAACTCTCTCTCAAAAACATACAAACATACACAAATACACAGATTTAGTATTGGCACATGATGAGACATAATGATAAAGGCCACTGTACATGCCTTCCACACACGTGCAAACATGTTCAAGTCATATATCTTTGATTTCCCTGATGTTTCTGCATTGAAAACTGTTTTACTGGTCCATTCACTCTCATTTAAACACTGTTTTTGGGGTTTGGTCATAGAAGCCCTGTGTTAAGGATGTCCTGAAGACTTCAAGACATTTACACTTTAAGGATGAATAAAAACAAACACAAAAACGCACAGGACTGAGAACCAGTGATCCGCAGTGAAAGAAAAAGACAAGGAAAAACATTCAAATTAAGTCTGATCCACATAAAGTGGCGTGAGAATCTTGTACACCTCTTTAATACCCAAAAACAATTGCTTTTCAATTGTAGACAATTGAGAAGAATCTGTTGCAACTACCACGATATCAGAGAGACCGCTTCACGCGTCGTACCATCTCACTCTGTGCAGATCAATATAGTTCCAACTAATGCAAGATAAGACCATCTTGAGCAGGGGAGGACTTGTGATTCCCCTGTGAGGAGCTCAGATGGTACAGTCCAGGCATTTTCCATAGCACAGCCTGCATTTTCTGATCCGAGGTTTGGGGACAGGGAGCGAAAGCCCTGTGTTTTGTAAAGCGGACCGTGGTCACGGCCGATCCCGCTGTCAGGGGTTGGTCTCTGGGTCTTTCTGCGGAGAGCTGCAGGTCTCCTGGATTTCCCCTGTCAATGATGTGGCTTCATTATACGTCTCTGTGGCAGTGTCGCTTTGCTCCAGCACTAGCTGGATGGTAGTGCTTTCCAGCTCACCCTCAGTAAGCTCTCCTTCCTTAGCTAATCGGAACTTAATATTTAGCTTCTCAGGTTTTTCTAAATGGAAAGATAAAATAACAAAGAAAACAAAAATTTAAGGTCATCTCAAAAATTGGCTTGTATCTTTAATGTATAAATTGTACAAAGGTAAAAGAGAAATATTCATGTTATTTAGCAAATGGTTTGTGGGAAAATAAAATAAATGTATATATACTATAAATAAAACTGTTTAAAAAAATAATAATAAAAAAAATTAAATAAATAAATAAATGTGTGTATTTATATATTATATATAAATAATAATCCTATAATGCAATAATATAGGAACATTTCACAAATATAAATTTATACAATATAAATTTGATTTATTTTTATAAAATAAAAATGTAAAAAAAATTTTTTATAAGATATATATAAATATACAAAAGAAAATATTAATAAAAAGAAAATTAAATTTAAATTAAATAAATACATCATATATAATATATAAATTTACTAAATACATTTTTTATAAAATAAATAAAAATAAAATATTTATAAATAAACTTATAGTATATATTTTATAGGAAACAGAAATGTAAAAGAATTACAAATATTTTTTTTTTATTTATAGTATATATATTCTCATGTTATTTAAATAGATAAATAAAAAAAATTATAAAAAAAAATATATTACAAATAAAAAAATGTAAAACAGTATATTTATATTTATTTATTTATTTGCTGACAAATGTGAACAATTTAAGAGTACAAGAGTAATCGATATTTGGTAGTTTTGGTCTAATCAAATACCTTTTCCTAGTTGTCTCTCTTTGGGCAGCAAAAGAACGTCCACATTGTGATGTTCTTGCAGAGCAGCAGTGAGTGTAGCTCCCTCTTTGCTGAAGAGGAACACCAGGGGAACTGTGATGTCATCTGTAGGTTCGCCATCTCCAACCATCTGGAACAGTGGCGTCTCAGCACTGCTGCTGCCCTCTCTGTGATCTGTGAGAACATTCAGGGTCCAGATTCTAAGACAGTCCAGAGAAATCAGGTGCACAGTCTGCAGGTAACATCACACTAGATCTCACCAATGAAGATGACTCCGGTGGCTCCTGCTTCCTGAAGGCGCCGAGCTTTGGCAGCAAACATGCAGTCCCCTCTCAATGCCAGTGCTATGCGTCCCTGCAACTCTACTGCATTTTCGATTGGGCCACATGCCGTAAAGGGAACACTCTTTACAATGCTGCCTTTCACCTGAGAGAAAGACACAGAAGAGACAATTACTGATTGTGGTAAATATATGATATACCTGCAGGGAGCTCAAGAAGTTTGCATATGGTTGCTTACCCCATGCTCTTGTTTGGTAAGATCCACTCCAAACTTTGCTGGACCAGCCGTAAGGACCGTTCGACCCAAAAATGGAGGGGAAATGAGCTGCACAATTAATGGTACAACTTCCTCATGCTCAGGGGTTTGGCTCACCTCAGCAACCAGCTTTAACTTGTACACACCTTTCTGAAAGTCCTATGGAAAAAGAAACAGACAGATGAATAAACTGACACAGGAAAAAAAGGGAAAAAAAATCAGTCCAACGGTTAGTCCCAGTGTTATTTTTTTTAAATACAGCTGAAATAAAAATAAAAACTGAACAAATAAAAAATTAAATTAGAAAAAAAAAAAAAAACGTTTTTTAGTTGAAATATTAAAATAAATATTAAAACAAATAAATGAAAGCTCAATAGAAAAATTAAAAGCACATTAAATGACTAAAACTAAAATTAAATATTATTCAAACTGTTAATAAATAATACAGTAGTATATGTTATACTAAACTAATTTTTAGTTGAAATATTAAAATAAATATTAAAACAAATGAAAAGAAAAACTAATGAAAGCGCAATAAAAATAAAAAACACATGAAATTACTAAACCTAAAATTAAAAACAACTGAAAATATGAATTCAAACTAATACTAATAAACACTACATCAGTATATAAGTTGAGATAAAAACTAAACTAGTTGAGATGAAATATTAAAATAAATTTTAAAACACAAATAAATTAAACTGTTAAAACTAAAACCAAAAGTAATATTTTTAATTAAAAAGACGATTAAAACCATTAATAAACACTACAATAGTATATGTTATACTAAACTAGTTTGTATTTTAGTTGAAATATCAAAATAAATATTAAACCATAAATCAAAGCTCAATATAAAAAATAAAGTACAAAATTAATAAAACTAAAATTAATTAAAACTGAAAAAATTAAATTAAAAGACAATACAACCTATTAATAAATACTACGATGGCATACGAGTTATACTAAACTAGTTAGTGACATACTTAGCTGAAATATTAAAATAAATATTATAAATATTCACCTGAGACGCTAAGCCTTGGCTAGCGGAGACCAGCTCAGTAAGGGGCGTTAGAGAAATGCCCATGCTTTTCAGAAACTCCACTGGCTCCAGGTTCGTGTCATGAAGAGGCAGTTCAATCCCCCTGTGTTGAACAACAAAAAAAAAGAAGTTAGGCCCTTTTCGCTCACATGCTGCTCTAAGATAAACCTGTAACATGTGACCTACCTGACAGGTGAGGCCTGCTGGGGTCTTCCCACACCAGTGAGGTATTTATAGCCATCCCTGATGGTCTTGGCAAAGGTGGGGTTGTTAGGGAACAAGGTCTGAGCACTGGGGCACGAGTATGAAAATAAATCGTCTTCACGAGCTTGAGGTTCCTGAAAAACGCACAATGATATTAAGACACATTTTTATGCTAAATCTAGGATATTGCATTAAAAAATCTAAATCAAAGTCCAGTTTGAGAATAAGGTGAGCTCTTACCGTGTTGTTAGTATGGCAGGGGGGTTGGGTCGTAGACAGAGATACTGGGAGCAAATGAGCCTCAGTAGTGAAAATATAATCATCAATGTCTATAGGCAACTGACTCTTCTCTGAGAAGAGCAGGTAGAGGTACTTAAACATCTCAGCCAGGAAGAAGGAATCCATCCTTGAATGAAAAAAAACATAAAAATGAACATTTTCAAAATGACTCTACATAAACAAGGATGCAAACAATGTGGAAGAATTACTAACCTGTCCTCATGCGTTCCTGTCCTCACATCCTGTACGGCGGCGAAGCCACAAGGGACCCGAGCGTGAGTGTTCAGCTTCTCCACTATAGACTGGCCTACTTTCAAATAGTAAGGATCACCTGTGGCCTGGAAATGAGGCAGAAAATGTTATTTCAGAACATTGAAGACAAAATAACTAGTCTGACAAGACAGTGCAAGTCAACTGTGACCTTAAGCTCTGTTCACACTGACAGCGAATAAATCATATTCAGCTGTATCAGGTGGTATACCTACTTTGTAAAGGAAATATGTGCTTTCAGCAAACTCCGGTCTCAACGGGTGCTGGCCCCAGTGAACTCTGAACTCTGTGGTAAAGGCCTGTTAGACAACATAAATTGTAGGGAAGGACGTGAAGGATTAGTATTGAAAATATTGTAACATATTGTATATAAATATAATATTGTAAGTAGTGAACGATAGTAGAGATTGAAAATGTTTAATTACCTCAGGGAGGAAATTGTGCTGTTTGGTCACTTGGTAAAGCATCTCATGGGTCTCTATGGCAGGTTTCAAGTCTCCTCTCAGAACCTGAAAGATTTTGGTATATTTTACTTATTTTAAACTTTATATTAAAATGCAACTTTAAATGTGGCTACTTGTGCTTTTTACTTGACAGAGAGTTGTCTAAATGTAACTTTCTGTCATGCCAACCAATGGCTTTTGTTGACAATAAACATTAGTCAACCTTGAAAATGTATTTCATATTAATAATGGGCAATATATTACTGGTTACCTTGTTGTCATTATACCAATCTGTATTGTCACACAAAATACCAATACAAAATCTGGAGTAAAATGTATTTCATTAACAATGGAATTATTTTGCATTGAATATTTGACTACTGTGTCATTTTCAAAACGATATGCCATTTAATCTCTTGATAAATGGGCACTTATATGTTGTAAACTGTTTATTTTGGTATTATTTATATGTGATCATGGACCACAAAACCAAGGTCATATATAAGGTCATATTTTATGCATCATAAAAAAAACTACAAATAAGCTTTCCATTGATTTATGGTTTGTTATGATAGGACAATGTTTGGCTGAGATACAACTATTTAAAAATCTGGAATCTGAGGGTGCCAAAAAAAAAAAGAGAATTCCCTTTAAAGTTTTCCAAATTAAGTTCTTAGCAATGCAAAATACTAATCAAAAATTACGTTTTGATATATTTTTGGTAGGAAATAAAAAAGGAAAATATCTTCATGGAACATGATCTTTACTTAATATCCTAATGATTTTTGCCATTTAAAAAAATCTGTAATTTTGACCCATACAATGCATTTTTGACTATTGCTACAAATATACCCGTGCTACTTATAACTGGTTTTGTGGTCCAGGGTCACATATACTATTATAGTATTTAATAATGTTTTAAATTTTATTTTATTTTTGTATTTTCAGTATTTATTGTAATGGTTTAGGTTTTGTTAATTCTATTAATAATTAATTAATTTCTCATTTCTGTCTAAAAAATGTAAATATGAATGGGAATATACAGTTGAAGTCAAAAGTTTTTGTACACCTTGCAGAATCTGCAAAATGTTAATTATTTTACCAAAATTAGAGGGACCATACAAAATGCATGTTATTTTTTATTTAGTACTGACCTGAATGAGATATTTCACATAAAAGACGTTTACATATAGTCCACAAGAGAAAATAATAGTTAAATTTATAAAAATGATCCTTTTCAAAAGTTTACATACACTTGATTCTTAATACTGTGTTGTTACCTGAATGATCCACAGCTGTTTTTTTTTTTTTTTTTGGTTTGTTTAGTGACAGTTGTTCATGAGTCCCTTGTTTGTCCTGAACAATTAAACTGCCTGCTGTTCTTCAGAAAAATCCCACAAATTCTTTGGTTTTTCAGCATTTGTGTGTATTTGAACCCTTTCCAGTGATGACTGTATGATTTTGAGATCCTCTTTTCACACTGAGAACAACTGAGGGACTCATATGCAACTATTACAGAAGGTTCAAAAGCTCACTGATGCTTCAGAAGGAAACATGATGCATGTTGAAACCTTTTAAATTAGAAGATCAGGGTTAAGTTAACTTATTTTGTCCTCTGGG
Organism: Garra rufa; assembly: GCF_049309525.1. NCBI lineage: Eukaryota > Metazoa > Chordata > Actinopteri > Cypriniformes > Cyprinidae > Garra > Garra rufa. The sequence continues at coordinate 43,619,564 of NC_133379.1, forward strand.
AAACATGTAAGTATCTTATGTAGATTCTGAAGGGCAGCACTAAATTAAAAAAATATTACATTTAGGCAAAATAAGAAAAATGTACACACCTGTTCAAAAGCTGTGGATCATTCAGGTAACAACACAGTATTGAGAATTAAGTGTGTGTAAACTTTTGAACAGGGTCATTTTTATAAATTCAACTTATTTTCTCTTGTATGTAAACGTCTTTTATGTGAAATATCTTATTCAGGTCAGTTGTATGATCACTCTTATTTCAGTAAAATACTTAACATTTTGCAGATTCTGCAAGGTGTTCGTAAACTTTTGACTTCAACTGTACTTCAGATGTTTGACTCATAAGAATTTCTAGGGGTACCAATAATTGTGGGCAACAAGCATTTATTTCATAATGTGAGTTTCCCCCTACTTTCAATTGTTTTACGTCAATGAAAGGTTAAAGGAAAGGTTTGTGAATTTTCTGAATTAAAAGACCCAAAAAATTATCATGCAGATTAATTTTTTTATAGAGGCCTTTGCTCATGTTTACCTTAGCTCATGCTATTTTCATCTTGGTAATCTTAACTAATAGAGAAGGAAAACCAACCAAACAAAAGACAAGATTTGGCTAAACACCTGGCCGTCCACTGAGGTAAGAGTTGTTAAAGGCATTTGATAATCAATGAGCTTCTTTTTTTAGTGGTTGTATATTTGAATACATCACTGAAGAGCCAAAACATGACTACTGTTCTTGCTTTCAGTTTCAACAACGCTGTAATTCAAAGCCATCTGGCCAATGAAGTCAATAAACATTCATTTTGGACCCTGACTCCAAATGATCTAAATAAAAAAAAATGAGCCAACATGGAATAAAGGGGATGAAGAGGTGAACCTGTAGTCCAGGGAAGAAGGCGAGCAAGGAATCCATCCAGCTTCGCACATTTACGGTGGGGTTGTGCATGTGCACGTTGAGCAGCAGAGGAGGCTGGCTGATGTACTTCATAATGGCACTATAGTGCTGTTACAATAGACAAAGAAAGTCACATGTACAGATAATAGATGTAAAACAGGCTCTGTTTGACTAATAGAGGCTGGATTATTTTTGGAGAATAAAGAGCCCTTACTGTGTTGAATCTCTCAAGGTACACCTTGTCTCCAAGAAGAATATAAGCTTTCATCAGGTATTCATAATACGAGTCGATTCCAGCGCCAACACCACTATCTGTTGGGAGAAACAGAGAAGGTACTGATGTGAATATCACCTGTATAAGAGTCACAGTGGTTATGTGGGATATTTTTTTCAATGTGAAATAAATAGCGCCAGTCCAAGGGTTCACCTCTGCGAACCCAGTCTCCGTTGTGGATATTGATCACAGTGCCGACAAGGTCACTTCCTCTTTGCCGCTTCTCCCAGAGGACGTCCATAGCTTTCCTAGCGTGTTCCTACATTGGATGCAAATTCAACAACTTCTTAGCACACGCTTCTTAGTGCCTGAGGGTTAATCTGTTTTTAGTAAGAAATTGTGCTGGATGTTTACCTCAAATATTGGGTCCCCGGACAATCGGCTGAGAGCTGCGAATTCCAGAATCATGGTGCCTGCGCAAGCAGTGCAAGTGTCTGACTCTGTTCCTGTACGAGAAAGGGGGTTGACGACTCCATAGCGCAAATTTACCTGAAGGAGGATATGAAAATTCTTTAAATATGAATAAAAAAATTTAAAGGAAATTTCGAGTCGGGATACACTACCGGTCAAAAGTTTTTGGACAGTAAGATTTTGAATGTTTTTTTTTTTTAAGAAGACACTTCTGCTCATCAAGTCTGCATTTATTTGATCCAAAGTATAGCAAAAACAGTAAAAAATAAATATAATAAATATATAATAAATATAATAAATATTTTTAATATTATTAAAAATAGCTTTTCTATTTGAATATATTTTAAAATGTAATTTATTCCTGTGATTTCAAAGCCGAATTCTAGAATTCATTCTAATATTCTGATTTGATGCTTAAATATTTTTTATTATTATTATGTTAAAAACAGCTGAGTAGTTTTTTTCAGGTTTCTTTGATGAATAGAAAGTTCAGAAGTACAGCATTTACCTGAAATAGAAATCTTTATTAATAGAAAACATTATAAATATCTTTATCATAATTTTTGATCAATTTAAAGCATCCTTGCTAAATAAAAGTACTAATGTCTAATTTAAAAAATATATATATATATAAATAAAAAAATAATAATTATATATATATATATATATATATATATATATATATATATATATATATATATATACATACATATATATACATATATATACATATATACATATATATATATATATATATATATATATATAAATAAAAGGTTTTTATTTCAGATAAATGCTGATGGTTGGATCTCTCTAATCATCAAAAAGTCTTGAAATAAAAAAACATTACAAATCCTACTGTTAAAAAACGTTTGACTGGTAGTGTTTAAACCAATGTGGAACCATTCTCATGTAGCTTTTGTGTATCAATAATACCAAAAATTTTTTTTGATCAAATAAAATAGGCAAAAATACATGTCTAGTGTTATTGGATTCATGTAATATTTTACTCCAAAATTTAAAAAAAAAAAAACTGTATATATATATATATATATATATATATATATATATATATATATTTTGCATTGTGATGAAACATATTTTTTCTAAAAATCCAAACTTTTTTGCTTATATCGTAGTTATTCAAACTACAATATTCTTCTTGTCTTGTCATTTTAATTAGCATAAAATTTTTATACTGCTATTAAGAAAAAAGATATTTTGAATGTGGATATAAACTATATGCAAGAGATGCATTTCACCTCCAAATTCAAGGATATTTTGCCAATTTTCAGCCAGCACTGTCTTGTTACAATGTCAGTTATATAATATTTGTAAATGAACAATGTGTACTCTTGCCTGCACACAGATATTTATTTGTCAGCAAATTTCTGCCAGCAGACTTTTGCAGCCTCAGGGCTTCCGTTTAAACTACAAATCATACTACTGCATGTTTGTATCCCCATTAACGGACAGTTGAACTGATAGATTGTCAGTGCCAAAATGAAAAGTGCATTACGTGTGTATTAAAAGTGCATTAACACTTCTTCTCTAGTCATGTAGCACTGATTTCAAAATATCAAAATTTTATTAACAGCCATCTTGCCGGCAGTGAATTACACCTAAATTATTCAAATATCAATAGTGGTGTAGTTACCCGAGGAAAAGGAAGGCCACTGGTGGTGTTAAAGGCAGGCAGGAGGCGGTAGCCCAGTTCTTTGGCCATGTGTAGCAATTCATCTCTGTACCACTGCATCTTCTCTCCTCGCTGCTTTAGAACATCTGCCATCACATGTGCACCCAACAAACCACTGGAAGAATGGAGAAATTTGATCAATAATGCATTTTATGAAGGAAGTCTAAGAACACTGAGCCTGAAAACCTAATTATCTTCAAAACTTGTAAATTCGCTTTAAAATCTACTGTATTTCTGATTTAAAACTCAAAGGGAAAGTTACCCAAAAATAAAAATTCTGTCATTAATTACTCACCCTAATGTCGTTCCAAACCTGAAAGACCTTTGTTCATCTTCAGAGCACAAATTAAGATATTTGTCATGTTCCTTGTCCCAGAAACTTAGTAAGGATATTGGTAAAACATGTGACATTCAGTGCCCTCCACTAATATTGGCACCCTTGGTAAATAAGAGCAAAGGTGACTGTGAAAATAAATCTGCATTGTTTATCCTTTAGATCTTTCATTCGAAAAATCTACAAAATTCTAACCTTTCCTTTAAGTAAAACGATGGAAACTGAGGGAGAAATCTCATTATGAAATAAATGTTTTTCTGTAGTTCACATTGGCCACAATAATTGGCACCCCTAGAAATTTGTCTAAGTAATATATCTCTGAATGATATTCCCATTAATATTACAATTTTTTTTAGCACACCAGGGTGGCTAGGATTATAAAATTGTCCAGTCATGACTTTCTGTTCCACAGGATTATAAATATGAGGAACAAAGGCCAAATTCCCTTAATCATCCATCACAAGATGTAAAACCAAAGAATGTAGTTCTGATGTGCAGAACAAGTTTGTTGAGCTTCACAAAATAGAAAGTGGCCGTAAGAAAAGAGCTAAAGCATTAAAAATCCCCATTCCCACCATCAGGGCAATAATTAAGAAGTTCCAATCAACTAAAGATGTTACAAATCTGCCTAGAAGATGACGTGAAAAAAACAAAAACAAACTCCAGTGTATTCACTTATCAGACATGATTGGAACTTCAAACAGGACTGGCTTCTATGGTCAGATGAAACTAAAAATGAGCTTTTTGGCAGCTAACCCTCCAGATGATTTTGGTGCAGACATGGATAAAAAAGTACCCCATGTCCATGGTTAAAAATACTGCTGGGTCTTTAATGTTGTGGGCCTTTTTTTCTGCCGGAGGTCCTGGACATCTTGTTTAGATACATGGCTTCATGGATTCTATTAAATACCAGCAGATAAAATGAAAAACCTGACTGCCTCTGTTAGAAATCCTATAATGGGCCATGGTTGCATCTTCCAGCAGGACGATGATCCAAAACAAACATCAAAATCAACACAAAAATTGTGTCACTGAGCACAGAATGAAGCTTCTACCATGGCAGTGCCAGTTCCCTGACCTGAACCCTGTTTAGAAACTAAAGAGAAGAAGCACCAACATGAAGCTGGGAAGAGAGAGATTCTGGAGAATCTAGAGAGATTCTGTTTGAAGGAATGCCCTCTGATCTCTTGTCAGCTGTTTTCCAAACTCATTAGACATAGTTGGAGAAAACTCAGAACTGTTATCTTGGGAAAAGGACGTTGCAATAATTGGGTGCCAATAATAGTGGCCAACATGAACTAGAGAAAAACACTTATTTCATAATGAGATTTCAGCCCTAGGTTCTATTGTTTTACTTCAATGACAGGTTAGAATTTTGTGAATTTTTTGAATGAAAGATCAAAAGGATAAATTATGCAGATTTATTTTCACATCCACCTTTGCTCATATTTACCAAGGGTGTCAATATTAGTGAAGGGCACTGTATAACATCAGTGGTTCAACTGCAAATTACATAGTTACGTGAATACTTTTTGTGCACAAAGAAAACAAAAATAACTTTATTCCACACTTCTTCTCCTCCAAATAATGTCTCATGGACTGTTTTACGTCCTTACTACCTTTCTAGGCCTGGGAACATTTCAGTTGCATTGCCGTCTATGCAGAGTCAAAAAGCTCTCAGATTTCATCCAAAATATTGTAATTTGTGTTCTGAAGATGAACGAAGGTCTTACGGGTTTGGAAGAACAAGAGGGTGAGCAATTAATGAAAGAATTTTCATTTTTGGGTGAACTATCCCTTTAAAGGTAAACATATCCTAAGCCAGGGAAACATCATGACCCGTACCCCAGAACACGGATATTGGTCTCGAAAACGGAGACGACTATGTCATTGTCCAGTCTGACATCTCTCACGGTCTTCTTCACAGCCTCCTCAAACTCATCCAGTTTGTTTAACAACTGCTCAAAACACAAAACAAAAGTTTAAAAGCGTCCATTATTAGGTCTTTTGTATTGTTGTAGTGTTAAGTTCATTAAGTGTCAAGTTTTAGTCAAATCATAAAAAAGTAACTCACCACAAGTGTATCTAAAGTGTCTATTAACGTTAAAGAGAACCTGTAAAGAGAAAAAGAGATGTTATTAATATCCTAAAAAAATCAACACATTGATCTGTATTGAAAAACTGATCCAAGCCATGTTTCAGATGTCTCAGAATCTTTGAAACTAAATATAGCAACCTGACTAGTCATATTTTGAGAAACTCAAGTAATATGTGCAGCAAATGGTACATTTATTTCTTTGACAGACTCATCACAGTTTGACTTACTTTCCCAGAGAGTCATCAATGTCCCCTCGATTGGGTTCCAGCCCCCTCACCCTTCCTCTACAGCTGAGGGGCATCAACTCATCTGCTGGGTAGGCATAGTCCTGAAAACGAATGGAAGGAGAAACGATGCATTAATTTTCACAATTTTAACTATTTTTGAATTAAAGATGGTGAAATCTGGGTATTGACTCACCATGTAACTATTATAGGCATGATCAAACATCTCTAGAATTTGGTCCCTAAAAAACAAAATAAAAATGTGAGAGTGTACAGCAAGAAATGTCCATGTAAACTCAATTCTGTCCATGTAAACTCAACTTCAGCAACTGTTGCAGATGTCACCAACTTCAACAAGTCTGCAACAATAAAATGCCTTTTATGCTGTTTTATGCGATGTGTACACTACCAGTCAAAAGTTTTTGAACAGTAAGATTTGTTTTTTTAAAGAAGCCTCTTCTGCTCAGCAAGTCTGCATTTATTTGATCCAAAGTACAGCAAAACTGTAACATTTTGAAATATTTGTACTATATAAAATAATGTTTTCTATTTGAATAAGTTTAAAAATGTAATTTATTTCTGATCAAAGCTAACTTTTGAGCATCATTACTCCAGTCTTCAGTGTCACATGATCCTTCTTCAGAAATCATTCTAATATGCTATTTTGCTGTTCAAGAAACATTATTATTATTATCAATATTTAAAACAGTTGAGTAGTTGATGAATTGATTATTTGATGAATAGAAAGATCCAAAGATCAGCATTTATCTAAAATAAAAAGCTTTCGTAACATTATACACCGTACCGTTCAAAAGCTTGAAGTCAGTATGTATATATATTTTTTTCTTTCGGGGAAATAATTTATAGAAATTATTGATTTTATTAAACAAAGATGCTTTAAATTGATCAAAATTAATGATAAAGACATTTATGTTACAAAAGATTTTTTTTAATTTGTAATGATGCTAAAAATCAGCTTTGAAATCAGAGGAATAAATTACATTTGTAAATATTGTCAAATAGAAAACAGCTATTTTTAATAGTAAAATATTCTGCTTTTGCTGTACTTTGGATCAAATAAATGCAGGCTTGGTGAGCAGAAAAGACTTCTTCAAATAACAAAAATCTTACCGTTCAAAAAGATTTGACTGCTAGTGTATATGGATGTATGTGCATATAGTATAGTTTTTTCCCACAATTTGACATTTATAATGTAACCAAAGATTTCAAATTCAAATAAATGAGGTACTTCGGAACTTTCTAAAAGAATTCTGAAAAAATATATCAGCTCGGTTTGCACAAAAATATTTAACACCACAATTGTTTTTACATTGATAAGAAAAAAAATGTCTTGAGCAGCAAATTTAGAATATTAGAATGATTTCTGAAGAATCACGTGACACTTAAAACTGGAGTAATGATGCTGAAAATTCAGCTTTGATCACAGAAATAAATTGCATTTTCAAAATACTGAAACAGAAAATACTTTCAAGTGTCATAACATTTCACAATATTACTGGTTTTACTGTACTTTTAAGCAAATAGATGCCTTCTTGAAGAGACCTAAAACGTAGATATATGATGGAACCACATAATTAATATCATAACAAGCATATCAAATGTCTGCTACTGTATGTCCACACCCTGGCATTTCTCTGAAAAGGTACTGCATCTTGCTTAAAGACAGACCACACCTCAGCCGTTTAAAACAAGAATTGGCAAGAGCATCAGGCTGAATCGGTTAACCTAAGTAATCGTTTTGGTCAACATCTTTGTGTTTTGTAGCAACCCTCTCCCTGTTCAAACACAATACAACACTTAACCACTTAACCAAAGAGGTCATGTATGGATTCACAATGCAAGAACACATAATTGGTGTACTAACATAATTAGTGTCAGACAAAACCAAAATGACATGCAATTAGAGACGTCGATAATGTTTACCATAACATAAAGCATTACAGCCTGTTATCATCCTCTAGGCATTTGTAAGTCAGTTAATAGTATGAGGCAACAAAAATGTTTGTCTAGTGGGTTGGAATCAGAGTCACCAAATATATACTTCATATACTATCTTAAACACACACACATGACAATATAATACAGCTAACATAATCATACGACCATCAATTATCAAAAAAAAACATGTATACTTAATATGACATGTCAGTCAAGAACATGCAGTCCACTCACCTGATTTTGGACTTTTCCTCTGCAGTCATTGCTTGTCCATCTTGACAAGTGACTCCAATCAAAAAGCAAGAGAAGATCAGCGCTGCCAGAGCCATGACAAACGCACCACAACTATGTTTTCCTCTCCTGATCCAGTTTCCCCCCATTTAAAGAGGTATATTCTCAACAACTCCCCCTTAAAATCTAGCTAACACTTTATGTACAGTAACAACAGGCCTGTCAATGTTTAATCACTTCTTATCTCGTCCTATGAGTTGATTTAACTTTCCTACATTAATGGTCGTATTTAACAACTTCCAGGAAACGAGTGAATATGAACTTTGGATAAAAGCGACTGACACTTTATTTACAACACTGCCTTTACTTGTCGAGCTAACGACGGCTAGCTAGCAAACTTGCCAACGAATGCACTTCCCAGCACTGCTTTTGATCTCGTTAGTCCTTCTTGAAATTTCTGGATTTATATCCTGTCGAACTGACTCCGTCCAGCTCCTGATAATCTCCATCCCATCTAGATTTAGCCCCTCATTTCGCGGAGTTTAGTTTAGCCGACTGATCAGCCTCATCCGGGCGCGAGCTGATGATATCATCAGCAAGCGCTGTCAAGCACAGCGTTTATTAAAGCCGTTTTTATTTATTGCTTTATTCGTTGTATTATAACAGATTTGTATTTAAATACATCAGCTATATATTTGAAGCAGTTATAAATCTCGCATCTGATTGTTTACCTTGTATTTATTATTTTAACACAAATAAAACAAATGCACAGACCTTTCGTATTCATAAACACCGTATTTAACATGTTTTAATAGACGTTAAATTGCATTTATAAAATCATTTAGACTGCTATTTCGTTCTAATTAAGTTTTTTGTCATTTCCGCATCGCACTGAAAGGACTTCAACTCCCATAATCCTTTTCGGCACATATAAATAAAACCTCGTGATGTAACGGCACTCTTTTGTTGGGGCTCGGTTCTTCTCAGCTGTTTGGCACGTAAAAATGAGGCGACTGAGATGCAGGTGGTAATGAAAGTTGTATTTTGGCCGTGAGGTGAGGGTCGTTTAATCTGTCTTACATTTCCCTGAGCTCATCTTTAGAGAACTGCACGCGTGTTCAACATGAATGTAAGTTGGACTGTCTGTCTGCTGACAATGACATGTATATGTAAGTTCATTGATTTTACGCATTTAAGTATAATCAGTTTAGCACTGCTCTTCAAAATAAGTATGGACTTCTTTAGGTAATAGCCTTTATAATGTCATTGAATGTTCTTGCATTTTATGCTATCATTTACATATAAATAAATGCATCTGTATCTGAAACCTTGTTATTAGGTAAAGAAAGATTAAATTGTTGCTGTTTCTTATTATATGGGTATGGATTTTTCTTTTTAATACACTAAGGGGTTGTAATACTTAAGGAAAGTTCTTTCAGAATAAGGAAATTACATTTATCATCATTTTTAGCCCTCTATTTTGGGAACTGACAGCTTTATTCATCATTTACTTCGATTACATTCACTTTTATTGCTTTAAATAAAAGTAAAGGTAACTATAAGGATGTTATTCTGTCTCATCTCCTTTTGTGTTCCATGGACAAAAGTAGTATGTTTTGCAAATTTGTAAAAGCTACCAGTCAAAAGTTTTTGAAGAAGTGTCTTCTGCTCACCAAGCCTGCATTTATATGATCTGAAGTACAGCAAAACAGTAAAATTCTTAAATATTTTTACTACTTAACTGTTTTCTACTTGAATATATCACAATGTCTTTTATTCCTGTAATCAAAGCTAAATTTTTAGTATCATTACTCCAGTCTTCAGTTTCATGCTGCTATGTGTAGTTTGGGATTGGTATGATTTAAAAAAAAAAAATGTTTTTGAATGTCTCTTCAAGGAGGCATTTATTTGCTTAATAATACAGTAAAGCCAGTAATATTGTGAAATATTATGACAATTGAAAGTGTTTACTGTTTCAGTATTTTGAAATGCAATTTATTTCTGTGATCAAAGCTAAATTTTCAGCATCATTACTCCAGTCTTCAGTTTCATGATCCTTCAGAATTCATTCCAATATCATAATTTGCTGTTCAAGAAACATTTTTTTAGTATTACCAATATTTAAAACCCTTAAGTTCATTTTTATTCAGGATTGTTTGATGAATAGAAACACCCAAAGATCAGCATTTGTCTGAAATAAAAAGCTTTTGCAAGAAATTATAGAAATCTAGCAAGAATGCTTTAAATTGATCAAAACGGATGATAAAGACATTTATAATGTTACAAAATTCACCAAAGGAACCTGAAAAAATTCTATTCAGATGTTTTCAACATAATAATAAATGTTTTTTAACAGCAAATCAGAATATTAAAATGATTCCTTATGGATCATGTGACTGGAGTAATGATGCTACAAATTAAGCTTTGAAACCACAGGAATAAATTACATTTTCAAATATATTCAAATAGAAAATTTTTACTGTTTTGCTGTACTTTGGATCAAATAAGTGAAGGCTTGCTGAGCAGAAGAGACTTCTTTAAACAACAATAAAAATCTTACTGTTCAAAAACTTTTGCAAAATGGTAAAAACAATCCTTTTCACTTATTTTTACACTGAAGTTGACCAGGCAAATAAAAGATGTATTCATGTGAGAGCTTACACAGCTGCTCCAAGTCAAGATAACACTGGCAAGTTCTTGATAGGGCGCAAATGTATCAAAAGCCACTTGTCTCCAGAACAGAAGATATGCAGTGCCGGACACAATGTGTACAGGAATTCTCCACTGTTTGGAATGAGTTGAATGGAATTCCTAAATTTTGCTTCTGAAGACAGAACTGTAGATTTACTCATGATTATAGCAAGATGTGGAATGTTGTTGTTCTGGAGCGTAACAGGGACCTCCTTGTCTACTTTCTGCACTACCTGCAGAACACTTGTTAGTACAAGTTTTAATGTGTCACTCTTCATGGTGCTTTTTCTCTGTAATGTGACTGTCACGAGTAAATAGCATGGCTTCCTCTACCACCCTTTTATGACGTCTTTCAACATTCACACCTGCAGAAGTATTGTGAAAAGCGAAAACCTCAAAGTCAGCTGTCATTCCATTCTAGCTTCTAGCTTGAGCTACTAGGGTAATTTTAAGCAAATCAAGCCAAAAGCAAAGCTTGATGGCTTTGAATACTTTCGATGTGGATAGTACTAGTTAAACAGATGTTAAGGATTGAACATCACAGACTGGTAGGATTGGATTACCTGTTTTGACAAGGTAGTGTTTATGGACTCTTCCCACGGGATGGGTTGACAGTCAACCCTCAATGGAAACTTGTCACTAATTACAAGCCTGCTCATTATGCTCTTGTGTTTTGTTTTTTGCAGATGCACTTTGAAGGATCCAGCAATGTCACGTTGCTGTTTGATTTCTGGGATGTGCGTGGGCCCGCAGGTATACGGTTTTACAAACAAGATCAAACATGATCATACAGAATGCATACATGCAGAATGACCGTTTATACCAAACCATATTGCTTTCTTTTTTTACTTAAATGCAAATGTTGTATAACCTCTTACATGCAAAGATGGCGATTATTGACAACCTCAGATTTTTGTTGTTTCACTTTCACAGCAGGTTAAAATATCACGCTGCTGCTTTATCTGGACAAACTGTATCATTAAAAAGAGGAAAGACTCCAGCTTTGTTATTTGACCACTGTTTTTTATAAAACTAGGTTGCAAAATACAGGTTATATAGGTTACAGTGTTTTCTTAATTTATGTCAGGTGTGCAAAATAATAAATCATATCTAGTCAGAAAGACTCATGAGCTGCAACCTTTTGAGTTTGGGTATGTCACTTGTGTCCCCATGTTTTCATTACATTCATTTTATTTTAGATAACTTAAACTAAAATTACTTAAACATTATTTATACATTTAAGCTGTTTTTTTTGTAATGTTACTATTTTATTTTTTATTATGCTTAAAAAGATTTAACATTTTATTTTTGTGCCCAAGAAAAAAACTAAAAATAAAAGATGAATTAAAAACTGAAAAATAATAAAAATGACAAAAACACAACACAATTACTAAAATGTTTAACAAAAACGAAACGAGAAAATATAAATATGAAAAATAAAAATCAAAGTATTAAAACAAACTATAATAGTAGTTATTTTAAATATAAGCTGAGGTTTTTCATGTAATGTTTCTATTTTATTTTAATGTCAACTTCATGTTATTCCAAACCAGGGTTTTTATAGTTCACTAAAACTAATAATATAATATAATATAATATAATATAATAAAAATGTTAATTGAAACAAAACAAATTAGTAAAAATTAAATAATACTTAAAAAAAAAAATTTACACATTTTATTTCAGCTAATTCTAATTTTGTTTTAATAAATGAAAACCGAAAAAAAAAAACATTAATAAAATCTATATAGACATTAGAAACAAAAATAAAAAAACGCAACAAAATTACTAAAACTAAAATGAAATAAATTAAAATATTAATGCAAACTATAATAGTAGTTGTTTTACATTTAAGCTGAAGTTTTTCATGTTATGTTTCTATTTTATTTTATTTTTTGTTTTTAATTTTTAATTTAATTAAATTTGAATGTCAACTTCATGTTGTTCCAAACCAGGGTTTTTATAGTTGACTAAAACTAATAATATAATATAATATATACAAAAAATGTTAATGGAAACAAAACAAATAAAAAAAGTAATACTTAAACAAAAAAAATATATACATTTTATTTTAAGCTAGTGGCCAAGACAACATTTCTAATTTTGTTTTAATAAAGCGAAAACCAGAAAAAGAAAACATTAATAGAATCTATATAGACATTAGAAACAAAAAAACTAATAAAAATGAAATTAAAAAAAAAAAAAAAAAAAATATATATATATATATATATTAATGCAAACTATAATAGTACTTATTTTACATTTAAGATGAAGTTTTTTATGTTATGTTTCTATTTTATCTTGTTTTTAATTTTTAATTTAATTTAATTTTAATGTCAACTTCATGTTGTTCCAAACCAGGGTTATTATAGTTGACTAAAACTAAAAATATAATATAATATAATATAATATAATATACAAAAAATGTTAATGGAAACAAAAAAAAAAAAAAAGTAATACTTAAACAAAAAAAATTATACATTTTATTTCAGCTAGTGGCCAAGACAACATTTTTTCATTTCGATTTAATAAAACTAAAACTAAAAAAAAAAAAATATATATATATATATATATATATAAATAAAAATGATATAGACAATATGAAAATAAACTATAATAGTACTTATTTTAAATGTAAGCTGAGTTTTTTTTTTATATAGTATAATAATTAAAAATAATAAAAATAATTTAAAAAAGTAATACATTTAACACATTGTATTTCACCTAGTTGCCAAGACCTTTTTGTGTCCATTTTGATTTAATAAAGCTAAAACTGAAAAAAAAAAAAATCATGAATACATACAATAAAAAACTAATAAAAATGTCAAACACAAAATTATTAAAATGAAACTGAAAAATATAAATATAAAAACATTCCAAATATAATTACAAACTCTTTTGATATTATTTAAACAACAGGTAGACAATATTGAGTTGTATTTTCAGGATGCATTTTGACTGGTGGTGTGGTGGCATAGTGGTTAATGTGAGGTAGAAGAAAAAAATGTGCAGATGCAAAGCCTGCAAGGTATCACGGCTTCACATAGAGCCTAAAAGCATTACTGTTATCTCAAACAGGTAATGGTGAGCTGGAAAAGTGGGCCAGTCAGTCAGTTTTGACATCAGGCTCTTCGGGTGTGTTGTGTAGACTGTAAAAGTTTAGTAGATGCATGCTCACAATAATGCCGTGGGAACCCCATAAACTACAGCTTCCTGATTTGGTTTGTTCCCTGTTGGTTTCAGTTCCACTGAAAGGAGTCAAACAGTTAATGTGGTCATTGATATTATGTGCATATTAGGATTGCTAAGATTTTTTTCTCCGTCTTGTGTGCTTACCAAGGCTGCATTTATTTAATCACGAAAGCAGTAATGCTGTGAAATATTATTACAATTGAAACTAACTTTTCTATTTAAAATATTTTAAAATGTAATTTATTCCTCTGATGCAAAGCTGCACTTTCAGCATCATTACTCCAGTCTTCGGTGTCACACAATCCTTCAGAAATTATGATAATATGCTGATTTGCTGTTCAAGAAACATTTATTATTATCGCTGTTGTAAACGGTTGTGCTGCTTAATTATGTGAAAACAGTGATGCTTATTAGTTTTCAGGATTTGTTTTACAAATTTTTAATGAAATTTAAAGAACAGCATTTACTTGAAACAAATCTACATTATAAATGTCACTTTTGTACCAACCGAATGCATCAATTTTTTGTTAATTTATTTTGAACATTAATTAAAAAATGTTTAATATAACAATTGATTTAAAGATATTTGGTTTGATATTAATTTAACATTTTATGTGAACATTTACTTTTAGCCATTATTTTAGCTGTATAAACCTGAAATATTTAAATAGTTTTTAAACTGTACGATTTTTAATTTTTTTATTATTAATAAGTCTCTTCTGCTCACCAAGCCTGCATTTATGTGATCCAAAGTACAGCAAAAACAGTACAAATATTTTTGGAAACATTTGTACTATTTGAAATATCTCTTTTCTATTTTAATATATTTTAAAATGTAATTTATTCACGTGATTTCCAAACTGGTTTTTAGCATCATTACACCAGTCTTCAGTGTCACATGAACCCTTCATTAATCATTCTAATATTTTAGTTTTCTGCTCAAAAAACTATTATTATGTTGAAAGCAGCTGAGTGGATTTTTTTTTTTTTTCAGATTTCTTTGATTAATAGAGTTCATTAATGTCTTTATCATCTCTTCACAAAATCTATCATCACAAAAGTTTTTTTATTTCAGATAAATGCTCTTTGATCTTTTGAAAATGATCTTTGGATCTTTCTATTCATCAAAGAATCCTGAAGAAATCTAGTCCACTCTAGATTTCTGGATAATAATCATAATACAAAATTGCTGTTTTCTTGAACAGCAAATCAGAATATTAGAATGATGAAGACTGGAGTAATGATGCTGAAAATAAACAGGAATGAATTACATTTGAAAATATGTTTAAATAGAAAGCAGTTTTTCAAATGGTAAAAATATTTCAAAATTGCACTGTTTTCTCCAGACTTTGGATCAAATTATTACAAGCTTGGTGAGCAGAAAAGACTTAAAAAGCATTAATAACATTAAAAATGATAGTGTATTTCTATATAAACCTTTTGATCCTCACACCCCTTTAGACAACCCAAGTTAACCAGAATTTTCACTTTTAATTTTAAATTAAAGTTGCATTTAAAGTTAAACTAGCTATTTAAAGTGTAAAAAAACAGCCATAATGTCTCTCTCTTGGTTTCTGTACAGGGATGGTGCTGTCGGTTCTTGTAGTTCTAATGCTCACCGTGATCTACGAGCTTCTGAAAGTGTGGGAGGTCTCTGTCGGAAAACAGAAGCTATCCTTCATTTCACATCCACCCGCTCCGGTGCCATTCTCACCTGAACCGTCATGTTGTGCCCCTGTCATGAATTATCAAGAGGGAGGCTCTTCTCTGACCAGCAGCCCCTCTGAGATCTCATTAGCTCCCACCGAGAATACAACCACCACTGCTGACACCACCGCTGCTACTAAGAAGAGGTAATGCTCACAACACAGAACCGGGAAAGCATTTTCCAAGAACTCTTATGACGTCAATCATATCAATCAATATAATTGGCCAGGTGGAAAGATAACCAATACGTTGTTGATTATTTATACCTCTTTTAGGTCACTTCCAGAATAAAAAAGTCTGATAATTTACTCACCCCATGTCATTTTAGATGTTTTTTTTTCTCCAGTCGAATAGAAATTGAGATTTCTGAGGAAAACATTCCAGGATTTTTCTCAGTATAGTGGACTTCAATGGTGGCCAGTGGGTTGAAGGTCCAAATTGCAGTTTCAATGCAGCTTCAAAGGGCTCTACACGTTTCCAGTCTAGCGAAACTATTATAAATGTATATACTTTTTAACCACAAATGCTCATTTTGCACTAGTTCGATCACAAACACATGACATAAGCTGCGTTTCCATTACCCCCTTTAAATTGTGCGAATTGTAAATACGCCTAATGGAAACTCGTCAATTGTGCAAAAACTCCCAAATATCGCAAAAAAGTGTTTTCTCAAGCATTTCGAAAAAGGAATATTTCGCAAAACACCAATGGAAATGTTTTTTACAGGTCACATTCAATTAAATATAGCCTAAATCCCACAAAAATTAATTTCCATGACTTATCGCGAGAGGAAAAAAATTACATTTCTGTCGCATAACATCGGTTAATGGAAACTGTCATTTAGCAATACTTTTTAATCGACATTAATAAAATGGTGGCAAAGTTTTGCGCAAATCTGTAATGGAAACGCAGCTAGTGTCAGTACCAACTTAGTTTATTACAAAGCTAACGTGCAAAGAAAGTCAAACGCCCTTTACAAAAAAAAAAGTAAAACAGCGATTTCGGATGAAATCAGAGGAGAAAATGAAAGTTTTTATTATTATTTTTTTTTGCCCTACCCTACCTTTTTAAACCAAAGTACGCAGATGAAGAACTAATCGCACATCGGATGGCCAAAGCGGAGCATTTGTGGTTAAAAGGTATCAATTTTTTTAATCGTTTTTAGAAAATGACACTTATTCCTTGACTGGGATTGTGTAAAGCCCTTTGAAGCTGCATTGAAACTGCAGTTTGGACCTTCAACCCATTGGCCACCAGTGAAGTTCACTATATGGAGAAAAATCCTAGAATGTTTTCCTCAAAAACCTTAATTTCTTTTCAACTGAAGAAAGACTTAAACATCTTGAATGACATGGGGGTGAGTAAATCAGGAAATTGTAATTCTGAAATTGAACTAATCCTTTGATGAATCTCTGATCCCTAACAAATGTCCATTTTGTCTCTTTCTGTCTTTAGCTGGCTTCTACACTGTCTGCAGACCGCCATACACATCCTGCAGGTGACGCTAGGCTACATGCTTATGCTCTGCGTCATGTCCTACAATGTGTGGATCTTCATGGGGGTCATCGTGGGATCCGTCTTGGGATACTACGTGGGATGGCTTTTTCTCTATTGAATAACATTTGAGAAAAGATGAGAGACCAAAAACACGAGGAGGCATCTCGAAATGTTGGTCTGAATCGACTGTGGACTCTAGATCAAGAGCAACAGGAAACATTTTAGATTTTATGATGCCAGGTTTGTGTGGTCATGATCAGTTGCACACTTTCATTGATAAAATATGCAAGAGAACCTTTTTTAACCATTATTAAAAGGGTTAGTTCACCCAAAAATGAAAATTGGCCCATTATTTACTTACCCTCAAGCCATCCTAGGTGTATATGACTCCCTTCTTTCAGACAAATCCAATCTGAGTTATATAAAAATTATCCTTGCATTTCCAAGCTTTAAAATTGCATGGGTGGGTGTTTCTCTTCAACAGGTCAAAAGAAGTCCAATAAAGTGCATCCATCCATAATAAAAAGTGGTTTTCCTTTGCTAAAGTAAGGAAACTTTGCTACCTTTGCTCCTGTACGCAAACGTTGGTTTTGTACAACAGTGAGCGCAAGCTAGATTAAGGTGAATACTATTTTTGAATGTGGATATTTTTCTCACAAAAATGGAGGCCTGGAGCCGCTTTTTATTATGGATGAACGCACTTTATTAGACTTCTTTTGACCTGTTGAAGAGAAATGCCTGCTTATTGCCATGATGAAGCTTGAAAGAGCCAGGACATTTTTTAATATAACTCTGATTGGATTTGTCTGAAAGAAGGAAGTCATATATGCCTAGGATGGCTTGAGGGTGAGTAAATAATGGGCTAATTTTCATTTTTGGGTGAACTCACCCTTTAGGGCTGTATTTTAAACATCATGCATGATTTATAAAATTGGTTAAAAGCCAAATTCTTAAAATGTTTAGAGCTTTGATTTTAATCCTCATTGGGAATGCAGTATCTTATGTGAAGAACTGAGCGTTATGCCCAAGTGATTTTTACCTTTGAGCTTGTACGATGTGAACTCTTGTTCAAACAGTTAGCACTGTACTAAACAGTAATTGAACTACTGATGTAATACATTAATTTTCTGTTACACAAATGAATGTTTAACTTCTCTTCTCTGAGATTTGCTTCAATTTAATTGTTGGTTTTCTGTTATTTCTGGAAATCTTGCTAGTTTTGAACCTTGTGATTGTTGTGGGTCGTAGTAAACTTCCTACATGAGTCAAAATCAGGCATTCTTGTGTCATGCTGGAAATTACTGCTGAATAGCAGAACAAGCAATGGTTTGAACAAAACCAGTGGTTAAAAAGAGAAATGCAAATCGTGTGGCCTTAGTTAATGTTCACCAGCAATACAGACACATGGAAACTGACTGACTGACTGAGAGCAGAAATTGGAGACCTACAATCTTCACCGCAATGATTTAAATGCACTATTAGTAATGTTCCTCCAGGCATCCTTTTAGTTTTTTTCCATTACCTAATTGTTTTTAAACAATAATTGTTTTTTATTGTTGAATGTATTAAAGGTTTTGACTACAAGTCATTACTTATTCTGTCATTAATTACTCACCCTCATGTTGTTCCAAACTCATAAGACCTTCATTCATCTTCGGAACAAAAGACATTTTTTGATGAAATCCGAGCGCTTTCTGACTCTGTACAAAGACAGCATAGCAGTGTTGCCAAGTTTAGCTGTTTTAACACTGTTCTTGTGGTGACCCCAATAACGTAGTGTAGAGTGGGGAAAAACACCCCCTACTGTTTTACCAAAAATAACCACAAGATGAAATCAAAATACTATTTTATTCTAACTATGGACTATGCTGACAAGAGTGACGTAAAAGTTTTTACCATGAGAAATGGCTTTCACAGTAAATTATCTAATTTTCAGCAGTAATAAAAAAAAGTGTTTTAAAGCTTGTTTTGTAGAACATCACAGTTATATATGTGTCCCAGGACCACAAAACCAGTCATAAGTGTAAATTTGTCGAAACTGAGATTCTTACGTCATCTGAAAGCTGAGTAAATAAGCTTTCCATTGATATATTGTTTGTTAAAATGGGATAATGTTTGTCTGAGATACAACTATTTGAAAACCTGGAATCTGAGGGTGCAAAAAAATCTAAATATTGAGGAAAATCGCCTTTAAAGTTGTCCAAATGAAGTTCTTAGCAATGCATATTACTAGTCAAAAATCAAGTTTTTATATATTTATGGTAGAAAATTTACAAAATATCTTTATGGAACATGATCTTTACTTAATATGCTAATGATTTTTGGCATAAAAAAAAATCAATAATTTTGACCCATACAATGTATTTTTGGCTATTGCTACAAATATACCCCAGCGACTTAAGACTGGTTTTGTGGTCCAGGGTCACATATGATATGAGAACAGAAGGGACTGTAGATGTGGTATGTGTTATTTAATAAAAATATAATTATATTTTCACAATGACAATTTTTTTTTTCTCAAACATAGTCAGTGGGCTAAAACAATGGGCAATTTGTTGTTGTTACTCTGCTCTGAACATCAAATCCTTTGTTTTCCATCAAGGAATTCTAACTAGTTGGTTGAATAAAAATGTTTGGATTTTATATTTAAGAATTACCTCAAGTTAGCACCAGGTAGCTAGTTAGCTAGCCAGTTAGCATCATCTAACAAAATGTTTCAAATAGGCTATTATAATTTTTGTAATTTATAATTATTGATTATATTCGTTTTAATTTTAAGCTAAACCTGCCTGTACTGTATTTTTGTTAAAAATCTAATAACATGAAAACTCTGGACATTTTGCATACTTTATTTAAAATCTATATCATTGTCACTAAAACTATGATAACTTTCCTGAACACATTTAACTTTTTTACTCTTTTTTTCACAGAAAAAAAATTACACAGTTCTTAATCACTCTAATCTAATATTTATCCCCTGGAATGCTAGTTTTACTGGGGAACCCACCAAAAACAAAAACGCAATTTTTACTGAGGACCCCCCTCGAAACACTAATGGGGGTTTGGTTGTGAAAACCTGGCAACCCGGAGAGCAGTGTTGCCAAGTCCGCTGTATTCAAGTGGAATTGGGCTACTAACACCGTCCGCGGGTTGAGGCGACCCCAATAACGTGATATTTTCACCCCTGGAATGCAAATTTTACCAGGGGAACCCTGCCAAAAAAATTAGCATTTTAACTCATGAAAAGCGATTTTACCACCTTTCGGAAAAATACAATATTCTCTGTTCATTTTAACCAATTTAAAAAATCGATGTGCTTTCAGACATGACTTTGTTCCTATTTTAGTAGTTCCTTTGAGGCAGTTTCTATGGCATTCTTTTAATGACAAATGTCTAGAGCGCATTATCGTAATACTAAGGCGCATGAAAATGCGCGAGCACAAATCTATTTTCTTGCAGTTGGATTCTCTCCACATAAAATGTACGCGCTTTCATTTGCGCACTCAGAAACATAAATAAGAGCATATGACAACGAATGTAAAACAGTACAAAATGTATTTGTCT
Organism: Garra rufa; assembly: GCF_049309525.1. Lineage (NCBI taxonomy): Eukaryota > Metazoa > Chordata > Actinopteri > Cypriniformes > Cyprinidae > Garra > Garra rufa. The sequence continues at coordinate 43,640,331 of NC_133379.1, forward strand.
CGCATGTCCCGCAAAATCACATCTATAACCCGCAACAGATCTATTGCCAGGTGGTCATCCTGTCCCTAAGTGGGCGCACTTTGTTTTGAAAACCTGGCAACCCTGACAGCAAGGGTCCTCCTACCACGGTCAAAGCACAGAAACGCAGTAAAGACGTCGCTAAAATAGCATGTGGCATCAGTGGTATTAGCCAAATATTTCACCTACCTGACCGGAAATGATGAACACGAATGTTGTCAAATTCTTGCCCTGGAAATCCTAGTTCAATTTGGCCTTCCACAAACTCCTTTGGTCTATTATTTTTTTCTTCAGTTTTTTGGCACTCTTCTACTTGATTTGTTATAAGTTCTGGCAGTCTATAGTACTCAAAATGTTTTTCCCTTCTGACCAATTAGTACAGCCCAAAACATGACAATATTTGACCATTTTCAGCAGCAATGATCAGTTAAATAAAGAAGTTTCGTTGGTTCCGTGGAATTATTTACATTTAGTGCCGCCAATACAGCCGATTTATAACATCGTAAAAACACTCTGTATGGTAACATTTTGAATGAATTTGCACAACATACACATTTCAAAATAATAGTCATTTATTTATCCATTGTTGCCTTACAAATGAAACAGAAGATGTAGCAAATAATCACAACACCTTTAAAATAAATAACAGAAAATAACCAGTGAAATATTTGTGTGGAGCTAAAATGTTGCTTCGTTTAGATAATTGAGCAGAAAACATTAAAACATAAATACATCCAGTAATGATCAACCATTTTGTGATTCTAGGAAAAAAACAAAAACAAATCCCGGCTACATGCCAGAGCAAACCTTTGCCCTCTTGTCCTGTATGAACTAAGATATGAACTGATTTTAAGGATTTTTCCACGTATACTCTCATGAAGCTCGGAGCACACAAACTGATCAAGTATGTGAATGTGGGTCTGTGAGCACAACACACAATGCATTCTAAAGGAATAAGCTCACTTTAAATATGTCTCAATCACAAAGAAAAGTCTACAAGCATTAAAAAGCAAGCTTTAATGTATTTGAATGCAGTTATTCCATAAGTGCTTCATTATGCTGCGTTATTAAATGTACAATTAGTGTTTGAATATATTCCACAATTAACGGAAGGCAAGAAAATAAAAATAAATCGAATGGCCCCCATGAAATTTCACTGTAGTTTGAATAGTTTGCATTAGCTATAATACTAACCCTTCTCGCTCCCTGCAACCTCTAACAAATAAGCACAGGAACCGGAAATTTTAGTTAGTTTATGAAACCTCTGCCACATAATAGTTAGTGTGGGAGTCATGAGTTACATAAAATTAAAAAGGCACACAAGATCATATAAATCTGTGTATATAGTGTATGAGAATATTTAATAGATATATATATACAAATTTCTCCTTGGGTGAACATCCACAATGTCTAAATTAACTGGGAAAACAATAAAACTAATTAAAAATAAAATAAAATCAACAAAAGTTGGCTGAAATATCAACCATAAAGTGTTGCACAAAGTAAACGCTTTCAGTTTCTAAAATGTGTTTTGTATCTCACTGCTGGGGTTTCAACTTCCGATTCCTCTTCTGAAGCATCGCAAGACTCTTTGGCGTCTAAATCAATGCTGGTTTTCACTCCCTCCACCAGAGTTAACATCACCTGCTCTGGGTCCACCTCGTCGTCCTCTGTGATTGGCTGAGGCTCCACTTCTTCTACATTCTCATTGTCTGGAGACTGAAACCCGCTGTCGTCGTGATGAAGAGGGCTTGAGTTGGTAGATGTTTGAGGGAATTCTCCATCAGAGTCAATGGCGCCTTCGCTCAGGTGCTCGCTTGGGTCTTCCTGGATGGCGATTTCGATCTGTTGAATGGCGCTTTCGATGGCGGATGGCGAGGCGCACTGCTCCTCTTCCAAAGATTCTTCGATCTGCTTGGCATCTAATTCTTTATCAACTTGGTTTGGTGACTCCCTTGGCACCATCTCAGTTACCGTTGTGATGTGTTTCACCTCATCTCCTTCATCCAAAGGCAGCGTCCCGTTGGTTAACTGCGAGCCGTCTTTTTCGACAACTTCCAGAACTGGGTTTATAAGGTCTCGGATTTCATTGACGCTGTCTGGGGAACCTGGTGCTTCTTCGATGGGTACTGGCTGTATTGGGTTCACAGGTTTTTCTGTTTCAACATCTTGTTCTGCCTGTCCCTCATTCTCTTCTGGGATGCCGTCCACTCCTGGTACTTCCAGGCAGGACTCGTATGGCAGAGGCATCCCGTCTAGGTGGATCATGGAAACGATTTGTTTGCGCTTCCTGTTGAAATCGCCGCCTTGCTTTTCTCCTTTTACTCCTCCGAATTGACCGGCCCAGTCGATGGTGTCCTCTCCGAGCAGGTGGAGGTTGGGGTCGCTGTTAGTCAGGACCATGCTGTCTCTGTATAGGTTGTGCCTTCGCTGGACCGCAGCTTCCTTTACAGCTGTGAAATGAAAAGGAAAGGTTGAAAAACACATTGCAACACTGTTTTATAAGTAGTAGGGTGTGGAGGTTGTGTTATGTTGCGGTGAAAGGGCTGCAGATGCTCACCCATCATGATGTCCTTGCTGACTGACTGCAGGACCACTTCTTCAAAGATGTTCTCGACTAGTATGAATCTGGAGAAGTCCTCAAAGATGAGCTCTTTGAACTTAGGCAGATCCTAGACAAAAAAAAAAAATACATATTTTTTTTTCATATAAAACACCACCTTTAAATTTTTTTTTTATATTAAGTAATTAAAATAAATTCTTAATAATTAGGCTCCATCTATAAATTAACAAAAGATCAAGAAATCAAACTAATTTTATGGAATAATAATAAACTATCTGAATAAAAATACTACTACTGCTTATGATTGGCTATTATTATTCAAATGCATAAATGTTAAAAATCATGTTAATTAAACCATGAAAAATAAAAATCTTTTTGCTAATAATAATATTTATTATTATTATTATTATTATTATTAATGACTATTTATGACTGGCTGATTTATTGTTATAGATTTATTATTAATGCATTAATAAAAAAATCATATTAATTAAAATGTTGCTAATAATAATAATAATATTTATTATTATTATTTTTCCATTTATGACTAGCTCATTTATTATTATTAAAACTAATTAAAAAATATTAATGACTACATATGACAGGGCAAGTTATTTGTATTCATATATTAACAAAAAAAATCATTAAATAAAAATGTAAAAAAAATCTTTTTACTAATAACAACAACAATTTATGACTGGCTAATTTATTATTATTAATACGTTATTAAAATCTATTATTTTTGTAAAAATCATGTTATTTAAAAATTTCAAATAAAAATATTGTTGCTAATAATAATACCAATTATTATTATTATTATCATTACTAATAATTAATTTTATTTTTAATATAATGTATTATTAATTTATTATTCAAATGTATTAATTAAAAAAATGCTAATTAAATTTATAATAATAATAATAATAATAATAATAATAATAATAATAATAATAATAATATTTATTAAAAAAGTTACAACCACAACAATAGTATATTTAAATCTTATTTGGTTAAAAATACTACCATCACCCTCATTATTATTATTATTATTTTTATTACTACTACTTACTACTACTACCCCCTGCTACCACTACTACTATTACTACCATTATTATTATTAGCAACAATCAATAGATTAATTTTTTTTTTTAAATTAGCATGATTTTAAAATGAATACATTTGAATAATACATTTATAATAAATAACCCAAATAATAATGAATAATAATAATAATGAATAATAATAATAATAATACATATTTGTTCCCACATTTTTTATATTTGTGGCATTTTATCTCTTTTAGTGACATTTTTGGCCTGAGCCCCCACTAACATCTGAGAAATATTGAGAGTGGCACAGTAAGAAACAAAAATAAAAAAACGTTAGAACAACGCCACTTCTAAATGTCACAAAGAGAGGCTAATTCTTTATACCAACCGGTGAACAGGATGGGGAGAGCTGTTTCAGCATGTAGGGTATGATGATTTGAAGCAAAGCCTCCCTGAAGAACTTCTTCCTCACTGTGCTGCTGTCATAGTCATATTTCTGCAGATTACAAACAAACACATTTAAAATAAAGGTGGTTTTTAAAAAAGCGATGATCCAGAAACTGTAACAAAACCCATTTCAGCTTTGAATGGCAGAGAAAAGACTCAACTACTACACTTACTTTGAGTACTCTGTCCTGACAGCGCTGGATGGTCTTGCAGAGATCCTCCCCGCTGTGGCCGTCTAGACTCTGATGGACCAACTGCTCAAATGTGTGCACGCCGTTGTCCATTTGCTACATTCATAAATTGAGACATTTTAGAATGAATAAGTGACAGATTCTCATCAACTCTGATGGTATATTTGTTAACTTATGTATTTCTAAAGGAGATAGATAGACGACAGAAAGATGAGAGATAGATATTAAGAATCAAGCGTATGTAATCGGTGTTGTTGCATGAATAATCCACAGCTTTTTTGTTGTTGTTGTTGTTTAGTGATAGTTGTTCATGAGTTCCTTGTTTGTCCTGAACAGTTAAACTTCCTGCTTCAGGTCCCCCAGGTGTTTTTTCAGCTTTTTGTATACTTGAACCCTTTCCAACAATGATTGCATGAATTTGAGATCCATCTTTTCACACTGAGGAAAACTGATGCAGGTTCAAACGTTTATTGATGCTTCAGAAGGAAACAAGATGCATTTAAGACCTGGGGGGTGTACACTTTTGAATGGAATGAGGATGAGTAAATGTTTCTTATTTTGCCTAAATATAATTTTTTATTTAGTACTGTCCTTCAGATGCTACAGAAGACACTTGCATGTTTCCCAGAAGACAAAATAAGTTAACTTTACTGTGGTCTTCAAATTCCAAAAGTTTTAGCCCCCAGCTCTTAATGCATCATGTTTCCTTCTGAAGCATCAGTGAGCATTTGAATCATCTGTAATAGTTGCATATCAGTCACTCAGTTGTCCTCAATGTGAAAAAAATGGATCTCAAAAGCTGTCAAGACAGTGTATAATTAGAATTTCTGAAATCTCACTGTGAGTCTCAATTGCTAATATACCTGCAGTAACAGGTTTTACCTCAAGGTGGCAATAACAATAAACTGCTTTCTCTTTTAATTTGCTTTTGCCATTTTTCTCATTGATTCATGTTCTTGGCCTCACTGCTAAATTGATGTGAACGCTTGTTTATTTTGTTGGCAGGCACCAGAAAAATAATGCAGGCTTGGGAATGATTTATATCAATTTCAAGTGCTAGTGGCAAGTACTGCAAAACTTCAAGAAGTTTTAGATATTCAAATTAAATATTTAAAAATTAAAAAAAGGAAAGACCTGTCTCATGAGGATCTGAGCTCTCTGAATGAACACTGACGGGCTGGACACGTCACATCTCTGCTGGAGGCCTTCAAGGTTCAACGCCTCCATCTTCTCATAACAGCTCTGCATTTTCACCGGATGGAAGGCCAACATCGAAATCTTGTCCATATGCTAGGAACAAGCATGAAGAGAGGTTTTTGAGTTAACTATTGCTTTAAAAAGGATATGTTAACATTGTTAATAAGCGTCCTGCCTCACCTCTCCCAGTTTGTCCTTGCTGCTTTCATTCATCGTGTTCTTGCTGACCTCCACCAGCTCACGGAAGAGGATGTCACGCACTTCAGAGAATCCTCTGCTTGTGGGCTCCATGAGGGCCTCCAGGATGGAGTGGATATACGGCTGTACCTTGCTTCTCACAAGCTGTTCGACACGAGGCAACACCGAAGCTTTGAAAAGAGGATTAGACAAATATTAGCACATAAATTTAATGTTAAACTCATGTTTTTGTTTAAATCACACGTGATTTCATGAAAACTGAAGCTTTAAAAGCATAGTTCACCCAGAAATGAAAATTCTGTCATTAATTACTCTCTCACGTCATTCCAAACACAAGATTTTTTTTATGAAATCCGAGCGCTTTCTGACCCTGCACAGACAGCAATACAAATACCACGTTCAAGGCCTAGAAAGGTAATAAGGACATTGTTAAAACAGTCCATGTGACATCAGTGGTTCAATCTTAATTTTATAAAGCTACGAGAATACTTTGTGCACAGTTGTTGAGAATTATGTTTTAGAACCAAAAATGTGTTCTGAATGTTTGTATAAAATCAATATTTTAAATCTCATGCAAGCAACAATATCTTGAATTTAGTGGGTATACGTATATGTATCAATTTTGGTGACAATTTTTGACACAATCCCACAATAATTTCTGACCCGGTATAACAGTATTGGCGGTTCTCAGCCAGGGGACTGGGGACCACCATGGGGCCTCAACAAATCACCAAGAGGGCTTCAAGATGACGTAATTACTTAAACACAAAACAAGCATTAAACTTAAGTAAAACAGGTAAGATCCAAAATAATTCTTAGTATTTTTATATATATATTATAAATATACATCTTTATAGTCATGCTTCAATTCAATCTGCAATTCCTGATTATAGTTAACAACAACAACCTGCATACTATGCTCCTCTATTTGTACATTCTACTTGTCAATAGCGCCTATAAATTATGTCCACAATACTTTCATCTGTAAATAATTTCCATAGTTTCTCCCTGTACATATCTCCTATTAGTGCACTTATAACTTATAAATTATACCTATATCCTGCACTTGCTGCTTATTGCACTCCTGGTTAGACCTAAACTGCATTTCGTTGCCTTGTACTTGTACATGTACATGTGTAATGACAAAGTTGAATCTAATCTAATCTAAATGCTAAACTCTAAAATATTGGGGGTGAGTGGAGGGGTGCCTTTAAATATTGTGTTGGACAATAGGGGGCACTGAAGTCAAACATTGAGATCTAATGGTATGAATCTTATAAATGTATTTATTAGATATTGGTATACCCAGAGTTGCAACCTTGACTGGTCTTGAAACAAAATCCCAAATCCTCAAGACCAAGACCATCAAAAAACTTGAAGTCTTAAAGAAGTAGTTCACTTCCAGAACAAATAATTACAGATAATTTACTCCCTTGCCATCCAAGATGTTCATGTCTTTCGTCATCGTAAAGAAAAGTGTTTTTTGAGTAAGACATTTCAGGATTTTTCGCCATATAGTGGACTTCTGTGGTGTCCCCGAGTTTGAACTTTCAAAATGCAGTTTAAATGCAGCTTCAAATGGCTCTAAATGATCCCAGCCGAGGAAGAAGGGTCTTATCTAGCTAAATGATCAGTTTTTTTTTTAAATTGACAATTTATATACTTTTTAACCTCAAATGTTCGTCTTATCTAGCTCTGCGTCAACACTGTGTATTCTGGTTCAAGACAGTTAGGGTAGGTCAAAAAACTTTTCTTCTCCAACTTCAAAATCGCCTTACTTCGATGTTTTAGGCCATTTAATCATCTTTGCACGTTCACTTTGTAAACACTGGGTCAGTACTTCTGCAGCGATGTAGGGCGATTTTGAAGTTGGAGGAGAAAATGAAATGGGAGTTTTTCAACCTAACTGTCTTGAACCGAAATACACAGAGTCGACACAGAGCTAGACAAGATGAGCATTTTGGGTTAAAAACTATATAAATTGTATTTTTTTTTTTTTTTTTTTAGAAAATAACTGATTGTTTTGCTAGATAAGACCCCTTTTTCCTCGGCTTGGATCCTTTAGAGCCCATTGAAGCTGCATTTAAACTGCATTTTGAAAGTTTAAACTCAGGGGCACCATAGAAGTCCATTATATGGAGAGAAATCCTCAAAAAACAATTTCTTCACGACTGAAGAAAGAAAGACATGAACATCCTGGATGACAAGGGGTGAGTAAATTATCTGTAAATTTGTGTTCCGGAAGTGAATTTCTCCTTTAAGACTGGTCTGGAATACTACAACACTAGTCAGAAAGCTGTTGGAATTCATCATATATATCTTAATTTTTGTTCCAAAGATAAACAAAGGTCATACAGGTTTGAAACAACACAAGGGTGAGTAATCAATAACAGAGTTTTCATTTTTGAGTAAACTATCTCTTTTAATTTATGTAAAAAAAAAATTCAGAGCACATGTGAAATTCCACATGTGAAACACATTGTGAGAGACATCCTGACCTACAAGGGACTTTTATGTTTAAATATGTTGTGTCTCACTCCTCAAATTGTTTCAAAACAAAGAACGCTTTAGAAAAGACTCAATTATAAAAGCTTAAGGCTGATCACAATGACTCATTCTGGCCCCGGTATCTGTGAACAAGTGATTGCAGGAAAGCACCTGTCCCATGTGTCAAAACAACCACTATTATTCAGAATAAAGGAGCCTCTACAAACACACACAGACTCTAAATTTAGAGATTTGTACTCCAAAAAAAAAAAAACAACAACTCACAAACAAGATCATTTTTGCTCATGTTATTTGCAATGTGCTATGGGTGGAACACAGTCTTAACCACAAATGACACAAGAAGAATGTAGTACTCTTGCCAAACCTACATTATGGCAGGACAGTCAGAGCTTTTTAGGTTATAGCTGAACTACGTTAGTGAGACCGAATTCCAGTGAAAGAGGCATCACATGGAAGAATGCAAGACTGAAATAGTGCAGTGATAATAGGGTAGGTTAAATTAAATTGTGGCATAATCTGTGTATTAAATTAAGTCATTAATTGCAGAGTGAAAATTATTTGTAATACTGAATCATCAGAACACACCAAAAACACTGATGATATGATTGTTTTCAAAGCACTACACTTTGAAAACATTCATAGTATTTAAGATCTTAATTGTTGTGAATCAGGTAATGTTTCTGCTAATTTTTGCTCTTCCCTTCCCTTCTTTTGTTTTTTTTTTCTTTGCATTAGGGCAATATCAGAATTTTGTGGCTATGTGTAAAACACTCTAAAGGGAACATTAGTCATCTCCACAGAGGAGGATGGATTGCTTCTCTTACCACGGATCTTTCCAGAAACATGCTCTTTGGACGTGATGATCTGGTCCATATCTGTGCGTAGAGCAGAGTCCAGACGGGGGCGCTCCACTTCACATACTTGAGCCAAAGCTTCGTGTTGAGTTTTTGTTTGTGACAGCACCTGCCTGTATACTGCATCTGAGATCTGACAGGGTACACAAACAAATGATAAACAAACCGCAAAGAAACAGAAGCAGATATACACATGCATAAATTCATTCCTTATTCCAGTGAAAAAAATAAGTTAATAAGGGCTCAACACTACAGTGGGAAAGTGGGTCAGTGGGGAAAGTCTGCAGGTGTTCAGGACATTTGCTGATCACGTGCATTTGTTTTTAAGCCTTACAAATCTATACTATTAGGTTGTGTAATGTATTGAACTGTATTGAATGTTACAAGATTGTAAAAATCTAGCTGGCTTCTTCTGGGCACAGATAAGTTTTTCGGAATTGTGAAAGTTAAGAGTCACGGAAGCATCAAAAAGAGCTGAAAATATTAAACCAATTGGTAAGGTTTCCTAGTGTATTTATACATTAAACCAATATGTTTATTTATAATATATAAACACTAAATATCTTACTGTTCAAAAACTTGTGACTGCATTTATTTGATCCAAAGTACTGCAAAAGCAGTAAAATTTTGAAATATTTTTTTCTATTTGAATATATTTTAAAATGTTACTTATTCCTGTGATTTTAAAGCTGAATTACTAGCATCATTACTCCAGTCACATGATCCTTCAGAAATCATTCTAATATTCTGATTTGCTTCTCAAAAACATTTATTATGTCAAAAACAGATGAGTAGAATTTTACAGGTTTCTTTACAGAATAGAAAGTTCAGAAGAACTTCATTCATATCATGAATGAACATGATGAATATAATTGATATATTCATCAAGGAAATGTTTCTTGAACAGCAAATCAGCATATTAGAATGATTTCTGAAGGATCATGTGACTGGAGTAATGATGCTAGTAATTCAGCTTTAACACTGAAGACTGTAATATTCCTGTGATTTCAAGGATGAATTTTCAGCATCATTACAGCAGTTTAAAATATATTTAAAAAAGTAAACTTTTTACTGTTTTTGCTGTACTTTGGATAAAATAAATGCAGGCTTGGTGAGCAGAAGACACTTTAGAATTTTTTTTATCATCAAATGTAAATTTATGCTCCAGTTACATTTTCAAAGTCACTTACACTATCAGAAAAATATATATTTTATATTTTACATTAACAATGTAATCAATTCTATTTATTAAAGCAAAGTATGAATCTCATCAAGTTAGTATTTATTTTAGCATTTTACATTTATTCCAAAATAAAAACTCAAGGCAGTAACAATTTAAACAATATATTTTTGTTGCAACGAATGTTCAGCTATTTTTTGTAACAGTAAACTTTTAACAATTTTAGAATTTTTCAGATCATCAGTCAGCAAAGCTCAGTAAATATTGGTCACAGACATTGAGATTTAATTTTTATAGATGTACTTTACCATTACATTATACTGTATTATTATTATTATTGTATATTACATTTTTGCTATAGTGTATATTTTGTAATATTAGTTTATTTTTGTCCTACAATTTACTTTCTCATCCTATATGTTGAGAAGGCACTGCCATAAATATATATCTTGGCAAATATATATATAAACATTTATTCCAACAGTGATACTTCTTTAAAGCTTGAAAAAGTGGAATCTATTATTATAATTTAATAGATCTATTATCTATTGCCAAGAGAAGCATTATGCAATTATGAAAATGCTTTGCAAATATTTGTGTAAAATCATCCTGAGATATTTTCTACAACTTCAAAAAAATTTACATATGAGAACCAACCAGCATCCAGTCCCTCTGTCTCTGTTGAAGTTTTCCTTTCAGCCTAGGTACGATCTGATTCTTCAGTTCAGGGTGCAAAGTCTCCATCACCAGGTTAGCAAGTATCTAGACACAGAAACGCATACAGTAAATGGTTACACATCAGCTGGAAGAGCCATTTAAATAATGATGGTGAATTTGAATACTGCTTAAGAAACTGATCAGACAGCGTCGAGACCATCATTATCTTCATGCTAACAGCTCAGAGGTTTTGCATGCATATCTTCAGTAACTACGCCATCACAGACTGCTGACTGTACAATGTCAAACTATCAATTCCTGAAGCACAATGCTTTATCATTCAAATCCATAAGACAGACGCCCATCACAGATGGCTGCTTTGTTCACGTTCACTGCAGTGCATGCAATGACAGTCAAAACAGAAACAACCTTTGATGCTGAAAAACGTGTCTGCACAAATAAGTCCACTCTTTTCATGTGTGTTTTTAGGGATCGGTTTATCATAAATAACACACCACAAACATAACACGTTAACTGTGTAAATATTAGGATTAACTCACTTTAATGTTGCCTGATATCAAATAGTGTGTTTGTTGAAGAGAGAAAAAGAGAGAGAAATGTCATGAAGTCAGCGGAAGGGGCTTCTTTACGACCTGACTAGCTGACATTTATTAGCTGGTCACCTGTAAAGCATCCGGCCACACCGTGCACATAAAATGTCACACTAATTTATGTGAGTAGTAGCTAATTAAACTCAAATTACTGCTATAGGCTTGGCTGAACAAACTGGTATTAATAACTATATGATGAACTTAATGTAAAGATATTTAGGTTAGCACTACTTAAGGTCAAGTTCTTAAAGAGCAGGTCAAATGGTTTTTTAAAGTGTCATAATATTGTGTAGTAGTCCCTTAAAACAGGTTTAAATGCATCCAAGTTTTCCAAATGTTCTCAGAATATACATTTATACATAGAGTCATTTGTCAATGATTTTGAAACAGTTCGTTTGAAACAGCTTTGAGCGTAATGTTTGTAAACCCCTCCCTTCTATAAGCCTACTCTTTTCTGATTAGTCAGCTGGTCAAGCCTGTTGTGATTGGCACAGACAGGAGTACTTGAGCAAGTTAGCGAAAGCTACCATTTGTGTTGCCAAGTCTGCGATTGTTTTTGATGTCAGGGAGAAGAAGTGATCACAATAACGTCATATTTAGCCCCTGGAATGTGAATTTACCAGGGGAACCCCAGCAAAAAGCTGATATTTTACACCCAAAACGCGATTAGGCTAGTTTTGAATAGCAACTGTGTGGGTTTTGTTGTGAAAACCTGGCAACTCTGAGCATCTTTATATAAAACAATAATATAGTGCTCTAACCTATTCTTAAAATATATGACATTAAAACATTTTAACTTATACAAGCGAATCATGCCCACAGCTCAATTTTAGCTGCTAAACTGTAAACATAAGACAATAAAGGTGGATACGTTAGCAGAGGGCGAACGTGACTTGAAGAAACCTGACATTGAGCGCTCACTTGAAAATGTAAACATAACGTATCAATCGTACTTAAAAGGTTGCAGTTCAGAGATGCTTGTTAGTCCAAATAAAGAAGATTAGAAGCCAAAGAAGGCAAAGGCCAAGATTAGAGAAGCAGTCCTTAGTAAAATGATGAGCACAAAAGGAAAAAATTAATTTTAACCACCGATTCTTTACATCATAATCTTTCGTCAATGAAAACAAAACAAACTTGCTTTCACAGCGCAGAACATAGCGTCTTCTCGACATGATGTGAACACATTAAGCAAGGTTGCCAGGTTTTCACAACAAAACCCACCCAACTGCTACTCAAAACTAGTCCAAAAGTAAGAGTAAAATACATGTTTTGTGGTGGGGTTCCTCTGGTAAAATTAGCATTCCAGGGGCTAATTATTACGTTACTGGGGTCGCTTCAACCAGCAGACATAACAAACAACCCACGGCAACAGTATGAAAGTAGCCCAATTTCGTGTGAAAACCGAGGACTTGGCAACACTGGGTCAGAGTGTTCGTATTTTGCGGTTCTGATAATGCTAATGTGTTACCTAGTGACTAGTCTCAGCCTCAGACGTCACTCCCATGGAACGTTGGCTAAACGTCTGATGCATATGGTACACTTAACTGGAAACACTTCAGGAATTTCAAAGTCGTCATCTAATTAGTTGAATTTGATAAGATTTCCGGAAGACGCGAGTGTCGCGTTTATTTTCGTTCTGCGGGGAAACAAATCGCAGATTGATATACTCTGTGTTTTGCTAAGAGGTGCTTATGCAGACGCCATTGTTGTTATACACTTTTGCAACGTTCGCAAACAAATTACTGACTTAATGCTTGTTCTCCCTCTTCTTATTTAACTTTAAATGCAGGTTATTTCAATGGCTCACTTGTTGCACGCCAGTCTGTTGTTGTGGGTGCATTTCCACGCCCCGAAACGTGACGCTGAATGAAACGAACTGTGATTGGTTGTTTGATATGTCAGTCAAACTGCCTTATGGGCGAGCTTTGGCCAATGAAAGCTGCCATGGAGTCAGTCTGAAAGTCAGAACATTCGAAAATATTACGATTCGTTAAGGTGAGTCGACTCTCTTTTGATAGAAAATATCTTTATGTATAATGGACTTTTTGATTAACGACTTTGCAGACTGTTTACATTGAAGGATAGCTACATTACAAACTGCAAAGCTTCTGAATTTTGGAGATGTAAATAGTACAGAATTACTCACACCCCCCTCTCCTCACCCAGTTTCCATAGTAACGCAGGGGCCAGGTGGGCAGTAACACCACGCAGACCCCCTGACAGAAAAACAAAAAACAGACGGCCCACACCCAGCAGTAATAACAGCCCACGCAGCCGTTTCCAGTGTGGTGTCACATCCAGGCTGACCGTGACGCCCTGTAACACCGCTGAGGGCGGGATGAAGAGAAATGACCGTGTCTCTTGTGCATGTGAAATGTCAATACCTTCTTTATTTAAAACTGGTAGTACCTTTCCCTGGGGTAAGTGTAAGAACAGAGGCATTAATTGGCCTTATACACACACAAAACACAAAAAGCTCATTCATAAGAAACATTTCCTGGGTGTGTTCTGGAAGGAAGCAAAAAAACAGCGTTTAAAGTCCAAAACAAACAATTTCTTAGGAAGGTGCTTGTGTGCTTTTGAGGGGATATTCTTGGTTTAATTCAACCTAAGCTATAAAATGTAACACCTCTGTTGATTATGACAGAAAATACATTGTGTCTTTTCTCATTTGGTAAAAACACACTTAAAAACTCCTTAACAATAATTCACAATAACTGACATCTTGTGACTAATAGTGACGCACCAGATTTGAATGTGCACAAAATGAAAGGGATTTCAATGCTATTGTGGAGTAGACGATGTTCAATAGCATTTAATAACTTAAATTTTGATCAGTTTGTTGCTGAAAGCTATGAAAAGGTTATTGAATTTAGTGCAAAAATTAAAATTGTATGTGGGGGATGCACTGATATGGATTTCATTATTTGTATTACAAGTGGAAAAATGCTTTTAAATTTTAAAAATAATTTCTTAAACTTATCAAAATTGTGACCCTGGACCACAAAACCAGTCTTAAGTAGCGCAGCTATATTTGTGGTAATAGCCAAAAATACATTCTATGAGTCAAAATTATCGATTTTTCTTTTATGCCAAAAATCATTAAGATATTGAGGAAAGATCATTTTCCATGAAGATATTCTGTTAATTTCCTACCATAAACATATCAAAACTTAATTTTTGATTAGTAATATGCATTGCTATGAACTTCACTCGGACAAATTTAAAGGCGATTTTCTCAAAATTTTGATTTTTATGCACCCTCAGATTCCAGATTTTCAAATAGTTGTATCTCGGCCAAATATTGTCATATCCTAACAAACCATACACAAATGAAAAGCTTATTATTCAGCTTTCAGAAGATGTATAAATCTCAATAAAAAAATAAAAAATAAAAAAAAATGACCCTTGGAAGTGAACAAAGGAACTAAGAGAAAAACTTTATATCATAAAATGCTTCTGGTGTACTGGAAAGCTACTGTAATAGATAAAAAGAAAACACTATTTTCCATTATGGAAAATAAAGGGTAGGTTCACCCAAAAGTACAAATTTTCATTAATTACTCAGCCTTATTTTGTTCCAAACCAGTAAGTCCTTTGTTTATCTTCCAAATACAAATTACGATATTTTTGATAAAATCCAAGAGCTTTCTGACTCTGCATAGACAGCATAGAATGTTGTAGCTGTGTTGCATTGCTGTCTATGCAGGTTCAGAAAGCTCTTGGATTTCATCAAAAATATCTTAATTTGTATTCCGAAGATGAAGAAAGGTCTCACGGGTTTGGAACGCCACGAGGGTGAGTAATTAATGACAATTGTCATGTTTAGGTGAACTATCCCTTTAGGGGCACTGCATGGTTATGTGTGTGTGTGTGTGTGTGTGCATGAGAGAGTGTGAGGTGTGAGGACAATCAGCACCCAATCATTTTAATGATTGCCTGTTTGCATTTTATTCAAATATGTGTGCGTACGTGAGAAAGCGTGCGAGAAAGACATTCCTAAATCTATTAGAAACTAAAGGTTATTTCTAGCACATTATGACTAAAATGAGACTGCAGGATAAACCACACAGACCTGACCATAACTCACCCCCCTAATGACACATTCTCAGCTGTCTCTCTGCTCTGCGGTTTAGACGTTATTGAGGGTTTGTGCTGCTCCAGAGCACAGTAGAGGCCCTAAATACAGAGTGATCAGACTGATTCATCAAGAAGTCTTTTAGAATTGGGCTGCAGGTCAGACAAAGATTGTATTTGGTATGTTTTTGCTTTTAAATGAGTTTGCGAGGGAGAAAAGGGTCATTCTTACGATGACACTCATTTAAAAAATTGGTCTGCCCTGAGGAACAACAATATGAAGTTCATGGAGGTTAGCCAGCCACAATGGGTAATCCACATATTAAAGTCTTAAAGGAAAAGTACAGCATGAGTTTAAGAGTCACAGACTTTCTAAGGGTCACAGAGCATGGAAAAGATCAATCTAAAAGTAAATACAGTTTTTTAGTGGATGAAATAATGACTTGCATTGTATATTAAAATAATAAAAACTGGGTTTGTACAGATATTGTAAAATGAAATTACAGGACTTTCAAGGACATTTCAAGCACTACTTCTTGATTTCAGTGACTTCAATTAGAGATCTATCAAACAATGATCTATCTTTCAAATAAAAAATAATAATAAAAAGAAATAAAAATATACTAATAAAATGGCAAAAATAAAGTGAAGCACATGCAAAATATTACTACTAAAAAGTATTACAAAGTATACTACACTTTTACTAGTTAAAACACAGTTAATTTTTTTAAGGGACTTGTATTTGTGTATACTTTTTTTTCGGTTTTGTTTTTAGAATTGCCTTAATGGTGTGATGTTTTCTTCGGTTTAAGAAAAGAAAAATCCGAAAAAAGACTTGTGAAACCGCTACGAAATCCTGATCTGAAACAAATGATTTGCGATCTATGCTCCGAAGTTCTGATCTAAATCAAATGATTTGCGATCCACGTTTTGAAGTCCTCATCTGAAATGATGGTTCTTGAATATGGAACTTCATGTATCGGATCATTTAGTTAGATCGGGACTTCAAATGCATATCATTTGAATTGAATCATTCAATATGCAAAGTGATCCACAAACCCGTTCCAATCTAAATCAAATGATTCGCGAAACGCCGCCAAAGTCCCAATCTAAATCAAATTCGTAATACGTAAAGTTCTGATCTAAATCAAATGATTCGCAATATGCGATTTGAAGTCCCAATTTAAGTCAAATGATTCACAAACCTGCTCTGAAGTCCCGATACAAGTCAAATGATTCACAATGCACGATTTGAGGAAATAGTGAATCATTTTGCGATGCACTAGTTGTTAACTGATTCAGAGTTTCGAAAAGCTCTGTGTCACACATTGTTTTTTTAAAATCATTACAAGTGATGTCAAAATTAAAAAATGAAGTACTCTTTAAATTTGATCAGTTTTTTTGCTAGTAAAATCACTTGAAATTAATGATTGAAGTCACAAGTTTGAATCATTTGGAGCAGTTTCGGCGTAAATGACTCAATTGATTTGGTTCATCTGTTCCTCTTTGTACGTTTCCAGCCATGTTTACACAACAGTGTCAGTACCACTAGGCTGACTTAACTTTCTAGTTTTCTGACATTCTGCATGAAAAATTATGTGCTCATTAAAAAAAATTAGACTCTTATTACATAGATACATTGTCTTTCAATAATTCAAGCACTTTTCAAGCACCTCTTCAGGAATATTGCCATTTTCAAGGGTTTTCTAGCCCTTAAATTTCAAAAAGTCAAGTTCAAGTAATTCAAGCACTTTAAGCACCTTGTACAAACCTTGTAAAAAGCTACAATATGGTCCCTATAGGAGTGTCAGTGACAGAGCCAATCTTGAAACTTTTACACCTCTCTTTACCTTCTAAAAATCCCAGCTTAAACAAACACCAGATGCAAGTTGGTTCGGCTTGTTTTCTAGCTGGTCTAAGATCATCATTTATGGTCATTAGTTGGTCTAGATGTGTTATCAGCCAATTACCTGTTGTTAGCCTAGGTCAAGTTTAAACTTGTAGATCACTTTCATTAGGCTGGTTAGGGCTTGATGAATTTAAAATAAACCTTACGCTGGTAGACCTAGTTTCGAACCTAGATTCTCTCAATCTCTTCACTGCTGAAGTTCTCAGTGAAATTAATATTGCTACTTTGAGAGTGTCAGCCACACCTGAGCCAAATTTTAGGTGCCCTCCCACCTGTCTGGGACACAGGATAAAGCCTGGATTGAGGACATTGAGGAAACTCAACCCGAACGATCCAAGGAAAACAGAAGTGCACTGGGATAAACGCTGTCTGAAATCTCCTTCCTCCTCTCAGTCTCATTCTTTTTCTTGGAATTTCAAGTTCCAAGACATTGTCTAAGGCCCATTAGATAGCAGAGAGTATCTTAAACTCACTTAATATACGGTTTATACAAATAGAACAATGCATTTTACATGAATGAGCTTTACCAACCTGTGCTTGGTTTCCACACATCATGTCCCAGGTGCCGTAGTGACCTTTGGCCTGTCTGTAGAGCCGCAGAGCATCCGTGAAAGCTGGTGTCGCTACCTTGCACTCTTCCGACAGTCCTAGAGAGGTCAAGACACATGACATGTTATAGAAGCAACTCCATGCTAAATTCACATGGTTTATGAAATTAAACATTCACGAAGGGTGTCCACAAACTTCTGGACATGTAATGAATTTTAAATGTTTGCAAACAAATCCAAAGTTTGCTCTAATAATATTAAATTGACCGTTTAGTTTGGCCTCAAGAGGTTTTGAATATATTACTTGACTTCCAGAATATACTTTTTTTTTTTTTGATAATTTACTCTCCCACGTCATCCAAGATTTCTTTCTTTCTTCAGTCGAAAATAAATTAAGGTTAAGGAAAACATACCAGAATTTCTCCATAAAGTGGGCTTCAACGGTGGCCAACAGGTTAAAGGTCCAAATTGAAGTTTCAATGCAGATTCAAAGGGCTCTACAAGATCCCAGCTGAAGAATAAGGGTCTTATCTAGCAAAACAATCTGTCATTTTCTACAAAAAAAAAAAAGTATTTATGTACTTCACGCATTAGGTAATTGCGTTGGAAAAGTTGTGCACAATTAGTTTATCATCCGTCTACTTCAGTTCAAGAAGGCAGGGTAGATAAAAAAAAACAACTTCAAATGTCATCCAACATCATTGATTTATGTTTTTTGTAAAGGGCGTTTGACTTTCTCGGGTCAATACTTCCTCATACATCACATGTGAGCTTTCCAACATGGCTACGTAATGCATAAAGTCCAGCTAGTGCAAGATGAGCATTAAAAGGTTAAAAATATAAAAATATACATATATATATATATATATATATATATATATTAGTGGTGGGCCGTTATCGGCGTTAACGTGCTGCGTTAACGTGAAACTCTTATCGCGCGATAAAAAAAATATCGCCGTTAATCTATTCTCAAATTTGGGTTGGGAGCTGGGTCTAAACTACGCAAGCTATGATGACTTTCACCTTGATAGTTTAACGCGGATGTATACCGAAGACTATAGAATATGGTCGCGCGTTTAAGTCTCCTCCGCCAAAACACAGATGGGATCGCGTCGTCCTCCATTCATAAAAACAGAATCTACTATAGCGAAATGCCACGTAAATTCGTCGTTTTTTGGATTCATAAATCAAATGTTGGTCAGTCACTTAATTCAAATCGCGATATGGACTAGTGTATGTGAAAACTGAAATGCAAAAAGACCGTTTTAATATGAATCCGATATGTTCCGTTTGCCTAGCTGTATGTATGCATTGCGGAGACGAGCTTTTACTACACGCATACTGAAACACACGTGACGCTCCCGGTAATTTTTGGCATTTTCATCTCAAATAAACAGATAAACTCAATCTCCCAAACTGCTGTGAGTGTCACTTTTACCGTTTCATTTGAGAAAACTAGCATCATATCATACTGTATGACACAGAAACTTCACGGCAACCTGTCAAAATAAAAGTACGGTGTAACATGTAATGGGTTGGGTAGGTGTTGACGTTAAAAAAACACAATCTAATAGGTAGAAAAAATAATTTCATTGTTAGATAGTTAGTAAACACAAGTACATCTAATTGAACAATTTATTTTCATCAAAAAATTATCATAGAACAGCTTTATGAGCTTTATGATCCATTCTCAAAGACTTTTAGTCATTATTTGGGTAGCACACATATTCTGAATGCCTTCAGCAGAATTCAAATTAGCCATTTTAATCTAGATTAATTCCAAGATTTAATCTAGATTAAAAAAATTAATCTATGCCCACCCCTAATATATATATATATATATATATATATATATATATATATATATATATATATATATATATATATATAAATAAAATTTATTTATTTATTTATTTTTAGAAAATGACGATTGTTTCACTATATAAGACCTTTATTCCTCCGCTGAGTTTGTGTTGAGACCATTGAAAATGCAATTTGGACCTTCAACCTGTTGATCCCCATTGAAGTCCACTATACAGAGAAAAATCCTGAAATGTTTTCCTCAAAATCCTTTATTTCTTTTTGACTGAAGACAGACAGACATGAACATCTTGGATGACAATTAAGGAGAAGTCTCAACAATCCTAACCAGCTTTTGATGTTTTTTGCTGGTCCAAGCTGGTGACAACTGGTAGACCAAATTGAACCAGCTATAAATCATGTTAAGTTGGTACAGCCTGGTTTTTCCAACA
>NC_133379.1:43661089-43756233 GCF_049309525.1 Garra rufa
AGTATGCTTTTTGTGCACAAATGAAACAAAAATAACCTCATTCAACCATCTCTTCTGGGTCACTCTCTGCCGCCATTCAGTACTAGAGTATTATTTCATTATTTTTGTTTAATTTGGCACAAAAAGTAATCTCGTAGCTTCATAAAATAATGGTTAAACCATCACATGAACTATTTTATCATTGTCCTTACTACCTTTTTTGGCCTTGAACGTGTCAGTTGCGTTGCTGTCTATGTAGGGTCAAAAAGCTTTCGGATTGAATCAAAAATATTTTAATTTGTGTTCAGATGATGAGCGAAGGTCTTACAGGTTTCGGAACGACATGAAGGTGAGTAATTAATGACAGAATTTTTAGTCTAGAACTATCCCTTTAAGATATTAAAATAGGAAGGTCTTGTAATATTTTACAATATTGTAGTTTTATTTTGTTAAATGCTGTATATAGTCTAAATAAATAAATGCAGTCTTGGTGACCATAAGCAGTGTTAATTTCATTGACAAATTATTTTTGTCATACTTTTCGTGAACGACATTTGAAAACATGATGATAACGAGAAACAAACTTTTTTGGAATGACAAACTATGGCGCAAATCTTTTGTCATTTTTGTCAAAGAATAAAAACGAGATGATGTTAGAGAGGGACAATTTGGATAGAGAGTTTCATTCAGAATGAATCTGCTCTATGGTTAGGAGGTTAGACATGTACAGTCGTGGCCAAAAGTTTTGAGAATGACACACATATTAGTTTTCACAAAGTTATATCTTTGTTTCAGTTGTTTCTGTGATGTACTGAAATAATTACGAGCACTTCATACGTTTCAAAGGCTTTTATCGACAATTACATGACATTTATGCAAAGAGTCAGTATTTGCAGTGTTAGCCCTTCTTTTTCAGGACCTCTGCAATTCGACTGGGCATGCTCTCAATCAACTTCTGGGCCAAATCCTGACTGATAGCAACCCATTCTTTCATAATCACTTCTTGGAGTTTGTCAGAATTAGTGGGTTTTTGTTTGTCCACCCGCCTCTTGAGGATTGACCACAAGTTCTCAATGGGATTAAGATCTGGGGAGTTTCCAGGCCATGGACCCAAAATTTCAATGTTTTGGTCCCCGAGCCACTTAGTTGTCACTTTTGCCTTATGGCACGGTGCTCCATCGTGCTGGAAAATGCATTGTTCTTCACCAAACTGTTGTTGGATTGTTGGAAGAAGTTGCTGCTGGAGGGTGTTTTGGTACCATTCTTTATTCATGGCTGTGTTTTTGGGCAAAATTGTGAGTGAGCCCACTCCCTTGGATGAGAAGCAACCCCACACATGAATGGTCTCAGGATGCTTTACTGTTGGCATGACACAGGACTGATGGTAGCGCTCACCTTTTCTTCTCCGGACAAGCCTTTTTCCAGATGCCCCAAACAATCGGAAAGAGGCTTCATCAGAGAATACGACTTTGCCCCAGTCCTTAGCAGTCTATTCGCCAAACTTTTTTGCAGAAGATCAATCTGTCCCTGATGTTTTTTTTTTGGAGAGAAGTGGCTTCTTTGCTGCCCTTCTTGACACCAGGCCATCTTCCAAAAGTCTTCGCCTCACTGTGCGTGCAGATGCGCTCACACCTGCCTGCCTTAATGACAGCAATGAAATGCAGTGGAAAGTTTTTTTTTCGGGATTAAGTTAATTTTCATGGCAAAGAAGGACTATGCAATTCATCTGATCACTCTTCATAACATTCTGGAGTATATGCAAATTGCTATTATAAAAACTTAAGCAGTAAATTTTCCAATTTCCAATATTTATGTAATTCTCAAAACTTTTGGCCACGACTGTACATTTGAACTATATCGTAGCCTATTGATATATCTGGCGGGACATAAGTTGGCGTGCATTTGCTGCACGTCTCAAAAGTTTAAAAATGTCAATATCTGGGAGTAAGAGAAGAGCAGACATATTGATAAACTTGACGACGCAAAAGAACTTAATTCAGTGCGGTTTTCTGAGTGCAGAAACAAAACAGCGGCTCTCACACAGTGCGCGAGTAATCTTTTGCATCGCATGAACGCATACACACAAAATGATGGGGAATTATCCGTTTTGAGGAGTATTCACGTGAACACACTCTATATATCTGATATGTATAAGTACATTGCTTCCGTGACATTCATTCAGAGACAGCAGCCTAATTTAGTTGCTATTGTCTGTGGCATTGATGTTAATCAAGCAACAAAAGAAAAACAGAAAATCACTCACTGCTCTTGACTGAATCACTTTAGTAGCCCCAAAAAAGATTAATCTAAATTTATTTATATAAATAAATGTCTAATTGAAAGACTGAATGTTATAAACAGGTTGTTTGAAAGAATTCATAATTAGCCTATAAAACCATTGGTATTTCATTTAAAAGAAGACCGTGTTCTTGTTTCTTAATGAGAAGTAGTTTCATTTAATTCTAATATAAAGGCATGTTGCATGTCACAGCAGATAAATCTGTGTGTGTCATGATAAAACCTTAATATCAAACCTATACAATGAGTTTGGTAATTTTAGAGAAATGCTTAAATGCATTACGCTTTAAATAAACCCATTTGATTTTAGCTAACTAGATCTACTTGGAAAACATGAACAGCATTAAAACAATTCAGATGACTAAAATATGACAAACTAAATTAGTCAAAAGACTATGACTAAGACTAAATCAAAATTAACACCGAACATAAGAGACTTGTTTAGAAAACAACTGGAATCTTAACATTAATGTCTAGTCACATGTTTGTCTGTCTTATTTCATTAAATATTTTTCTGTACTTTCTTATAGGGTGTGATTCATATTGGCTATACTGATATCCCCAGTCGCCTCCCAACTCAGGCCAGCACATTATACTCCAACAACATCACCAAACTCATCCGTGCCATCAGCCCGGACAAGGAAACTTTCTTCTTTGACGTCAAAAACCAGTTTGATTACGGCACAATGGACCACGTCATTCGAGGTTCAGTAGTTATGCAGGTAAACCCTTTTTTATGCAATGTTTTATTTATTTTTTTAGCTACAAGAGGACACTTTTAATGGTGTTTCATTTTATAAGTCACATCTTAAATCAGTAAAACATTTCTTTCAATTACATACAGAATTTGACACTTAAGCATCTAGCAAAATTACATTTTTCAATTGCAATAGAATCTGTGGGTGCCACAGCTGTCCCATGGGAACATGTCCAACTTTGAGATTTGACATTTGACTAGTATCTATCTTTTTCTTCAATGCGGAGTGAGACTTCAGCTTCATTATCTACTAGAGAGAGATAACTAGACAAATAATAACGTGCATCAAATGGTAAAACTGTTTGGACTACAAACCACGGTGTTCATAATTAAAGATATAAAAATAAAAATTTACTTACCCCCATGTCATTCAAAATGTTCACGTCTTTCTTTCTTCAGTTGCAAAGAAATCAATTTTTTTTGAGGAAAACATTTTATGATTTCTCTCCATATAGTGGACTTCAATGGTGCTCAACGCATTGAAGGTTAAAAATGCAGTTTCAGTGCCGCTTCAAAGGGCTCTACATGATCCCAGTCGAGGAATAAGTGTCTTATTTAGTGAAACAGTCTTTTGCTTTCTTAAAAATGCTGCACTCCGGTTCAAGATGGTTTAGGGTATGTGGAAAAGCTCCTATCTCATTTTCTCCTCCAACTTCAAAATTGTCCTGCATCACTGTAGAAATAAAAGTGAATGTCATAAAATAAATAAAAAAGAGGTCAAATGCCCTTTACGAAAAAAGGTAAAACAGTGATGTAGGATGATTTTGAAGTTGGAGGACAAAATGAGATGGGAGTTTTTCGACCAACCCTAACTTTCTTGAACCGGAGTGCAGAGAGTACATATGCACGTCACAGAGCTAGACAAGATGAGCATTCGTGGTTTAAAAGTGTTTAAATATACGTTTTTGGTTGTTGTTTTTTTCGCTTCATAAGACCCTTATTCCTTGGCTGAGATCGTGTACAGCCTTTTGAAGCTGCGTTGTTAACCTTCAATCCGTTGCCCACCATTGAAGTCCACTAAAATCGTAATTTCTTTGCGACTGATGAATGTCTTGGATGACATGGGGGTGAGTAAATTATCAGGAAATTTTTATTCTGGAGGTGGAGTAATCTTTTAAGATAATACGTTTAAAATAATATGGCAAAACACCAATTTGCAATATCAAGCAGGAAAATTAGCTGTTTATATAAAATGTACAAATAGCCACGACTACTATTAGGGGGAAGAAAAAGGTGGATAAGAAAAAATATTAAGGTGAATTAAACATTAGTAAATAATATTAGCAACCGATTTTTATGTTAGTTTTGTAGTAATGTAGTTTTAAAAATGTTAAATTGAGTATATTTAATCCATTTTTTAGACTTTAAAGAAATAGTTAAATTTTTAGAAACAAAAATGTACAGATAATGTACTCGCCCCCTTGTCATCCAAGATATTCATGTCTTTCTTTAGTCATAAAGACATTGTTTTTTTTTAAGGAAAACCTTTTAGGATTTCTCTCGATATAATTAATATGTATGGTGCCCCCGAGTTTGAACTTCCAAAATGCAGTTTAAATGCAGCTTCAAAGGGCTCTAAATGATCCCAGCCGAGGAAGAAGAGTCTTATCTAGCGAAACGATCGCTTATTTAAAAACTTTTTTTGTAAAGGGAGTTTGACCTTCTTTTCATGTTCACTTTGGGAACACTGATCGGTACTTTTGCAGCGATGTAGGGTGATTTTGTAGTTGGAGGAGAAAATGAGATGTGAGTTTTTTGACATACCCTAACTGTCATAAACAAGAATACACAGTTCACGCAGGCTAGACCAAGACGAGTATTTGCGGTTAAAGTATTTATTTATTTTTTTGTAAAAAATAACTGATCGTTTCACTAGATAAGACCCTTCTTCCTCAGCTGTTTGGAGCCCTTTGAAGCTGCATTTAAACCGCATCGGGGGCGCCATAGAAGTCCCTTTATATGGAAAGAAATCCTGACACGTTTTTTTTATCTTGGATGACAAGGGGGCGAGTACATTATCTGTAATTTTTTGTTCTGGAAGTGAACTACTCTTTTATTATTGGTGAAAATAAACATCAGTGTTGTTTTGTGAATTTGTTGTGCGTGTGTTCTCCATGGATACACTAAAGTTTAACAAATACAAAAATTTGGCCTGCGTAAGATGATGTTTTATCCAGTCTGGCTGTTGACCTAAATGAGTTTGACACCCTTGAGCTAAAGGATGTGAGCAGTTCAAAATTTATGACTCAGTATCTCTCTGGCACTCATTTAGCTTACAAGGAGTTGAGTTGTGGTGTTATTTGAAATCTGGCTCTCACTCTTTGCGTATGTCTGCAGGACGGAACAGTGCTTTTCCCTGCACCACAACCTAACAACATCCCAGTGGCAGCACCTCCAAAACAAAAGTCTGTCCAGGAGCTGGAGAAGGAAAAGGCATCTGCAGTCTCGCCCTTCAGAGCCACCCTCAACACGGCTGGGCTTTACTCCGGAGGTAAATCACAGTCCGGTCGCCGTCCCTGCCTTCCTCTTCCCGCCGGATCTCCCCTGGGGTTAATATGAAAGCGGCTCCCCATGTGTTTTAAGAGGAAGAGACCGCTGCATTGGTGGTCTCTGACACTGAACTATTTTAATAAGGTTGTCGTGTACGGTTAAAACGGCCCCCCTTTATTTCCTTTGAGATTAATTCCGATTTTTATTTTCTTCCTTTTATCCACTGAACAATCTGCATTGCTCAGAAATCCCAAAAATAGCAGCTCCCCTGTTTGGCCGCTTTGTCCCAAGATGTGATTAGTCTCCAAAGCCCCGCTAAACTAAACGGCGCACAAATGAATTCTATTGGTTGCAGACGCCTGAGGACCACTTGTGTGAGGAGAGGCAACTTTGGCTTCACATCAAAGCGCTCACTTCCTCACTCAGACAAGCCGCAAATACAACTCGCACGTAAATAAACACCGGCTGATAAACAAACATGCAAATGAGATCTTCCTGCCCTTTCATGGTTTTCCTGTATCTGTGTGAGCTTAGGTGCAGGGAATCCTGACTTGCTCGGAAGGCTCAAATCGTTGCCTTTTGAAATCGCGATTGGTCACCTAATTGCAGCGCAAGCTGTTTTATTTTCCACATCACCTTGGCTCGTTCTGGCATCTAAATGCCAGGAACCTGGGATGATAAAATGGTGGTTGTGTTGCTCCTTCCCTCCTGCTGTGTATGTCTGTCATGGTGGAGAGGTTTTCTTACCCACATGGTCAATGGCTTGTCTGTGTGTTGGCAATAACAAAATGGTTATTTAATAATAATAATAATAATAAATACTGGTATTATAGTTATATTCATAGTTATAAATCAATAAATAAAAATTATTATATACTTTGTTATATAATTATATGCTTAAATTATATACTTTGTTTACACTCCTGTTTGGGATCAGTAAGATTTTTGATGATTTTAAAGAAGTTTATGCTCATCAAGGCAGATCAAAAATTGATTTGATCAAAAAAAAAACAAAAAAAAAACAGCAACTTTAAAATAACAGTTTTCTATTTTTTGTGCTTTAACATAGAATTTATTCCTGTGAAGCAAAGCTAAATTTTCGGCATCTTTATTCCAGTCTTCAGTGTCGCATGATCCTTCACAAATCATTTATAATCAATTTTGGAAACTTTTTTCTTTTGCTTAATATTTTTGGGATCTGTGATACTAAATAAAAAGTTTAAAAGAATAGTATTTTTTTCAAAATAGAAATTTAGTGTTATAACACACTACTATTCAAAAGTTTGGATCAGTAATTTAAAAAAAAATTTTTTTTTAAAGAAATGTAATACTTTTATTCAATAAAAGTGATTAGTATATTATATTTTTAGAAAAATATATATTTTGAATAAATGCTGTTCTTTTTAACTTTTTATTCATCGAAGAATCTTGAAAAAAGAATCACAGTTTCCAACATTTATAATAAAAGTAGTCGGGCATTTTAAAAATGATTTCTGAAGGGTCATGTTATACAGAAAACTGAAGTAATGACTGGTGAAATTTCAGCACTTCATCACAGAAATAAATTATATTTTAAAGCTTATTAAAATAAGAAACGCATATTAGAAATTGCAATCATTTTTCTCAATATTAGTTTCTGTAAAAATCTTACTGATACCTAACTTTTGAACGGCAGTGTATGTTATCTATATGTTTCTATGTGATATATTTATAATGATAAAATAATGATTATTATAATATTTATAATACTTGAGTGGGTGATTTTATATATAAATAGATACAGACATTATCATGATTATTGTTTTATTCATTTTTTTATTTATAAATAAACAATGAAATCTTATATATTTACCAAAAAGTAATTATGTGAAGTTTTTTTTTCCCCCAGCTCAATACACATTTATTTTTTATTTTAAGTGCTTTAAAATTTACTGCAGCCGACAGCAGATGTACCGTATGTTAGAGTTGAGGTGGCACGTGTACATGACCCACAGCAGTGTTGATGTTTTGAGAGGATTATGGGATGTATAAACAGGGCACGTTGCCCCTGGCACTCGGCTGATTTGTCTGAGCAGTCAAGCAGTCAAAATTACCTTAACTGAAAAACAAACCTATAATGTTTGACATCTTGTTATTTCTACTCAGGTCTGGCTTCAGCAATCGGTCTTGGGTTGTGTGCTCCCAATGCTGCTTTCACTCAGATGGTTACAACCTTTGGCCTGGCGGGAATCGTGGGATACCACACTGTATGGGGCGTGACTCCTGCACTTCACTCCCCACTTATGTCTGTTACAAATGCCATTTCTGGTAAGTTAGTAAATCAAGTGCACAACCAAAGTGAAAATATTTGCTTGTGATATGTCCACCTAAATTTTTTTTACAAAAGTCCATAGAAAGCACATTAAATGCAAGTAAAGTGTCTAGTTTAAGGTTTCAAAAACTTTTTTGGAGAATGAAATGTCAAAATTTGATTGAAATAATGTTACTTCGTCATTCAGTGGAACACAGTATTTATGTAAAAATTCAAACTACATGCTTTTTCTGACTTGTACATATTAAATTGTGTTTTGTTTTAAATGAGTAAAATCTTACTGACAAATGGGCAAAACCTAGGTGGCAAATTTTTAATTTTAAAAATTTAGAGCTACAACTAATTAGTATTTGGGGTGAAAGTAATTCATTTTTTAATATGTATAAATTGATTTTTGTTTTAAACATGCCTGACAAGATTGTTACACTGAATGACATTTTATTGGGTGTTTTCTGTAAATGAAAAATACACCCTGAAAAATGTTTTCAGAAAATGTATATTTATTTTCTTGCTCAGAAAATCAAAAACAAAAATGCAATTAAATTAAACAGAAAACTTTTTTTTAAATATTTTGTTTATATTGGAAAAACGGCAATTTAAAGCAGTATTACACTTATTGCTTTTATGCCTAAACCCTTTTTTTTGTCTTTAACCCTTATATATAATATGTATATTATATATTTTTGCTTTAACAATGTAATCAATAATCTATTTAATAAAGCCAAGTATGAATCTTATTAAATTAGTGTTTAATGGTAACTCAAGGCAGTAACAATTTAAACTATATATTTCATTTGTGAACTTATGTTCAGCTATTCTTTTTAATAGTTAACTTTTGACTATTTTTGAAATTTTCAGATCATCATTTATCAAAGCTTTGTAAATATTGGTCACAGACACAGATTTACTTTTAAATTTCATCAAGCTTACTCACTAAAAACTCCCACAGGTCATGTTTTAGTGTTTTAAGGCCTTTTTAAGTCTTATTTTGACGTAACAAAGTGTTTATATCTAAATGTGAAAAGTAAAAGAGTGTCACAGGGTCTTATTTTATCACAAGCAAAGGTCATCAAAGTGCTTCGCTTTTTTCATCCTAGTTTGCCCTTTAGCTATGGAGGGCTCTCAAGTGGGTGTGAATTACCCACTTGCTTTAATGGGCAGAAAATGTCACCTAATTTTTTTTTTCTTCCCACCCTTGAGTTAGTGTCTGTGATGTGCCGACATAGGCCACCCGTTAAGTGGTGAATTCAGCTCTTCATTAGTCTAGACTTAAGGACCCAGGATTCAGCTGTGTTCAGAAGGCCACACCATCATCAGCCAGGCAGATCAAGGATGCTTCTGTGCTTCGTTAAGCTTTTATTCATTTCTCTCAGCGGGCTGAGAAACCAGGAAAGGTTTCATTGTTTTTAACACCACCAAGCCCTTGGTGGTCTGCATTAAAGTGTCCTTTATGTCAAGAGAGCTATAAACTTCACATTGAGAGTGTGGGGAATCAACCGAAGCAATTAGTTTCCTTCGACCTACTGCACACTTCCTGTGAATTACTTTATTAGTCTTGTTGAGACAGTCTCTTGCTTTTCTTTGTCGTTTTCACGTATGAGGTGTTACATATTTGACAGTTATTGAACTGTGTCTTTCACAGGCCTGGAAATGTGAGCGAGTTGGAATTCACTTTTTTCGGTGCCAGAAGTAATGAAGCTCTCACAAAAGTGACCGAGACGTTAAGCCACTAATGTGGAATTTCTCATTCTCATTGAAAGTGTGGGAGAGCTTTTCCAGAAGCGTAAAGTTACTCCTTTGCTCCTGGTGGAGTAGAGTTCTCTTGCTCTTTAATCTACCTGAAACTGGTGAATCAGAATGACTCCACATCGCTTGATATGGACGTTTGAACATCACCTGATCCAAGGAATCTGTACTGATGAACTTGGGCTATTAGATATTGGTTTTGCTTCGACGTTGTGGTGACCTAATGGTTGTGTCATTGCCTAAAACAGCCCTGCTTTCCAAACATCTCATCGCTTTATCCTCAGTGATCACAGAAAGTTCGAAACACTATCCAGCCATTAGAACAATGGCTATCCATTTGTGGATTTCGAGCAGACACCGGCATCTTTCATTTTCATCCAAGGGTTTTATTTTACAGATATCCAGACCTTTGCATGTGTGGGTGCGTGTGTGGCGGTTCGTGCCTGCGTAGGTTTACAAATCGTCTGTTGCGTTTCCTGCAGTGTTGTGGTAGCGTGCTTTTGGCCTGCGAGCTGGTCTGTGATCAATTGTTACTTCAGAATTACAAAGTGAGAGGAAATGCTTCCCAACAGTTACACACTCCATTGACTTAAGATACCGCTAACTATCAGGGCCACCTCAGGTTTGGTCAGTCGAGTCAATGCCGCGGAAGCATTTGAAAACGATTAAGGAGGTGATGGTTATCAGATTTCCCTTGGGGATGCCAGTGTTGTCCTCGTTAATACCCGATCAAAATGAGTTACAAACAACTTGTTGTGAGTGCTGAGAGTGCGGTGCCAGTGTCAAGCACATTACGTCAGATTTCTAGTGAAATTGTGCGTTGTTAGACGTGAAAATGCCTGGAACAGTTGTCATAAGCTTTGTTTTTCTCACTAGAAATAGTAACAGTTTTGAAGCAAAGCTGGAAACCAATGCACAATGCAAATATTTATCTATATGTTTCATTAGTCAGCCTGGATGCAGTAACTAGTCAAAGCAAAATAAATTTCTCACATTAACACCGTTTATTCACTATAGGTTGGAAAATCGTAATAAAATATGACAAGAAGAGTTAAACTGTATCAGAACATATTCTTCTTGATAATGTCAGATAACTTTGATAAAAAGGTATGTAATGGATTACAATCAGCCAAAAATTCAGACAACTGTTAGTATGACAGTATTCAATATCAATACTATATTAATACTTTGTTGACCAATTACCAAGCAAATAAAGAAAAACACTTAAGCAAAACACGGTCAGATCAAAGTGTCTGAATAATTTTTGGTCCCAATTTTTATCAGTTTTACTCGAAATCCACTGTATGAAGAATTTTTGGGTATAATATGTCAGAGTTTACTTTATTTTGCTATCATCACTTACATAAATGAGCTATAGTGTCCTGCACCAACTAATAAAAACAAATATAAAAAAATATATCTAGTGTCTGAACAATTTTGTGGTTTGACTGTACATCTGTCTCAAAATCGTTCTCCAAAGACTTAGATCTTTTTTTTGCAATCCGTGTCACTAATATTTGTGTAGTTTATGTAGTATCTAGGATGGAAAGTATAGTAGCTCTTATTAGCATTATGAAAAAAAAAAAAAGATTTAATTGTTTTAATTAAACTGCATTTTATTGAAAAATGTATTAATGAAATTAAAACATTATTTATTATGTTTATGCATTATTTATTTATTTATGCGTTAACTTATTTTTAGAATTAAAACTGAAAAATAGTTTTTCATGAGAATGCATCACTAATTTTGAATGGCTGAAAGAATGTATAATTTTAATTTAAAAAAATAAAATTCATATAATTTTAAATGTATGCATAGCATTCAAAATTAGTGGTTTATTCTGATAAAATTTAATATTTTTTGCAATCAAACCTTTTATTTAAAAATTAAAGTTATTTAAATTTATTTTTTAGAAATTAACTTTCTACATTCCTTTAGCCATTCGAAATTAGTAATATTCTCATGAAATATTTTTTTTGCAGCAAGCCTTCAGTTTTAAGAAATAACTACAAAAAAACTATATTTAAGGCAAAAGTTATTTTTTAAATTAAAATGAATTTGTATTTAAATCCATTTTATGTATTTATTTTAATTTAAGATTATTTTATTTCAGAACTACGCTGTTTGAAATTAAAAGTATTTTTGATTTTTTTTTTTTTTTGGTAACACTTGAATATTTGCTAATGCATTATTAAACCATAAATGATTGTGTTAACAATAGGTAATAAAAATAAATAATAAATACTGTAATAAATGTATTGTTCTCATTGTTTGTTCATGTTAGTTAATACATTAACATTAACTAATGGAATCTTATTGTAAAGTGTTACCATATTTTTTTTATAATTTGTTACAATTTAAATACAATTTATTTTTGTTTGCTTGTGAAAATAACATGGATATGCCGTTTGTTTTCAGGTTTGACTGCTGTTGGTGGCCTCTCTCTCATGGGTGGTGGATTGCTTCCTAGCTGCACGGCCGAGACCCTGGCCGTACTGGCTGCTTTCATCTCCTCTGTCAATATTGCTGGTGAGTGCACTGAACACACGATCCTGTACCTGCCAACAGGCAAGATAAAACATTGCTAAAATGTCGGAGGCTGAAAGTCGAGTACGATTACAGATGCGAGCAGGTGAGGGCTCTGTACTCGGGGCCGCTCGTTGCCCTCTGGCTGCCCCGCATCTTGCGTTCGTGAGAAGAGCGGCGTATTCCGTTCCTTCCAGGTGGAATAGTTTAGTCCGTCAAACCTCACACCTGAAGCAGGAAATGTCAGCGCGGCAGTTTTGCTTCAAAGAGCCTCGGTCATGTCATAAATCAGGCTCTGCTCAAAACCAACCAACAGGGCCATTAAGGAGGAAAAAGGAAAAAAAAGGCTTGAAGTGGGCAGCTGGCCAATATGCCATCCTGAATCCAATGACCCCTTCGTTCGGCTGGCCAAGACGCCAGTCCAGGTCAGAGGGTGTGTTAGTGATTTAATGGCATGCTACTAGGCTTTTGCAGACATTTTTCATCATGCTCCAATAACAGCTTTTTGATATGTGTTCCAGCGCACATAAAGTGTCTGAATTTATATATTTATCTTCTCAGAAGGCAGGTGTTTAATTTCAGTTGAAGGATGGTTTTTGTTATTTCCATTCCTCATACACAGTGTTTCGACCCGCAGTCCCATTACCCATAAACCGTAGAGTTAGAAATATGGACATTCTGGTCGCTTTTTCCTATCCTCTTTTCGACCATTTTTATTGTTACAAGTGCATGCAGGGAAAAAATAACAATTGCCCTTTCCAATTTAATTTCAATAAAAGACAAGGAATTTATGGTGAACCTGCTCCATTAATGACAGGAATGAAAACATATTTTATTCTTTGGCCCTGGCTGTAATGTCTGGATATCCTTCACATTTAATTGTGGGAAAAACGGAACGTTCTTTTTAATGCTGTATATGTTGTGTTCAACCGTCTGAGTGCATTTACTTCTGAGTTCAAATATTTCACCGGGATCCCCAGAGGAACGGGTCACTAAGGTTCTAGTGAAACTGGATATCCGTCTGAGTTTCAAATGAAAAGCTTTGGTTTGGTAATCGTCC
Organism: Garra rufa; assembly: GCF_049309525.1. Classification (NCBI taxonomy): domain Eukaryota; kingdom Metazoa; phylum Chordata; class Actinopteri; order Cypriniformes; family Cyprinidae; genus Garra; species Garra rufa. Next base: position 43,674,258 of record NC_133379.1, read on the forward strand.
TAGTAAGTTGCTTAGCTAGGACAGCGTAAGCCAGGAAAATTAATGTAAATGCAATCACATGGCGGTTTAAAAATACTTTGCTAATGAGCAACAGATGAGTGACTCCCGTCATTCTTCATGACATTTTACACACAAATGCCTTGCTGTTTTGAAAAATATCAGTCATTTTATTGCTTAAAATTAATTTTAAAAATTTGATGTTGACAATATCATCCTTTATTCATACCGCTTTTTTATTTTTTTTGATAAGGTGGTTTCTTGGTTACTCAGAGGATGTTGGACATGTTCAAGCGGCCCACTGATCCTCCAGAGTACAATTACTTGTATCTTCTTCCTGCTGGTTTGTTTGTTGGAGGTTATGGGGTGGCTCTTCAAAGTGGCTACAACATTGAACAGGTATGAGTGCATTACTTAAAATTAATTGCAACTTGGGCTGGGCGATAAAATGCTAACGAGTTCAATAGATGTTCGATATAGTGTTTATACAGCAAAAGTGGATAGAATGGTCCTACTTTTTTTTTAACACGCCACTCAGATCGTTTTTTCTTCTCTGCTCAAAGTTTGAATGGCACCACAGCGCAAGCTTATTACAGCAGATGCTTTTACTCAATGAGAAGTCTCGGTCACATGACCACCAAACAGTGCTTTGAGATTCATTGTAAAGCTCTTGAATTGAGCTGAAAAATAACACAATGGACTTGGGGATATAAACTAGGCGATTTGTATATTGAAAAGCCTTCTGACTGTATGGTTGCACAGAGTGTTTCTCTTATTGGTCCGTGACATTTGATCCAGCTTTAAACTGTAGTAATCAACATTTGAAGTGGATCAAAAAAGTGGAAAATCAAAGTTGTCCTAAGACAAGAACTGGTATTCTTTTGGTCTTAGGACAACTTTGTTGAAAGCTTTCATATGGTATCATAAGGTAAAAAAATTCACCATGTGTTGGGTTTTCTTAGATCGCATCACATAGTTACAGTGAAGACAGCAGTAAAACTATTACAAATCATTTTTGTTAATTAAAATAAAGCTAAAAAAAAAAAAAAAACATTTTTGTTTACACTGAAGTGCTAAAACTACTAAAATATAACTGAAATAAAAAAATTAAGGCAACATAGAACTACAGTCAAACCAATTTATTCAGGCACGAAATATAATTTGATATTTTTTTTTTTTACTAGTAGGTGCTGGACACTATAGTTCATTTATGTAAGCGAGGATAGCAAAATAAAGTAAACTCTGACATATTATACCCAAAAATTCTTCATACAGTGGTCTACCAGAAAAATTGATACAAAAAATGATTCAGACACTGTTTTTTCTTTAATTGCTAATGTGACCTTTTTACACCACAGACTGAACAAAATTAAGCATTGCTTGGTAATTGGTCAACAAAGTATTGATAGATTGTGTAAATATTGTCATACTAACAGAATTTTTTGGTTGATTGTAATCCGTTACATACCTTTCTGTCAAAGTTATCTGACATTATCAAGATGAATTTGTTCTGTCACAGTTTAACTCTAAATTCTTGTCATATTTTATGACCATTTTCTAAACTACAGCGAATAAACTCTGATAATGTGAGAAATGTTGAAGGTGTCTGAATAAATTTGGCTTTGAATGTATATGTAATGTGTATATAAATAATAAGTTCCTGAAAATAGAGTCTTATAATGTAGTTGTGCAAAAGAGAAATGGATTCTGGAAGATTTTTGTTTCTGACTTCTTGTAAACCTTCTCTTGTGCGTAGATGATGTACTTGGGCTCTGGCTTGTGCTGCGTGGGGGCTCTTGCGGGTCTGTCCACCCAGTCCACGGCCCGTCTCGGTAACACCCTGGGCATGATCGGAGTGGCTAGTGGCATTGCCGCCACCTTTGGAGCACTGAAACCTTCCCCTGAGCTCATGGCACAGATGAGTGCAGCCATGGCGGTGGGTGGCACTGCTGGTGAGTACACGTGTGCATTTCTTCTTTAGTCAGCGGCCTTTGAACCTCCAAGTGTGTGAATGTGAATGCCACATGACCTAGTGATTTCCCCGCAAAGCCAGGTAATGGTCATCAGGTCGTGTGAGTCACACAGCACGGTATCACGCTTTGTAGCCAGTCATGTCTAATCTAAATTGCTAATTATTCCTGGAAACCTGCTGGAATGTAGTTTAAACCGTCCCGACCAGCCCCAGCTCAAACCAGAAGTCTGCTTGATTCCAGATGCTTCCACCCTGAGGTCTCAGCCCGCCCCAAACATGCCCCCCACACACCCTTCCCCCAACCTGCACTCCAGATTCACATCAACACACATGCACCGCTTCTTGGGATGTGACCCGTTTACCAGCAGGCCTGAATTCCCCTTTCTTGTTTGCAGGTTTGACCATCGCCAAGAAGATCCAGATTTCGGACCTGCCGCAGCTCGTTGCTGCTTTCCACAGTCTGGTGGGTTTGGCGGCCGTGCTCACCTGTGTGGCAGAGTACATGGTGGAGTATCCACACTTCGCAACCGATCCTGCTGCCAACCTCACAAAGATCGTGGCTTACCTGGGGACCTACATCGGTGGAGTCACCTTCAGTGGATCTCTGGTGGCTTATGGCAAACTTCAAGGTCCTAATTGTTTGTTTGGTTATATAATAACAATTAATGAGATGCCCGACAATTAAACAGTTCATCCAAAAGTGATAATTCTGTCAATTTAGTCACCCTGCACAAACTATGTTGTTTTGTCCATACTATAAAAGTCAATGAGGCCCAGAGAAATTTTGTCAAAATATCATCTTTTGTGTTCACAAACCATTCAGGTTTGGGACAAAATAAGGGTGAGTAAACAATGACAGATTTTTCATTTTTGGGTGTGTTTTAACCAGTCCTCACAATTTTTAAATTTATCAGAAAAACAACCAGATTTTTCAAAAGAGTAATTTATTATCAATATCACTAATAATAATATATCAATTAATAAATACGAATATTTAAAAAAAAATCCCTCATAAATCATACTAACATTATTATTGTAATATTTAACTGTTCAGTTAAAAAGTTTTAAAAATATAATATAGGTATTATAGGAATAATAAATAAATGGATTCATAAAAATATAAAATTGTTGTTGTTGTTATTATTATTATTATTATTATTATTATTATTATTATTATTATAGTAACATTATGATTGTAATATTTATAATAATAAATATATAAATACAAAAATTAAATTAAATGTTGCTGTTACATTACTATTATACTAACATTATTGTAATATTTAACTGTTCAATTGAAAAGTTTAGCAAATAAATAAATATTAAATTGCATGTTGCTATTATTACATACCTTTTATATTAACATATTATTGTAATATTTAACTGATCAATTTAAAAGTTTAATAAATATAAATATTAAATTAAATGTTATTACTATTATAGTAACATTAATGTTGTAATATTTATAATATAAAATATATAATATATATAAATACAAATATTAAATTAAATGTTGCAAATATTACCATTACTATTATACTAACATTGCTATTGTAATATTTAACTGTTTCATTGAAAGGAGTTAAAAAACTGAAATGTTATTACATTATTATAATAAAATTACTGTTGTAATATTTAGCTGTTCAATTTAAACGTTTTTAATAATAATAGTAATATTTTTTTATTTTTAGTAAAAAAATATGTAAATAAAAAATACAAATATTAAATAATGTTGTTATTACCATTACTATTATACTAAGATTATTATTGTAATTAACTGTTCAAATGAAAATAATACATTTATTTTTCTGTACAATTTTCAAAAGTTAAACCATGGAGCTTTTATTAAAGCTTTTGACAACAGCTGGTTTATTAGCCCTTCTCATTACAAGTATTGGGAAATGTTTGGCACAAAGGAAACCCAGTGAAACATGCAACACATATTTCATTAATTCAAATGCAGCCTTGTTTATTTGAAATTTCCACTAGGTTTGATGTGGTTCAGTTTTATTTCTAATAATCGTGCAGCTCTATTAGAAATCCCAATGTCATGGGTCCAGGTCCTCGCTGTCTGGTGCGGCTTTGTTTGTTAACTCACCGGCCCACCGGTGCCACACATGCCTCATGTTTAAAGCTTGGCCAGGCGGAACCTCTCAGAATTTGGCACTAATTAGTCCCTCCGCCCCCCAGTCATTTTCCACTTGTCCCTCAAAGCTGGAACACATTATCTTCAGGAGCTTTCCCATTCCTCCACCACTACCACCGCTCTGAAGCCTGCAGGCCTACACTGATAAAGCAGATTAGGAGTCTCATTTTTATCCTTGTGAGTTTTTCTTTCAGCCTAAAAGGGGGGCCGGTGTAGAATACTGTACATAATCGCCCAATCCAACTGTATCGCTAACTTGTTACGCAGCAGATGCTGAGGAGTTATTGATTCAGCTCCTACTGAGTTTTTCCTGTGCACACATACTTGTCTCAGGCTGATGATATGTCTCGTACATATTATTATAGTTTACAGAGCGCTAGCAGCTGCTTAAAGTGCACTTTAACAACATGACATGCAGTTGTGTACTTTTGTTTAAAGCACAACTCAAACAAGCTTCTCGTTTCCAAGAAGTTCTCACCCTAATTTTATTTCACTCATCGTGTTCCCAAACAGCACATGATGTCCGGTGTACGTGCTAACCCACTTTTTGTGTTGCTCTTCTTACTCGATTTCTCCTCCTCGTGCAGGTCTCCTGAACTCGGCTCCCCTTATGCTTCCTGGTCGTCATGCGCTGAACGCCACTCTCATGGCAGCCAGTGTGGGCGGCATGATCCCCTACATGCTTGATCCAAGCTATACCACTGGCCTGACCTGCCTGGGCTCCGTGTCTGCCCTTTCTGCTGTCATGGTAAGGGGTTCACACAGTCTTTCGATTTAAATTTTTTTATTTGGTCAGGTTTTCTTTTAATTTCTTGAGATTTTGTTTTAGGGTGTTTTTGTTTTGTTTAATGGTGTTTTGTTTTGGTGTTTTCTTTAGTTTTGGGGTGTTTTTGTTTTATGGGGTTTTGTTTTGGGGTGTTTTTCTTTTAGGGTGTTTTGTTTTGGGGTGTTATTTTTGTTTTATTTTGGGGCCTTTGTTGTCTGTTTTAGGCTGTTTGTTTTTGTTTTGGTGGGTTTGTTTTTAAGGATTTTTTGTTTTTATTTTGGGATGTTTTTGTTTTATTTTGGGTGTTTTGTTTTAGAGTGTTTTTGTGTTTTGTTTTGGGGTGTTTTATTTGTTTTAGGGTGTTTTTGTTAAATTTTGGGGTGTTTTTGGTTTGTTTTAGGGGGTTTTATTTTGGGGTGTTTTGGTTTGTTTTAGGGTGTTTTTGTTTTAGGTGGTTTTATTTTGGGGTGTTTTTGGTTTGTTTTAGGGTGTTTTTGTTTTAGGTGGTTTTATTTTGGGGTGTTTTGGTTTGTTTTAGGGTGTTTTGTCTGTTTTTGTTTTGGGGTGTTTGTTTTTAAGGAGTGTTTTGGGGCGTTGTGTAATTTTATTTTATTTTAGTGTTTGTTATTTTAGGGTGTTTTGTTTTAGGGTGTTTTTGTTATTTGTTTTGTTTTAGGATATTTTGTTTTAAGGTGTGTGTGTTTTGTAAAAAAAAAAAAAAAACCTTAATTATCATTGTTTGAACTAGGGTTGGGCGATGTCGACCAATTTGGCATCGTACGATGTCTAATGTGAAACATCGCGATGGACGATCGTCGTAGACTGTGTAAGCAGATTTTGAGGGAATGGTGGTTGTTAAATAATTAATTCATAACGAGGCGGGGCGGGGCGGAGGATCGCGATGCCGGCTCAGCATCGTGATGTCTATCGGCCATCGGCGATGGACGATGGCATCGTCTATCGAATCGATCCAACCCTAGTTTGAACTATTGGCCAAAATGTTGAATTGAAGAAATTTTTTTATTATTATCAGTAACATTAATAATGTGTTTTTGTATTTGTTTGTTTGTTTTTTAAATATGTAGGGTTTTAAAGTCTCAGATTACAGTTTTTTTTTTTCTTTCAGTTTTTGTACTTCTCTCTAAAATTATGCTGATAAATAGTAATAGGGAAGAAAGTGTGTTTTTTTGCATTTTTTTTCTGGACTATTGGATGTATATGTATAAATTATATATGTATATGTATATATTATTTTGGATGTTATTAATCAATTATCGATTCATTAATCGATTTTAAAGCAATAGTGTAAAAATACTGTTTATTGTGCCATTAAAAAGTGCACAATAAAACTGACTTCCACAGTATTTACTCTGAAACGTTGATGAGACTTGTCTAAATATGACATGATTCATCAGCCAATATATTGGCCTACTGCTATCATAAGTAGGGACAGTTGTTTATAAAATTGCACATTTGGTTAGTATTCCACTTAGTCTTGGTATGAGGATGTAGAGATTACAAATTTGAGTGAGGTCAGAAATTGAAAAAGACTGTGTCTGCAACTACAGCATACTCAACTTGTATTCTGCATTTCAGAACGGCGTGACTTGGGTAAACCCTACAGCTCATGAAACCTAAATCCCAATCCCTTTGGCTTTAGTTTTATTTGTTTATTTTATATAATCTATAAAAGCACACCACCATATGATGACAGATAGAAGTAAACCACAATCATGATATTTCAAAGGAAGGCTTTCGGAGTCCTGGTAAACATTGGCGTCATGAGTCTTTCGTCATTTGTCAATAATCAGGAAGCTGACATTTTTATACAGCTCCTTTTACCTCCATAAAGATAAACAATCACCTGCAGTATGGTGTCTGGCTCTTTTTACAGCAATTATTCTTCAAGTCTCCGTCTTTCTGCTTGTTCGAAGGTATTTTTTACATGATGTGTGGTAGCTGGCTTTGTTTAGGCCTGTTCCCTGAGGAAGGTACATTGTTTAATAATACAGGGATGATATCATGGACGAGTGAAACGAATACTGTGTTTTGACAAACACCTCATGCCTTAATTGAAGCCCATTGCAACCAAATCTGTGTGAAATATGTTGCTCTGGTGTGCACTATATCACATTTCCAATTTGCATCATCACCCGGTGTGGAAATGAACCGACTCGTTTCATAAAAACGGACCGTGTGTACAATGCTCATACCTCAGGCTTGTGATTTTTCCTTTTGGTGGACTTTCTTTTTGTTTAAATGCTAGAATCGAGTTACTGTTGCGCTTTGCTCACTTGTCATCGCCGTAACCTTTGATCTCCACCCTTTTCTTTCTCTCTGACCCTCTTTCTGACCCCGCTTTTCGTTTTCTTTGTAGGGCGTGACCCTGACAGCCGCCATCGGAGGGGCCGACATGCCCGTGGTGATCACAGTGCTAAACAGCTATTCCGGCTGGGCCCTCTGCGCTGAAGGCTTCTTGCTCAATAACAACTTGCTGACCATTGTGGGCGCCCTCATTGGCTCTTCTGGAGCTATCCTCTCCTACATCATGTGTGTGGTAAGTTTACAGTCTCCAAATTCACTCCATGGTTTTGTTCCCATCTCTTTTTTATGAAGTAGTTTGTGGCTTAATATTGTATTCTGAATGGTGGTCTGAACATTGTAGTTGCTGTTAGCTATTTGCTTCAGCGCATAAGCGCTAAATAAATTTTTTTTATAGAATTTGTTTTTATGAATCTTTATATATATGTATATTATATTTATATTACTGTTTCATGTTATTTAAAAAAAATAAAATAAGTACACACACACACACACACACATACACACATTAAATTTAAATATGTATTATTTTAATTTATATATGAATGTACACTACTAGTTTTTGAAATTGCTTTTGTTTTATCAAGAATACATCAAATTTTGTGAAATATTAGTACAATTCTAAAATGTGACCCTGGACCACAAAACCAGTCATAAGGTTAAATTTTACAAAACTGAGATGTATACGTCATATGAAAGCTCAATAAATAAGCTTTCTATTGATGTATGGTTTGTTAGGAATAGGACAACATTTGGCCGAGACACAACTATTTGAAAATCTGGAATCTGAGGGTGCAAAAAAATCGAAATACTGAGAAAATCACTTTTAAAGTTCTCCAAATTAAGTTCTTAACAATGCATAATACCAATCAAAAATTACATTTTGATATATGTGTAGTAGGAATTTTACAAAAAATCTTTACTTAATTTCCTTATGATTTTTGGCATAAAAGAAAAATCAATAATTTTGACCCATACAATGTGTTTTTGGCTATTGCTACAAATATACCCCAGCGACTTAAGACTGGTTTTGTGGTCCAGGGTCACAAATAACTTTGCCATTTTAATGTACTCCTGTGATGGCAAAGCTGAATGTTTAGCAGCTATTACTCCAGTCTTTACATGATCCTTCAGAAATCATTTTAATTTGCTGACTGGTGCTCAAGAAAATTTTTTTTATTATCGATTTTTACAAGATTAGTTTAATGGAAAGTTTAAAAAACCCATTTATATTACAAAAAATTACATTTCAAATAAATGCTGTTTAGTTAAACAATTTAATGCATCTTTTATTTCTGTATTGTGACTGTATTGTGTGTATCATGACATTATTCCAATTTAAAATAACAGTTTTCTATTTTTTTCTACATTTAAATAATTTATTTTTGTTGCAAATTTGAATTTTTATCAGCTATAACTGCAGAAATCATTTTAATATGCTGCTTTATCTGTGCTGCCAACAGTTGTGATTTTTTTGAAAATTTTTGTTTTGTTTTTTGAATCTGTGATGCTTTTTCAGGAATCTTTGATCAATAAAAGTTAAAAAGCAGCATTTATTCAAAATATAAATCTTTTCTAGCAATATAAGTCTTTACTATCACTTTGTATCAATTTAACACATCCTTGCTGAATAAAAGTATTATTTCTTTCTAAGAAAAAAAATCTGACCACAAATTTACACGGTAGTGTATATTGTTACAAAAGATTCCTATTGTAAATAAATACTGTTCTTTTAAATGTTTATTTATCAATAAATCCTGAAAAATATCACGGGTTCCAAAAAAATATTAAGCAATAATTAACGCAACTGTGTCTTCAGTGTCACTCGATCCTTCAGAAATTATGCTGAGAATTCATCTTTGCATAACAGGAATAAATTATATTTTAAAGTATATTAAAATAGAAAACCACTATTTTAAATTGCACAATTTTTTTTTTACAATATTAGTTTTTTTTCTGCATTTTTAATCAAGTAAACAGCCTTGAGCAGAAAAGACTTCTTGAAAAAACATTACAAATCTTACTTATCCCAAACTTTTGAACGGCAGTTTATGTCTTAAAGTTATTTACTAGATTTTCAGGTGCTTCTAATGCTAATGTTATTGTTTCTGTTTCAGTGATTGTTTTCAAATGAGCAAATACTTCATTTTGATCAGTGGATCAATTCATCACACAGACCATTAACTTATCAAAACTATAAAAGGTCATGTGAAACAACTTGTGCATAACTTAATTAATATTAGATTACAGAACACATGTGTGCGAGTCTTAAAAACCTTGATCTCAAAGACTGGATGTTCCTGTTATAATGGCTCCCATGGCTTGCACCCCAGTGGGACTTGACAATTCAACACCACGGTTTAGTTTTAGGTTGGACAAATGGTATTATTTTACATGTACCCGCTTTTATTTTTCCTTCACATGCAAATTCCGCTCGAGTCATTTTGGCTATCTTTAATATCCTGCTAATAAAGTCTAAATGTCATTTGGACACTCATTTTCTTTTTTTTACTTTTTTTTCATACTGTGCATACTGTTTTCCTCTCCAGGCCATGAACCGCTCACTGGCAAACGTCATTCTGGGTGGCTACGGCACCTCATCCACCGGCACGGGCAAGCCCATGGAGATCACAGGTACCCACACTGAGGTCAACGTGGATCAGTCGGTGGAGATGATCAAGGAGGCTCACAATATCATCATCGTCCCAGGTAATGGAGGCCCTTTGTAGCCTCATACATCTGAAACCCCTTGGTTTCAACTAGATCTGGAGCGTACCGTCAGCGACTTCAAACGATCCTTTATGTTATGTCTGTTAAAGCAACCTCGCTTCACCCCCATTACATCACAGGTAATTTTCTGACCCCTCCTGTGCGGGATAAACCCCCCAGAGTGCACCCTGAGGCCTGCTGGGACTTGTTCTAAGGTGGTCTTAAATTCTCACTCGTTTTTTTGAAGCCCTAGACACATTTGTGTGCTCTTTTTATCTGTCTGTTGTGCGTGTTGGCGGTTGGCCTCCCGTGGCATTGTTCGTGTGAGCCGAGCTGCGGAGGGTGATGTCAGGTTTATCTCTTCTGGCGAGGTCGCGCCTTGTTACTTTTGCCCACATACAGCTGACTGATTGAGAAGGATGTGTCAGATGAACTTTAACTGTGTTTACCTTCAATAGAAGTTCAGTTGGAAAATACTTTGGTTGGACCGTGACTGGTTCTATCTTAGCAGGGGCCTCCGTAACGGCCTCCAGCAACGGCAGCGACTCTCACGCTGCTTTGTTCTCCTCCACGGACTGTTTTATAGTTGCGTTTTATGGTCCGACAGCAGGTTGAGAAGATCGAGATCTTGGAGGCGACAGGACAGTGGAAAAGATGAGCGATTAGATGTGGGAATATGAACAGAAAGAAAAGGAGAAATGATAATAAACAGCACGGTCCAGAGTAAACAAGACTGCAGGGCCAAGCACAACAGAGACGGCCCTTTTATTTAAAACAAATGGCCGTCCAACACGCTCTGAGGCATCCAGATTTTTCCCTCTTGACCGTTGCCTGTTAAGCCACTGCCAAGATGTCTGAGACAGCCCTATGTTTACTGACAGCACAGACTTGAGCATCGTGAAGCCGTGGTCTGTTGGTATGAGCCACAGAGGGATGTGAGAGATTTTGGTAGCATAATCAAGATTGTAGGTTCAAAAGCCTATATTCTCCATCAGTGTAGGGCCTAACAAAAAAGACTTTTTTGTTTGTTTTTAGTTTTTAGTTTTTCTTAGTTTTTGTTTTGCTTTTTATTTTTTTTATTTTATGAATGTATTTATTTACATTTTTCTTTGTTTTAGTTTAGTTTTATTTTCATTTTGTTTTCCGTTTTTTGTTAGTTTTTTGCTTTCTTTTTTGTTTTATTTTACTTATTTTTGTTTGTTTTTCTTGCTTTATTTTAGTTTTTGTTCGTTTTGTTTTAATTTTTGTTTTGTTTTTCCTTTTTGTTTTAATTAATTTAGATTTTGTTTGTTCTTTTTAGTCAGTTTTCTTGTCTGTTTTTGTTTAGTTTAGTTTAGTTCTGTTTTGTTGTTTTTTATTTTTGTTTTCATTTCCTTTTTATTTGTTTGTTTTTGTTCTATTTTCTTGTTTGTTTGTTTTTCTTTTTTTTTCAGTTTTTTTTGTTAGGGTTTTTTTGTTGTTTGTTTTTTGTTTGTATTGATTATTTGTTTGTTTTTGTTTGGTCTTATTTCCATTTTGATGTATTTTTTTTCTGGGTTTTTCTTATTTTGTTTTTTAGTTAGGTTTTTTTTTTGGTCTTTTTCTTTTTGTGTTGTATTATTTTCCTTTGTTTTATTTGTTTGTTTCTGTTTTTGTTTTGTCTTATTTCCTTTGATTTATTTGTTTAGCTTTTTTGTGGTTTTTTTCTGGGTTTTTCTTGTTTTGTTTTTCAGTTTGGTCTTATTTTCTTTTTTGTGTTGTATTATTTTCCTTTGTTTTATTTGTTTGGCTTTTGTTTTTCTTGTTTTGTTTTTTAGTTCGTTTTGTCTTATTTTCTTGTCTTATTTTAGTTTGTTTTTGTTTTCTTTTTTCCTTTTTGTTTTGTTTTAGTTTTTTGTTTTGTTTTTGTTTTCTGATTTTTAATTTTTGTGTGTTTTCTTTCCCGTTTTTGTTTCATTTATTTACTTATTTGTTTTTTTGTTTCTGGTTTTGTGTTCTTATTTTTTTGTGTGAGGTGATTATTATTATTTTTTTTAACTTTCTTTTAGATCCATAGTTCAGATTTTTAATGTTGATTTCTTAAAGTATACATAAATACATTAGTCATTTTTTATTATTATTATTATTATTATTATTATCAAAATATATACTGTTTTGTTTATAGTTCTTTATAATTCTATTCTAAGTGATGCTTCAAAAGTCTATCTAGCCAGCTAGATAATGTTAACCTGATTTCAACTGCAGAATTCACATTGTTCAAATCATGAAAGGTGCCAAATGATAAGTCCATTCTTTTTGTTGAGCCCTGGACAGCTAAATAACACGTAATTGAACCCACTTAAGTTTTCTCTCCTCATTCACCATTAAATCCATCCATCAACCTCCACTGCGTTGTCTGTCCTTTTAGTGTATTTTGAATGGGGTTCCCTTGACTGCTCAGTCTTTACACTGAGTAAGCAATAGCCTTGTTTCCATTTCCGCATTTTCGTATAATTTTAAGTAGTCATAGTTAGTTTAGTTGATTGACAGCTGTGAAAACATTTAAGACTTTTCTGTTTAAGCGTGGAGTTTGCCAACCATGGCTGTTTTCTCAAGGAGAAATGTCTTTTTGTTTAAAAAAAAAAAAAAAGTGCTGTAAAGAAATCATTAGGAGCGAGGAGGGTTAGTCGGCACACACCGTGACATGCTTGTTTAAGCAGGAGGATTTGAAGGCTGTTGTGACAAGCCTATCAAAAGGTGTCAGCAGTAACCGAGGCTTTAAACTGACTGGCGTGAGGAATTTATATTCGTTTTTCTTACTTTGTAGTGCTAAATTGGTTATTGGTGACGCATTGATAAGTCTTTGTCTTTGTTGCACAGTGTTTTTTTTTTTTTTTTTTTCTGATCCCACTTCAGCTAATTTTGCACTGCTTTCAAACTACACCAGGGGTGTAAAAATAAACACTTTTGTGAAATATTATTACAAATTCTAATGCTGCCTTTAGATTAATCAAAGATGTATTTCAACATGAAGCAATTTCCTCCTTTACTGTTTGTTTATAATCAAGCAGGTCTTTCAAGTTTGAATTATTTCCTCTGTGAATTACAAATGAGTAGGAGTAGCTCTTCTGTTTGTTTTACTTTTAAAACAATTTTCCTATTGTTTATAAGATGGGATTATTTATTGTAGTAAAATCAATTCACATGACACGTTTAGAAAAAAGGTGAGGTATGATGACTAAAAATATAAAAATGTGTCAGGATCATGCAGAGTTCAATCCAAAGGCTTCATATATTAGTAGCGGCTGCTTAGGTGTGTTCCAACCTTTTAATTGCTGTGTCTTTTACTTCAGGTTATGGACTGTGTGCAGCAAAAGCTCAGTATCCTATTGCTGATCTTGTCAAGTCACTGACTGACCAGGGCAAGAAAGTCAGGTAAGAAACATTCAAACATCTACAGTCGTTTTCAAATCTCTACTGTTGAACTGTTATTTGACACCTTTATTGAGCCACGTGTGCACCACGAGATCCACGATACCAGGAGAAAGCTATCTGTTAACACCATTCATCTCAGTGGCGGATGCAGGACACCCCTTATTAGTAAACAATGTCCTATGAATTATTGAACTGGATGACATTTGGAATCTCCCCTTTCTTTTCCGAAATCCTCACTCTCCCAGTCTTTAAAACGAGCTTTAAAACTTAATTTTCTCTCTATTGCTTTACTTCTAATTTCTAACCAGATTTTTTTTTTTCACTGGGTAAAATGTTTCTCAAGTAGAAACCCTTTTTTTATCTGTCAAAATGTAATTTATCTATTAATTATCCTTTATTTAATCCTTTAAAAAAAAAATTATATTCATATTTTAAATCAATTTGTATTTTGTTAAATATTCTGTTATTTTTATTTATTTATTTTAAAAAAAATAATTAATAAATTCATTGATATATATGGGTCAAAGACGAAAAAGGGTTTAAGCATAAAAACAATAAGTGTAAAACTGCTTTAAATTGTTGTTGGTTTTCCCACCCCAAAAAAGTTTTCTGTTTAATTTAATTGCATTTTTGTTTTTGTTTTTCTGAGCAAAAAATAAATATCATACATTTTCCCTAATTTATAGTAGACACCCACTAAAATGCCATTTAGTGTAACAGTCTTGTCAGGCATATTTACAAGAATCAATTTATGACACATTAAAAGATGAATTTCACCCCAAATACTAATTTTTAAAATGTGCTACTATCCTAGGTATCATAGGTATCCTTATTCTTTAATATATTTTAATATGTACAAGTCAAAATAAGCATGTTGTTTGAATTTTCACAGGAATATTGTTACTCGGAACACACACATTTCAACTCAAATTGTGACATTTTATTAGGCAAAAACTAATTTGAAACCTTAGACACTTTACTTACATTTAATGTGCTTTTTTTTGTTTTTGAAGTGGACATCTTAACGTTTTTGACCCATATACACAATTGAAGAGGTGAAAGTTCTGACATATTTTTTTTAACGTAAATTCATGTTTCAATCACATTTTCTTGGTTAGATAAACATTACTTACACTAGCAGAATAGAAAGTATTGTATTTTTACATTAACAGTGTAATTAATAGGCTATTCTATTTATTAAAACCAAGTATAAATCAGATCAGTTTATTTTTTTTTAAAGCATTTTACATTTATTCTAAAATAATAACTCAAGCCAGTTACAATTTAAACGATAGATTTTATTTTAACAATTAATCAAATAACAAGGAACAATCAGTCAACAGCACTCAGTAAATATTGGTCACAGACGCAGAATTTCACCAAGCTGATTACTCACTAAAAACTCCCACAGATCATGTTTTCATTTTAAGTCTTATTTTGTAGATATAACAAAGTGCTTATATCCAAGTGTGAGAGGAGTTTACTTTTTTTGATTAGTCTTCCCATTAGCGCCATTATATTGTTCATTCAGACTGATTTGTGAACACATAACATGTAAAAACACGAGAGGCGGGATTTATCACATCAACCAATCACAGCTGATCATAACCAGTCACATCCAATCATTATATCATGATAGAGGCATTTCCTCATCTCACCTGACTTTCCCCCATTCTTTCTCATCATTACCCCCCACCAAACCCACTGCACGCTTTAGGGAGTCTGTTAAAACTCAATGGGCTCAGGGAAAGCGGGAGAGACCCAGGCTCCTGCTCTAACTTTACCTGCTGGTGTCACTGTTAGGTAGTTTTACTTTAGGAAAACAGGCGATACAAGTTATATTTTGTAATATTTGCACTTTTATTTTTGTCAGTTTTTTTGAGGAGACACTGCCTCCCTTGCCTCCTCGGAGGAAACACCCCTTATAGTTTAGTCTGTGTAAGTTTTGGTCTCTCTGAGGGGGTCTGAGTGTTGTCAATGCTGCTGGGTGAGTGTTTGAACTCACTAGTTGCAGGTCAGTCTGGTGAAACTCTGAATGGCAGCCTTCTCTCTCTGTTTCTCTCTGTATGTCAGACTCCTCCATTTCAAAGAGTGCGTTTGAATATCGTCATTCAGTTGCTCTATTGTCTGAGGCTTTTGTTGCCTCTCCAGTGTACGTGTAATGCCCTGTGATCTGAGAGCACAGTGTACCCCAGGCCTCCCAGTGCTGTGAAAGAGCCGGTGAAGAGCAGAGCGACAGGTGGAGGCTACGCAATACTTTCCACAGTCCCGGCGACGCCTCTCAGGTTGCAGGGCGTGGAAAGACTGTGTGCCTGACCCTAGAGATGCTTCAACAACCATGCGCTTTCAGTATTTGTTATATTGATGAGATGAACTTGTAACACAGCGTCAAAGCTTCTTATGTTGAGACTGTCGGGACAGATTTTAACTTAGGTCGCCACACATAAGTGTTACCAAGTGGTCTATAATACCTGGTGCGAGCAAGCCATTAACTTTTATGTAGTTTTTTTTATTTTTAACAGATTTGTATGTATACAAATTGTGTAATATTCAAGGTACACATTTCTGGTAATTGTGCAGTTAATTCTCATATTGTATTTTCAGAAAGTTTTGAAATATTTGTCACTACCGAAACACAGTAATAATCATTTGATAAGAAGGGTTATAATTGACCGTTTTTGCTTTTCAGAAGTAAATCGATAATGATTAAATTTTTAACAATATTTAAGTGTAATTTATGAGATTTGTTGCATTTTAAATCCAATTATTCTTTGTAAAAGGCCAAAAGTACTGTTTTCAAAGTTATGGATTCATTAGTTTGAATATACATTGAACCAGACACTATCATAACATCTTCAGTATACTTTTTATACTCATTTTTGACAAAACATCCCACATTTGGCTTGTGACTGCGCATTCACTAAATGTTTCAGTAGGGACAATTTTAGGTAGTTTTAGGCCTAGCTTAAAGATGCTAATCAGCACATGGTTAGCTAGTACAGTTCTGAACAGTTGTACAGTCGTGGCCAAAAGTTTTGAGAATTACATAAATATTGGAAATTGGAAAAGTTGCTGCTTTTTATAATAGCAATTTGCATATACTCCAGAATGTTATGAAGAGTGATCAGATGAATTGCATAGTCCTTCTTTGCCATGAAAATTAACTTAATCCTGAAAAAAACTTTCCACTGCATTTCATTGCTGTCATTAAAGGACCTGCTGAGATCATTTCAGTAATCGTCTTGTTAACTCAGGTGAGAATGTTGACGAGCACAAGGCTGGAGATCATTATGTCAGGCTGATTGGGTTAGAATGGCAGTCTTGACATGTTAAAAGGAGGGTGATGCTTGAAATCATTGTTCTTCCATTGTTAACCATGGTGACCTGCAAAGAAACGCGTGCAGCCATCATTGCATTGCATAAAAATGGCTTCACAGGCAAGGATATTGTGGCTACTAAGATTGCACCTAAATCAACAATTTATAGGATCATCAAGGACTTCAAGGAATGAGGTTCAATTCTTGTTAAGAAGGCTTCAGGGCGTCCAAGAAAGTCCAGCAAGCGCCAGGATCGTCTCCTATAGAGGATTCAGCTGCGGGATCGAAGTGCCACCAGTGCAGAGCTTGCTCAGGAATGGCAGCAGGCAGGTGTGAGCGCATCTGCACGCACAGTGAGGCCAAGACTTTTGGAAGATGGCCTGGTGTCAAGAAGGGCAGTAAAGAAGCCACTTCTCTCCAAAAAAAAAAACATCAGGGACAGATTGATCTTCTGCAAAAAGTATGGCGAATAGACTGCTAAGGACTGGGGCAAAGTCATATTCTCAGATGAAGCCTCTTTCCTATTGTTTGGGGCATCTGGAAAAAGGCTTGTCTGGAGAAGAAAAGGTGAGCGCTACCATCAGTCCTGTGTCATGCCAACAGTAAAGCATCCTGAGACCATTCATGTGTGGGGTTGCTTCTCATCCAAGGGAGTGGGCTCACTCACAGTTTTGCCCAAAAACACAGCCATGAATAAAGAATGGTACCAAAACACCCTCCAACAGCAACTTCTTTCCAACAATCCAGCAACAGTTTGGTGAAGAACAATGCATTTTCCAGCACGATGGAGCACCGTGCCATAAGGCAAAAGTGATAACTAAGTGGCTCGGGGACCAAAACGTTGAAATTTTGGGTCCATGGCCTGGAAACTCCCCAGATCTTAATCCCATTGAGAACTTGTGGTCAATCCTCAAGAGGCGGGTGGACAAACAAAAACCCACCAATTCTGACAAACTCCAAGAAGTTATTATGAAAGAATGGGTTGCTATCAGTCAGGATTTGGCCCAGAAGTTGATTGAGAGCATGCCCAGTCGAATTGCAGAGGTCCTGAAAAAGAAGGGCCAACACTGCAAATACTGACTCTTTGCATAAATGTCATGTAATTGTCGATAAAAGCCTTTGAAACGTATGAAGTGCTTGTAATTATATTTCAGTACATCACAGAAACAACTGAAAAAAATATCTAAAAGCAGTTGAGCAGCAAACTTTGTGAAAACTAATATTTGTCATTCTCAAAACTTTTGGCCACGACTGTACACACATAAAAACTAAATTTTATGGAATAACATCCTAAAAAAAACAATAATGTCACTACTGAAACTTCACTAAATGTTTCAGTAGTGACAGTTTTATGTAGTTTTGGGCCTACCTTAAAGATGCTAATCAGCGCATGGTTAGCTAGCACAGTTCTGAACAGTTGTACACACATCATAACTAAATTTTATGGAATCACATCCAAAAAATCAATGATGCCACTACTGAAACTTCACTAAATGTTTCGGTAGTGACAATTTTAGGTGCTTTTGAGCCTACCTCAAAGATGCTAATCAGCACATTGTTAGCTAGCACAGTTCTGAAAAGTTAAACGCATAAAAACTAACTTTTATGGAATAACACCCTTAAAAAAACAATGATGTCACTACCGAAACTTCACCAAATGTGTCAGTAGGGACAATTTTAGGTACTTTTGGGCCTAGCTTAAAGATGCTAAGTAGCACATAGTTGGCAAAAAGGCCAAAGATGTTGGCAGTCCTTTGTAAACGGGCATCTGATTTGAATGTACTCTTCACAAGGCTACAACTGACCATTGTGGTTCCATTTTAGCTGTTCCTTTGCCCCTTTTTTTATTCTATCACTGGATGGTGTCAATTCATGTGTTGTCTTGTTCCCACTAGATAGTGGTTGTTGGCACTAGCCTGGTTTCACCACACTCTTGGCAGTCATACGAACCAATTACGGCATCATCTGTGACTTAAAGATTCCCTCAGCATTTTTCATGAAGGCACTCACTCACACAAATGCTTTTTAATCAGTCCCAGAACATCATGATGTGCAGCCAACCCGTCTCATACACTTAAGACATGAAGTACTGGTCAGCAACTTGGTCACAAAGTGGTCAGCCATGCGTGCTTTTCTCAAAAGCACATTGCCGATGATGGAGATAGTTGCGTGCTGCATTAGATTATCATTCCTTGCCACTCTCTTGTGAGCTTCAGTACCGTTTCCCATAATGCAATTTGTGGGGTACTTAAACAGTCAATTGTCAACTTATATCATTCAGTTGCCACCTTGTCAGATCTGTCGCATAAGCTAGATTCCTGTTTTCTCTCTCGCTCTAGAGCTGCGGGCACTGTGATTGTGGAGGAGAGATGCAGACCGGAAGCGTGTGTAATTTTTGTTCATTCGTTTGATCTGAGAGCCCAACAGCTGCTGCCAATTAGAGCATTTGCAGTTGATTAGAAAGGGAGATGGGTGGCCAAAGAGTGGACAGATTAGGTAGCGCACCCGCCGCTCTCTCCCTCGTTCTCTTTGGTATAATTGGCTCGGGATGTCGCCTTGTCGAGAGGACAGTGGGTAGAACTGAAACCGTGTAACCCGTCGTCTTATCATTTCTATTAAGTTTCAGTCTGCCTGTCTTTCCATAAGATCGTTACATTAGTTTTTGCTTTGGGGGAAGAGTTGGAAAGATTCGGTTCATTGTAAGGAGTCGTGAGTTTGGGCAGGAAAGCAGTCTGAATCTCCTCTGGGCTGGAAGGTCGTGGTTGAAAAGAAGCGCGGTTATTTTCAGAGCGCGTGTTGGTTTAACACGGTGCGATGCTAATGAGAATAGCAGGATGGTGGGGCTGGTTTGGATGGTAGAACCGAGCTTGGACCCGTCGTCCACCCGACTGTTTTGCGCACGCAGCTGCGGCTTATGTAAGCCAGCGTCAGAGTTGATTGACAAACTCCATGTCTCGAAGTTTCAAGGCCTGTACGCTGAAGTATATTTCTTCGTAGTTGATTATTGAACATGTTCCCACGATCATTCCCTATTTGATAAATGAGTTTACGTGACAGAAACTGATGAACAGATGTCTGATTTGATGGAAAGCAACTGCATGCACGAGATTATCTTTTTTTTCTTTTCTTTTTTTTTTGATTAAACACTGGCCAATATCATCTGATAGTTTACATTTTTTAGCAATGTTTTTGGAAATGCTGCCTTAAATGGATGAGAAAACAATAGAAGTGCAAAATAAAATATATGAAATCAAATAGTGTATAAATATGTTGCACAAATTGGCCTGAATACTTTGGAAATGTACTTATTATGAAGTAAACTACTTGAGAACGTTTTCTAAGAATGGCTGATTCTACCATTTTAGTTCCCAAGTATTAAATTTTGAGCCCCTCTGTGTGTGTGTTTTTTTTTTTTTTAAGTAGTTAGTTTTATAATTAATAAAATAATTAATGCTTCACTGATTGAATGCTGTTAATGAAAGCTGTAAGGTTGTTTTAAATTATATTTATAATATGTTAATTATTACAAATTCCAAACTTTCTCTTGGGGTTTTAAATGGGTTTTATTTTAAATATATTTTGTATTCTTACATTTCTTCTTTTATTTACTTTGATTGATTGATTGATTAGAATGTTATATTTACAGTCAAACCTAAAATTATTAAGACACCAGATATAATTTTTTATTTTATTTTTTATTAGTGGGTGGAGTACACTATAGCTAATTTATGATGAACTGAGGATAGCAAAATAAAGTAAACTGTAACATATTATACCCAAAAATTCTTCATACAGTTGACTACCCGGTAAAATTGATAAATTTGGGACCAAAAATTTGATTTGACACTTTGACCTGACCATGTTTTGTTACGTGCCTTTCTATCAAAGTTCTCTCACATTATGAAGATGAATTTGTTCTGACACAGCTTAACTCATGAGTTCTTGTCATATTTTATTACTATTTTTTAAGTTATAGTGAATATAATGTGATAATGTAAGTAATGTTGGAGGTGTCTATACATTTTGGTTTGACTGTATTTATTTTATTTATGTTCCTACTATTTCTTTTAGAAGCTGTGAAAGAGTTACACAAAATATGAAATTCTTGTCTTTAATAAATGCTCTGTCAAAATAAGCACACAATTTTAGTATTGGTTACATTTTGGTAGTGTGAGTTAAATTGAACCTGAAAACAGTTTAAACCTCAAATAAAAATGGAGCACAAACATTACATTGGTTAAAAAAGGCAAGCGTATCACTTCCTGTGTCTCTTCTAAGTCTGTTGGCTGTGATCTTCGGTTTTTACAGTGAAGTCGTAAAGCTGCCCACGTGCCCTGGGGGTCCACTTGTCTTCCTCAAGCCATTTCCCCCGAGTTCATGCACTTTACTACCTTTGGCATTAAAAAGATACCTTCAGCCGTTGCTTATTTCCTTCTCTCTTAACCTCTTGCAAACACCCTGACCCCTACCCTAAAGCACTCCTGCGTAACCGTGTTCAAAGACTCCAGCTCGTGCTGTATGAAGAGTCATCCTGCACGACCGGAAAGTGCTTTATTTGGATGCCATATGTGTATCAGGCGATCTAAGAGGTCATGTGATCTGTGTTATCTGTGTGTGTGTTCAGGTTTGGAATCCACCCTGTGGCCGGTCGTATGCCAGGCCAGCTGAACGTTCTACTGGCTGAAGCTGGTGTGCCATATGATGTTGTGCTGGAGATGGAGGAGATCAATGACGACTTCCCTGGTATGATATGCATTTTTGATGTTTTTTGGTGTTATTTGTAGACATAAAATCCATAATTGTGCTTTCCATTATCGCTTTTCAGAAACTGACCTGGTTTTGGTTATTGGAGCTAATGACACAGTCAACTCAGCGGCCCAGGAGGACCCCAACTCCATCATTGCTGGCATGCCTGTTTTGGAAGTCTGGAAGTCCAAGCAGGTGAGCATCTTATTAGTTGTTAAAGGCACAATGTGTGAGATTTTTCCATTTTAAAATATCCAAAATCCTCTAGAATAGTGTTATATTTTGTTGACTTATGTACTTGCATTACTCCCAAATGTTTCCAAGAATGTTTAAATCAAGAGAAATAAGAGTTTAAGTAGAGTAACGGACCGTGTCATTGCACTGCCTTCCAACGTCACCTTTTTAAATAGGCTATAGATAAAATATATGATTTATGCTCTTTTTTTTTTTTTTTTTAAAGAGGTGTTAAGATGTAAGGTTAATGTACATCTGGCCTGTTACTTATGTTTTAATCCATTACCATGTTCAACTTTTTTTTTCTACAATCAAATTCTATAATAAGTGTCCTATCTACCATGACTTAAGAATATATATGTAACAAATATTACAAAACCATACAAAAAAGTATTTAATTTTGAAATAAGTCTGGGGTATTCAATTAAATTTCCAATATATTTTTTTCCAAGCAGAGGTCTGGACCAAAAAATTTTTTTTTTACATTTAGATGCATGCGAAGCCATGTGACAAAAAATTCATTGTTTTTCTCCTGAAATCTATACTTTTTACTTAAAAGCGTTATCCACTAAAAATGTCTGCAATAATCAAAACGTTCTCATTTTGAGCAGAAAAGAAAGATAACCAACTGTTTAAAAGTTTTAAGTTCTATCCCAGCCATCCTAACAATATTCCCAATTACAATCACATGATTATTTTGAAATGTTCTTAGCCTACAGATGAATAAAGTCATAGGTTAATGATAGATAAATAGTAAGTAAAATAACTAGATTGCAGCATTGTTTTTTCTGCTGTTTTAGTAAAAAAGTAATCTATAATTTTGCTGCTCACCATGTTTCTGTTGTTGTTAAAATAACCGCGTCATCTGCAGCTCTTAAATTTGGCGCAGACGCGTGTCCAGATTAAAAGAGAAAGCGCACGGAGCTTGTTTGGCTTTAGATTAAAATAATGCTGGGGTGCGGATGTAGTCCAACTTTTGAATATAAGTTATGTAAGTTCTGAAGGATAAAAGACTTGAGTTGCTTTTAAAATATTCACAAGTCCTTTTTCTCGAGTCGAGTCAGGACTTGAGAGTCATTTTAGGTCAGAGTCTAAAGTCAAGTCTGACGTCTATAAAAAAAAAAGTTCAAATTTCTCTGGAATTAAACATTCTTGGAAACATTTGGAAGTAATGCAAGTACACAAGTCAAAATATATAACACTATGCCTTTTGAAGTATAAAAATACAACAGTTATTTTAAATTGGAAATAATCTTTCACATGATGACTGTTACTATATTTTTAATAAATAAAAAAATCCAGTCTTGTTACGCTTAAGAGACTTCTTTCGAAAACACCTTATTGTCCTGAAACTGTACATGACATACTTCGTACTCCATATGTATCAGGCTTTACTTTTATGGCCTAGCTGGAATAAAACCCAAGATAGCAAGAATTGCCCACAAGCACTGTAATACAGACCATCCCTCATTCTCCCACCCAGAGCGATATGAAAATCTCCATCCCATCCCCACAGCTGGTTCCCACTGTAACCACGCTTCGGTCCAGGTGTATCACTAGCAAGGCAGCCTCACGCTGCTTTCATTAGCGCTGACTCGCTTGTTCTGGAATGATGACATTTCAGAGCATCCGACCGATACTTTCCCTAAAATGTGGGGCTGGTGCGCCTCACCACATGACAGGCCCATTGCGGCCAGACCTTCTCTAGGGAAATCACTCGGCGTACTGGGGCTTGACGTTCGCCAATGTGCAAAACCGTCGACCTTCTCCCACGAGTAATTACTTGTAGCTTGTTAACCTGTTCCATAATTCCATATGGACTTATGCAAACGCTAAAACTTTGAACCAAGACCTTCCTTATTTGTAGCAACTTGGATGTGTAGCCAAGTCTCAACGAGAGAACTCGACCAACTACGAATGTAGTGATGCTGCCGATCGTCTCCGTTGGTTTTGTTATCCTCAATCTCCTGCAACATCCACCCAACTGATTGCTCCCAGCCTTGTTAAAGACCTTCATGTGTAACCTCATGCCCAAATGAAACCAGCTGCTCTATGAATAATTTAACAAAAGGATGTTGTCCTGTCCTGGGGGATGCTGAGCCTGGGTAAAGTGGTCACGTGAGACTTTGAGACAAGGAGACGGGTGTGTCTGAAAGCCGTTCCCATCACCTGGCTGGCATTGAAACATCTGCAGGCCTTTTGAGGGACAGATGATAATATTAAAAGGATCCGCCTGCTGATTTTGAAGTCTCAAGATGAGGGTCATTTCGTTCCAAATATCTTTCAGTGTATTGAATAACACTAAAGCCAGACCAGCGGCAAGGGCTCTCCTCTCTGGTTTTACTTATTCAATTACCAAGTGTTCCTCCTTCCCAAACAGATGCTCCCAATCAAAGCGCTGCTCTCGACGATTTTCCCAGAAACGGCTCTGCCTAAAAACTGGTGTTCAAGACACTAATGACTCTTAATTTTGTAAATGGAAGATACTTAAATAACCATTACATGTTGGAAGCAATGGGTTCTTTTTGCACCCTCTTGTACGAATCCTAAAACCGTTCTCCGCCATTTCACGTGCAGGTGCATGCGATGTTATTACAGGAATAATGTCGAAGAGTTTATACTAGCTGGATTTTTCCATTGGTAATTTTAAGGGAATGCGCAGAATTTTATTTAATGTGAGTTTTTCCAGCTACCTTCAGCCTCTGCTTTCATCCCTCCAGGTCATCGTGATGAAAAGATCTCTGGGAGTTGGCTACGCCGCTGTGGACAACCCTATCTTCTACAAACCAAACACAGCCATGCTTTTGGGAGATGCCAAGAAGACTTGTGATGCTCTGTCTGCCAAGGTCCGCGAGGGCTAGGGAGGAAAGAGAAGATCTGACCTTGCTTTGCACCAGATGAGTCACGGAGACGAGGAGATCGAACAAACCCAATAAACCCCTTAGATATAAATTAGCACTAATAGGATCAAGCTCTTTGATGCCCATTTCAATTTTGCTGTAGATACAGGTAGTTCAGTATTTCCAACTTGTTTTTCTGTTAATTAAATGTGCTCCCCCATTTAAAAGGGAAAAAAAGCATTACAGAATCTCATTAATTAGCATTAATAAAGCAATCTTACCAGTTATCATCTGGTTTAGTATGTATTATAGATCAGGTTTTATATAGCACAGCAATCTGTTTTTTAAAAACTAAACTTTTTTTGGTAGCGGTAACATATGTTTGAAAGCCATGAACTCGAAACTGTATGTTTTTTTTCCCTTTTTCTTGCTTAATTTTCTTTTTTGTCTTACCATGTGCATTTAAGTGACCAGCTGGTGGTATATGGTGTTGTTCCAAGTAAGGAATCGACTTTTTCAGATGCAGCTTCAGAGGACCATTCCCAAGCTTTCCAAATTTCTCTTAATAGCATGAAGGATCGCTGCTGAGATGAAGTCCCAGCTAATATCACTGAAGATTTACGCACAGAATCCCAAACACCTGTTGCTCCTCCATAAAATGATTTGTATTCCCCAACCACTCTTAATTCAAGCGAATGTCACTGTAGCGGTGAGGTATATCTGCCCTGTTGTCCTCCCAAATTTGTTCCCAGCAGTAATCCTCCACAGTATTTGACAGGAATTTGAACAGATGTACTGTACTTTACCCACCGGGACCTAAAGGAGTAGATCTTATGAAATGCAGGAACCAAGACAGACCATTACAACAACCCTACCTCTCCACAGTTTCAACTCGACCAAAACAATCCTTAACTTCCCCACTCTTACACTCCTCTCGATTGCCTCGAGCTGGGCTGCATGGGGCACGTGTAGTTTGTTCTTCGAGGATGTCGATTTCGTGGATGTAGGAAGGTGGTATATTCTTCGCGATTTAGATGCTGAATTTCAACGATTCAGGTTGTTTTATTATGTGAAAAATAAGTCGAGCGTAAGGGAATCAATTGCTGCAAGGGAAAGGAAGTATTTATCGGGTTTGCATTCCCTCCCGCTCCTTCAGGATGTTTTTTGTATAGACAGGTTCTTGCATAGAAACAATACTTTGATAATTCTGCTTTGCCGCAATACATGGGAGGGAATAGAGGGCGAGTCTTCAAATGTTTCATTGTGCCATGGTGAGGAATTAATGTCATACTGTGAAATGTTTTTTCTCTCTCCACTGTATCACAGAGCATCCCTCTTAATAAACATCCTGATAAGAGAACCGATGGCACGAACGGTCATTCATTTCTCAATATCGCATGTCTTGGGTGTTGCGGGCGCCACAATGCCTAGATTGGGCTGTTGAAGAAGCCTTTTGCATCTTCTGATGAGGGACTATCTGCGCACAAGTGACAGTGATTACCCATTGTCAGTTTTTCCCTCTCATTTAAGGGTGGAGATGTTTTCTCTGATCTCAGGTCCATGTGGGTTCTTTCACCTTTGCAACAAGTGGCACTCAGACATGATGGTATCTTCACGCACCTTCTCCCAATCTCTCTTGAGAGGTGAGGGATTGTTAGGAAAGTGCTTCAAAGTGTCCAAACAAGCTATTTTGAGGCAAGATATGGGCCATTTGTGACATAGTGGGAAAAACACATTCCAGCCATTACTAGTTCATTCAATTTTGGTTCTCCATGTCTGGTCCGTCTATCAGTTTCAGCACTTTATGCGCTTTATCTCTCTTAATTCCAGCCCTTTCAGTATCCTGGAGGGTCTTGTAGATGTTTGTGGTCACGCTAATGCATGTGCCTGATGTTTCTGCTCGTTTTTTCTCTTTAACCGTGCTGAAAGCAGATTAAATAGGCCTTCATGACTGTTTCATTGCTTTACGAGTTATCTCCAGTGCTAAAAGTGCTGAAAAACACCAGATGAAATATGATTGGAGCTAGCTTAGGCACACAGTGTTCCTTCACCACAATTGTGACAATTACAGTGTGGTTTGTCTCTTGTGATGTCAAAGGATGTGGCTTTTTTTCCCCTGCTAGACTGGGTTACTAAATCTACATTCTTGGAGATCATCACTGATGCTCCTTTGTTGATAACCTACATCTCTATTGCAAATACAGCCTGATCTAGTTCCATCAGCATAAAAATGTGTTCACAAAGTGGTCCTCACTGGAAACTTCTTGGCATTCACATGCATACAAAATTTGGTGACCAGGAAGACCAGGCCAAAAGTCATTCTGACAGAAAACAGCTGAGAACACCAAAGCTTTGCAGTTTTCAGTGTTTGAGTAATTTTGAATGCTCGACAAATATTTGGTGCATTTAACTTTTTGAAGGGAATCATTGGGTTTCTCTGGAACTGTTCATGCAAATTGTGAACATTTGCATGCCAAAATCCAACACTATACTTTTCATTCAGCTGACTGATTTATATGCATGCGGATGTAGGAGAGCGAAATGGCAGGCTCATGTGAAGTTTTGCATTTCGCTGTGTTACAAATTCACAGGTTAGAGTTCACCAAACTTGAACGTGAAGCTGTGTGACCGGTAGAAGACCAATATGTTACGGCATGACCTCAATGCTGTATTAAAGGAGTAGTTCACTTCCAGAACAATAATTTACAGATAATGTACTTATCCTCTTGTCATCCAAGATGTTCATGTCTTTCTTCAGTCGTAAAGAAATTGTTTTTTGAGAAAACCATTTTAGGATTTTTCATGTAGTGGACTTCTATGGTGCCCCGAGTTTTAAATATAATAAAAAAACCGTTTAAATGCAGCTTCAAAGGGCTCTAAATTGTCCCAGCCGAGGAAGAAGGGTCTTATCTAGTGAAATGATCAGTTATTTTGTAAAAAAATCCATTTATATACTTTTTAACCTCAAACGCAGAGAGACGCAGACTCCCGCTGTAACTTTACCTGCTGGTGTCGCTGTTGGACAATGTTTCTTTAGAAAAACAAGTGATTTATACACTTTATTGGTATATTTAGTAATACTGGCTTTGTTTGTATTTTTGCATTACAATTTTTTTTTCCTCATCCAATATTTTTGAGGAGACTCCTTGGAAGAAACACCCCTGATTAGAGGCTAGGTAGGATATTTCATGTAGTTGCTTGGTAGTAATTCACTCAGTACCGCCGCTCCCTATACGCAGAGTACGCAGTCTGCGTAGGGCACCAAGTCCCAGGGGGGCACCATCCCAGCTGCTCAAAAAAAATATTTTTATTATTTTATTATTTTTATTATTATTTATTTTAGTTTTTATATAGCCTTTTTTAATAATAAATTAATATTAATAATATACATATACAAATAAACAAAAATATAAACGTATAGGCTATATTGCATTTTCTGTGAACGCAGAGTAGGCTAGTAAGCACACGTGATGACGCGCAGCGACGCGCCTTAACCTCTGTTTACGGCTGCCTATTTGGCCAAAAATGATGATAATAATTGATGAACAATATGCCTGGTCCTGGAAAGAGACATCAACAGTCCGCCGCCGAGAAACGAAAGAAAAAAAAGCCCAAGATGAAGCCCGTGCATCACTTAGGTACGTTCATAATCCTGTGAAACTTTATTTTATTCTGTCAACGTTAATAGTGTTTTAATGTCGGTAATAATTTCACGACTAAGGCATCTTTCTTAATATGAATACAAGCAGATCTAAGTAAACAAAATGACTTAAAATGCATTATATTAAAACACAGAGGCAATTATGATTATTGATTAATAATGACCATATGGTGACATTAAATAACAGTGTTAGAATACATAATCTAATACAAAAGTAACAGTTTACATTACAATTTTAATAGAAATGCCTGAAAAGGGCACCAAAGGCCTGGTAAATACAGTTGTTACACTTACATGATGATCGAATTCCTTGTTTAATATTGACCAAACATTTAATTAAAATGTTTACATAATCTTTCCTATCATTTCCTCAACAAAAATATATGGACATCATAACCCTTGTCTGCTTTATTGTCAAAACTGCCACATGTACAGTGCATGTACAGGTAAAAACACAGAATAAAAATATATTTACAAAAATACAGACAAATACAAATATTATATATTCTATAAAACACAATTTACAAGCATGGATATGATAGAAAGATAGATAAAAAGGCAGATAACCATGGTTTTTATCATAGTAAAACTGCTTAATTTCCTTTTTGTATGATTCTGAGATTATTAAATCAATCAGACAACTGTATTAATAAAATCATAGCCATTGGAGGTAACTCTTTTTTGTTGATAAAACTCTTGCTCTTGATCTTGCTATTTCGCTCTTTATTTACCTTTTTGACCAAAAATAACTTCCGTAATATTTGGGGGAGGGGGCACAAAAGTAAATTTCTGCTTAGGGCACCCATTTGGCCAGCAGCGGCCCTGAATTCACTGATCAATACTCAATTAATATACAGTAAGTCTATGGGTATTAATTTGCTATTTAAAAAGTTAACATTTCTCCTCATTCAAATCTTTAGCCTAAAATATGAGCAGTAATAAGCAGTGACACATGACTTAGCAAGTTGTGCTAAAAAGTTTTATGCGTGCACAGACTTTCTTTGTTTGTATGGTGGCATCTTATCTTAATCCCCAAAAGGAAACTGTGACTGCAGATAAAAGGGATGTCTAACAGTTGATCATCTCTCTATATGTCTTGAATCATGCCCACCTGTTCCACCTGTTTGGCTCTTTTAACAGTTTAAGTACACAGAGCACCAGATGCAGCGCATGCAAATCCCTTTCATCATCTGGCTGGCTGAACATTACTCTGATTTAAAACACAGGAGATGGCCGTGCACAAACAGTAACTCCAGACGCCGTTCTCCAAGCTGCAGTGCAGACGCTCTTAAAAGCATTCGTCCAAGCCATTTCACTCTTAAAATAAAGATAAATGTTGACAAGGTCCAACCCTCGTCGTACCATATCCTCGCTGTTAGGCCTGACATTTAAGAAACACAAACAGTTCAAGTGTCCTTTTAAGATACTTTTATTGTCTAAATTCCCTTGAATGTGAAGCTTCAGTTAAAACGAACCGTTAATGTCAAAGACGAAGAGTTTTTTTTTTTTATGCTTTTGAGGTTTTGCAGAAAAGTTCTGGCCTGCTGTACAGAGGGAGCTTTTAGTAAACAGCACACAGGATTTGGCAGCAGTGTTATCAGCAATAGGGTGTATGTGAGATTGTATACTAGAAGTGGAGAGGATATTACATGTTACTATGCATGTACTGTCTGATAGCAGGTTGTCGCTTCATAGCAGACTGGTTTATTATTATTATAAGCACTTTGTAGTGCACCTACTGTACATATATAACGTGCAAAGGTGCTATGAGGACAGTCTCTTTGAATTAACCCACTTCAGTCGTACTGTTGAATTTCATGCTCGAGGCCATGTTGAAAATCTAGGAGCCTAAGTGTAATTTAAACCTTAAACTGACTGAACGTTTTGGGATTTTGGACATTTTTAAACAAAAATGGGTAACACTTTATAATAAGGTTCCATTAGGTAATGTTAGTTTATATACTCACTAACATAAACAATGAACAATGCATTTATTACAGTGTATATTCATCTTTGTTAATGTTAGTTAATAAAAATACAGTCCTTTATTGTTAGTTCATATTTATTCACAGTGCATTAACTATGTTAACAAGCACGACTTTTGATTTTAATAATACATTGGTAAATTTAGAAATTAACATTATTGTACATTCTTAGTTTGTGTTAACTAAAGTAGTTAACTAACCTTAACTAATGAACCTGTAAAGTGTTTCCCAAAAATCTGTTATGATGTAAAATTAGTCTAATATGTAACTATTTCTAGCCCACACATTGAGCATTGGAATTTATGGCACTGATAATGTGAATTCCTTTCGAGGAAAGGTCAGATGTTCTTCTACTGAAGCGTAAGATACTCTTTGGATCATTTTCAAATGATACTGGATCACGTAATCATCAGATTTTGCACAATCTTGCCAAGGTTATGAAGTTACTAAAGCACATAGATGACAAACCAAATGTTTTCTGATGGGTACTTTGAGATTAATGTACAAATTTCTTTACACAATTTATTCTGAAATTATTATTTGTAATTGTGAAAAAAATTTTAAAAATGCAAAATAAAAACATTTTCAGTAGTAGCTTCAGTCTATCTGCCACTGAATAAAAAAGGAAAAAAAATATTTAACTTTTTATCTCAATTCTTTTTTTCTCGCAATTGCGAGTTTGCATGTCGAAATTTTGACTTTTTTCTCAGAATTGTGAGACAAAAACTCGCAATTGTGATTTATAAAGTCAGAATTGTGATATAAACTCACAATTCTGAAAAAAAATTCAGAATTGCAAGATAGAAACTCATAATCGCAAATTATAAAGTCAAAACTGCGATATAAACTCACAATTCTGAGAATTGCAAAATATAAACTTGCAATTGCGAGAAAAAATGTGAGTTTATATCACGCAATTCTGAGAAAAAAGGTCAGAATTGAAAGTTAATCCCCTGGTTTCATAGACGAGGCTTAAGCCTAGTGCTAGACTAAAATGTAAGTCTGAGCTGTTTCAACTGAAATAAAATTCCACTGAATGATCTTTAAATATATCAGTGCCTTCACAATTCTTTTTTTTTTTTCCTCACAATTGCGAATTTGCATCTCGCAGTTCTGACTTTTTTCTCGCAATTGAGAGTTATAAAGTCAGAATTGGAAAATATAAACATGCAATTCTAAAGTATTGTGTGATATAAACTTGCAATTGCAAGAAAAAATTGTGAGTTCATATCAAGCAATTCTGAGAAAAAAGGTCAGAATTGAGCTAATGCCCTGGTTTCACAGACAAGGCTTAAGCCTAGTCCTAGACTAAAATGTATGTCTTAGCTGTTTCAGCTGAAATAAAATTGATCTTAAAATATATCAGTGCCTTCACAGTTTGCATCTCTCAATTCTGACTTTTTTCTCAGAATTGAGATATAAACTCGCAATTGCGAGTTATAAAGTCGAAATTGGAAGATATAAACATGCCATTCTGAGAAAGGAAGTAAAATTCTGTAATATAAACTCTCAACTGCGAATTTAAAAAAAAAATTCTAAGAAAAAAAAAATCTGAATTGCAAAATATAAAAAAAATGAGTTTATAGCACGCAATTCTGAGAAAAAAGGTCAGAATTGAGTTTATCCCTTGGTTTCACAGACAAGGCTTAAGCCTAGTCCTAGACTAAAATGTAAGACTAAAATGTAGCTGTTTCAACTGAAATAAAATTGCACTGATTGATCTTAAAATACATCAGTGCCTTTGTTTTGTCTCAAGATGCACACCAGTAATGTTTTTTTCTAAGCACATTTATAAAAATTAGTTGTATACTCCAGTCTTCAGTGTCACATGATCCTTCAGAAATCATTGTAATATGCTGATTTGGTACTCAAAAAACATTTGTTGTTTTTATACATTTTTACAAATGTGGAAAACAGTTGTGCTGCTTAATAATTTTGTGAAAATCCTGATACATATCATTCAGGATTTACTGAGGAATAGAAATGCCAAAGAAACAAAAATATTTAAAACTGATTTTTTTTGTAACAATATACAGAGTGTTTTTACTGTAAATGCATAAAACTATATATATATATAGCTGTGTTTATGTATAGTCAATCATGGGGATCTTAACAGCTGCTCAGTCGTTTTTGTAGTTTGTAAAGTTTGGATCAAGACTATAATGTCCAGGCTGCAAATCTCCTGGGCCCGGTTTTTCAAAAGGTTTAATCCGGATAAAATTGATCCGGATTTAGTAATCCTTGTTTTTGCGATCCGTGATCACGTAATCCATCTTACTTTTGAGCCAGTTTTTCAAAGCAACATCGGATTGGATCAATCTGATCCGGATAGGAACTTTTCAGGATCAGCAAATCTGGATAACCAGTGCTCAAACAGGATAGGAAATCATAATGTAGAACTATAGATATGTAAAGAGCAACAAGTAGAATAGCCAGTGTGGGGTCAATATAAGTTTATTTTTATTTGAAATGAAAACACACACATTTAAAAAAAAAACTAAAAACAAGAAAAAAAAAAACCCACCCCACCCTCTTCCAGCAGTCCGCTCATCTGAGACCTACAAAAACACTGTACAGTGAGGATATTTATAAGTTTCAAATATAGATGTATTGAATAATAAAAAAAAGACTTAATGTCAAATAATAATTTCAAAAATCAGTGATTGCCATTCTTTGCATATTTTTGGTTATTAATCATTGCATGCATCACTAATAAATATTCTAAAAACAAAAAAATATTTCCGATTGTGATGAAAATATATATCAATTAGTGACAGAATAAAATTTATTGTTTTTGGTAAATTTTGACAGCTGTTTGGGGATTATTTTATGAGGCCAAACTCTTTCTACTTTGCTGTAGGCCTATACTGTAGGCTGAATACATTAAAGCCTACCTAATCACTGTAGCCTGACGGATGAACAAATAAAATTAAAACCTTATGAATAAATAGGATATCTTGTAAGATACTGCATGATCCAAATATAGTATTATTTGATACATTTTTAAAGTTTTCATTACATTTTGGGCATGAAATCCACGCTGAATCCACCCTTCTGATGGGATCAGGTAAATCCAGATTTTTTGGATCAAAGTGATCCAAATCCTACAAAAAAGTTCTGAAAAACCCAAACTAAAGGTTTAATCCGGATCGAAACCAAGATTGGATTACATGATCTAATCCGATTATGTAATCCATTTTTTCTTTTGAAAAACCCATTTTCAAGATTTGATCCAATCCGTTATCCAAAATCCTAGTGGATTACTTTTGAAAAACTGGGCCCTGGTCTTTAAAGTGTGTTTGTGCAGTATTAGTCAGGGACAAAATATTTACACCAGTAAGCTTAAGGTTGTTTTAAACTTGGAGCCATATTGTGATGTTAGTGCGGAGAGCATCCATGACTGACCTTTAACACAAACCTCACGTCTATACCATGCCACTATAAATTTGTTGGACATGAAGAATAACATTACAATGTCACTGAATTTACGGTCTATTTGTGATATTTGTGAAAACAGACGAGTGGTTATATAGAGTCTTCACCAGCAGGCAGTGCTGTTTCTGAGCTGTATTTGTTAAATCACTCCTCAGAGGACTTTACCTTGACAGTGTCTTTAAACTCTATCCACACTTTTACTCTATCAACAATAATATCTAATCAAAACAGAAACTGAATTTTGAGTTTTGAGACCTGAGCAGCAAACAGCTATACAGATGTTTGATATGCCTGTCTTTAAGTCTTAAACCAGCATCCCAGGCCAGTCTAATAGGTGTTTTTAGAGGGATCTTGGGAAATATTCTCTCTTTCAAAGCAGCTTCACAATAATAAGAACATGACAATAACAAACTAATAACTTCCCAAAATTCAATTTCAAATTTAAAGCAGTTCTAAAAAGACAGATTCAGCTTACATTAGTTCGGTGTTGGTTCAGATAAAGTAAGGGGAATCTTTCTCTTTTTTTCAGTAGATATTTCACACAAAAATGGTGTATTTATATTACTTTTTGGTTTGTAGTGAGAGATCTCTAAGATCTAATGCTGTAAATAAAGATATTGCAGATTTGATTGTCATTGTAGATCATAAATTGTCCTTCTTTGGCACCTCCTGAAATAACTGACATTTCTGAAGAAATAATAGACTTCCTACACTGTTTCGAATCAAAGATTAGTCACTAAAAATGTGTACACGTACATGTACAAGTCTTGTTACCATAGGTCTATTTTTAACCTAAATCCAATTAGACTCAGACGAAGGGCTTTGAATCTTCAGTGATATGAGTCAATGAGTCAGTCCAATCATGCCTGTTTTGACAGAACAAACTCACCCATCCATATCTTTTGACAAAAGTGAAACGCTTGTTTTGTGTTTCAATGTCAAGAAGCATCATGATAGAAGCAAATATGATAATTCACAAGGACATCTTTAAATTCCAGCAGTTTTTTTGTGCTGACTGAGCTTTTTCTCAGTACATTGTGTTTGTTTCCTCACATACAGGCCTGTATTTTTGGATCTGTACAGTAGTGAAGAGTTGAGCGACTCTGGCCAGGGCCGAGGTGTTTTAAACGGGCCATAGCTAACCACACAGCTGTTTGAATCAGCTCCAGACTCTATAAAACAGCTCATACGAAAAGTGTATTAAGGATTAATGGATCTTTTCGGGAATTGGCAAGCTTGTTTTGTTGCCTCAAAGACTAGATGAACAGAAATAACAATGCTGAGTCTTAGGAATGTGATTATATTAATATTTTGTGATAGCATCTTGTTCCAGATGTGGTCAAGATAAACTGAAAGTTTCTTCACGGCTAGTAGAGAATGGTTTTATTTAGAAGTGGTGGGTGTTTTAATGTCTAAACAGTGTTTTGAAGGTCCCATTATGACTTGGTCATTTTTAAGTGGGGTTTATCTAATAAGTAATGTCATAATATATAATATATAAGCATTTTGTTCTAACATTAAAGCAAGTTCCTTTTGAGTCTCCAGACACGAGGTTACATCCTTATCTTTTATTATTACATAACTCTTGACATTTTTGAATGGTTGCTAGTTGCGCATTGTAAGAGATGAATAATGATAGACATTCCTTGACAATGTGCTCATTGTGAAAATCAGTTGAAATGCTGGAGTCTTGTGGTGAAAAGAGCTGTGAAGTGTTTAGCTCTCTCTAGTCAATGCCATCACTCAACACTGTCCCTCAGCAACATCTCCACAATCCTTATCTCATTCTGTGACATGGCAGCCACTTTGGATTGTCAGGAGAGGTGCCTCTTATCTGGCGAGTTCAGAAGATTTCTGTGAGAATCCCTCAAGAAATGCCTGAAAAGAAGCCTTGGAATGAGTCGAAATCCCACAGGAATTATCTGCAAGAGGTATCCTGTATCTGGGAGGCCTGGAGAGCACCCTTTGTGTCTGTTCTTCAGGTGTGTGTGTGTGTGTGTGTGTGTGTCTGTTTGAGATGGTGAATTTGAAGAGTAAAGTGGAACAGATGACATGACCGCCATTCCATGTTGTTGTTGGTGGGAGCTCTGAACACAAAACAACAAATACATAACCTTGCTTGTTTTTCCTTTGTTTGTTACATCTGGAAAATCTAACTTAAACTGGTAGCTGTTTTTTTGGAACAGATGGCTTTTAAGTGCTCCAGGCTGGTTTAGATGTTATTAGATGGTCCAAGGTAGTCATTAACTGCTCTAAACTAATTTTTAAGTGGTTTACACTAGTTATTAGTTAGTCCAAGATACTCATTACCTGGCTTTTAAGTGGTCAATCCTGGTTTCTAGCTGGTCAAAGCTGCTTATTAGTTGGTCCAAAGTAGTGATTAAGTGTAAAGTCGCAAAAAAAACAAACAAACAGTCAGACCACCTTAAGCTTAACCAGCTAATGACCAAATTTAACCAGTTAATAACTAGCCCTAACCAGCTAATGGACAAACTGAATAAGCTAATAAACAGTTTGATCCAACTAAAGACCAAACTGGGCCAGTTATTAACCATTTTTGACCAATTAATGACCATTTTGAACAAGCTAATGGCAAAACTAATGTTAATGACAGGTTTGGCCCAACTAACGGCCAAAATAACCAGTTTATGACCATTTTGAAACAACTTATGACTAAACTGGACCAGTTACTAACCAGCTTAGGCC
This sequence comes from Garra rufa, assembly GCF_049309525.1. Classification (NCBI taxonomy): domain Eukaryota; kingdom Metazoa; phylum Chordata; class Actinopteri; order Cypriniformes; family Cyprinidae; genus Garra; species Garra rufa. Next base: position 43,710,487 of record NC_133379.1, read on the forward strand.
AATGAATGATCATTTTGAACAAGCTAATATATAGGAAAACTAAGTTAATGACAAGTTTGTCCCAACTAATGTTCAGACTTAAGTTAATAACTGTTTTAAAAAAGCTAATGACAAAACCGAACCAGTTACTAACCAGTTTAGGCCAATTAATGACCATTTGGAACAAGCTAATTGGAAAATTAAGTTAATGACCAGTTTGCCCCAACTAATGTCCAGACTTAACAAGTTAATAACCAGCTTGGACCAGTTATTGATTTATTGGTTTGTACAAGCTACTGTCCAGCTTGACTAGTTGCTCACCAAGTTAATACCTTTTTAAACTAGCTAATGAGAAGCTTGAGCCAGTTAATGAACAAATCTGGCCAGGTAGTAATCATCTTGGACGAGCAAATAACCAGCCCTAACCAGCTAATGGACAAACTGAATAAGCTGACAACTTGTTTGATCCAGCTAAAGACCAAAACAGACCAGTTACTAACCAGCTTAGGCCAATTAATGACCATTTTGAACAAACTAATGGCAAAACTACAGTTAATGGCCAAATTGGACCAGTTATTGATTGGTTTGTCCAAGCTACTGTCCAGCTTGACCAGCTACTCACCAGGTTAATATATTTTTAGACCAGCTAATGAGAAGCTTGAGTCAGTTAATGACCAAATCTGGCCAGGTAGAAGTAACCTTGGACCAGCTAATGACAGCTACCAGCTTAACCTTGATTTCTCCAGCAGGCAGCTGGACGAGGGTCTCTAAGCCCGGCAATCATACAGGCTGGAGTAAAGGTGATGGGAGAACAAAGAGCTAAAACGAGCCGACTCTCTTTGGAGTCAGGTATCAAGAGGATAACCACCGGCGTGTCAAAGGGAGCCACCGCTGGCCGACACAAAAGAACGACTGACACCAGAAAAGAGGGATGGGGTTTCAGAGCCTCGGCATGAAAAGGAAAACATCATTCTCCGTCTGTTTTGTTCACAGGCAGTGAAAGAACTCAGCCTCCTTATGCGGGTCATAGTGTGACACCACTAGAGGAATTTGCACTGATGGTATCCTCTGAAACAGCCACTATACTGAGTGATTGGATCCATTTGTGTCGCTTTTAATTGAAAGAGCCGTTTTTTGATGAGTCAAGGGTCAAGGATGAATCGGTGAGGGCGGCCTCTCAAAACCAAAACCAAAACAACACTTGTCATCACTTTTATCACAGCTGATCCGCCTTTGTGTTCTCGGGTGGCTGAAGCGGCCCAGAGGCGAGCTTGGAATCACGCCGAGCTTGTACTGCCCCCATCACGCATGGCTTTTGTGTGCGGGGAGGTTATCTGTTGGCCTCTTTCAAAGGTGGGGGACAGACAATAGGCTTTCGTGCCATGCGAAGAGAGTGTCCCTCCCTCAGCATGCAAGGCTTGCTTCATGAACACAGCACAAAGGAATGAGATCTCCGCCTCATCCAAGACTGGATTAACATGGACGCACATATACACAACACATATGCACGCATAATAGGTCTAATTTGTTTGTTTATGATGTTCCGTTGCCAATGGCTGATTGTAACCACAACACAAGAGCTAATCAGACACTTTCTGCTGCAAGTCATGCCATACCAGCATACAAGGCTAAAATATGATTCGAAAATAGAATTATGGATTCTGAGTGCTAATCCAAGACGTCAACCCATGGACATGGATGTAACGCATCCATCTTCGTTTAGAGAAACTAAATCGGAGAGCCAGCTTCTCAAACTCCTGTTAGTAGGAAACATTTAAATGACTACAATTATGCGTTTGCCAATCAAAACCCACGCTAACTATGTGCTGAGAAACGATGACTCACTGACTATTTGTCAGAGAGAGATTTACATTTTGGCCAGAGGCTTGTACGGTTTGCTTCGGACGGTCCAAGCAAAAGCTCCCTTGAATTTTTAAGATTGAATTGCATTTAGAACATTTGTCTTGGCTGCCCACCGTCCAAAAATAAATAGAAAAACACAACTCCAAAACCCCCGGCCTGTGCTTTATCACTCATGAGCCCCGGCTGTCCGTCAGACAGTGTGTTTTACATTCGCTTGAACAGCGTCTCAGATGTTTGCGTGTCATAGCTAGCCGTCTCGTTAAGTTATCGACCGGTTTCAAGGCCGGAGGGGGATTCTCTCAATTTGCCCGTTGACCGCTGGAACAACAGTGAAAATCTAATTTGGAGATTCGAGAGAACGCTATACCCTTCCCATACTGCTGCAACTCTAAGGCCAAGAACGCAGAGCCAGACCCTCAAAACAATTAATTATGGGTCATAACCTGAGAGGGTCGGCATTCCTGTCGGCTAGAGACGGTGTTAGATATTCCTCAGCTGTGCTGTGGGAGAGAACGGTGGGGAGCGAGGATCATATCACGGAAAGCTAAAAACATCATGCATTTTATACAAAAAAACAATCCGTCTGCGATCTTACCTAAATCAGACTGACTGACAGATTACACACTTTGGTATTCGTATTTATAGGCGCCGAGTCAAATCAAACATCAGTTGCCAAAAACGCTGCAGATTTATGTTTGCCACTTTGTCCCAAAAATGTATTTCAACGTCAGTTCTCTCAAAGTGCAGATGTTTTCATTTCTAATCCGCTCGTTTCTTTTGCTCTCACAGAATTGCAGATTACTGTATAAACTCTCATTTCGCATAGGAAATATAGTGGTTTAACGGTTTGTGACCTAATGTTGTCAATCGTAAGTAGCTTAACACACCGAATGACTGATTAATGTGATTTCTTTAATATGTATGAGCCTCACTGTAACCCCAAACGAGGCTATTACTTAAAGACTTGATTCGCTCACTAATTGTGTCAGTGTCTTGGAAGCCTGTGCCGATCTAAGATTTCTCTTTGATTAATCGCTAAATCAAATGCGTGTAACATGAGCAGAAATACCAGCACCAATCACAATCAATCACACAAACATCGTTTGAATCAATCAAACACAAATGTTGCATAATTAGTTTCACATTACCAATCAAAGCTAATCGTTCAAGCTGTTTTCCCCACATGCGCCACAACATCTGAGGCATCATTGCGGTGTAAAATATGCAGATGCTCCAGAGACTAACCAAACCACTTTTTTATGGCTTGTTTAAGATTGGAATTGTTTTGGAAATTGGGATGTTTGTGCAGACTCTTTATACTAATACAGATAGATATCACTCAAAAATATAATTTTGAATACAGTTTCTGACATAGCAGTAGACAAACTGTGCTGCAAGTTAGCATTTCAAAATGTGGTGCTCTTAAGGTCTCCTCTCGTTGGAGATCATGAGCTGTATTTATTGCCCTAGGTGAAGCTAATGACCAGGTCTACCTTTGAAATTGATCCCATCTCTCATCAAGTGGTGCAACATTATGGATTTTATCCGGGCAAATGGGTAATTCATCAAGGGTGTCGTTAAGATACCTAAAGTGAAATGCGAACAAGGCATTTGCTTTTAGGAATATAATACAATGATAAAAGGTAGAAAGTGAGGATGAAAATGGATATGCCACATCAGTCATATGCTGGCACTCTGTGTGTATTTTAAACTCTGATTTTTATTACGCAGCTCTGTTATTAAGAGGATTATGACCTTAGTTAATAGACAAGACAGATGACTTCGCTTCATGCCAAATCACCACCCTTCCCACACTTATTTTCTCATTCTGTCTTCAGTTTAACTAGATCTTAGTCATTTTGTGTCTCCGTTCAGTGTGTTGACCATATAAGGGCAGCTCATACCTTCAACTGACCCCGGCCTTGATTCTGTTTTGAAATGCAATCCAGGTCTATGAGGCGATGATTAGCAGTACAGGTAATGTGAATGGATCTAACGGCTAAGATTGAATAACGACTAAAACTTAACTCCAGGTTGCTGTAATCAGATTCGTATGAAAGGTCCACAAAGTTGTGCCTTGGAATCCTAAATTCATATTATGTATGTAGTTTTGCACATGCACAGGAGTACCGTTTGAGATTTGTCATAAGAAATTATTAGTTATTTATTTTAAATGTAATTTTTGTTCTAGTTTTTTTTATTGCAATGTTGTTTTTTCTTTTTTTTCTTTTTTTTTTAAACCACTACAATTTTAAATCTGCTAAATGTTATTTTACCAAAATAAGGGGGGTCAAACAAAATGCATGTTATTTTTTATTTAGTACTGACCTGAATAAGATATTTCACATAAGTCCACAAGAGAAAATAATAGTTTATTTAAAATGACCCGGTTCAAAAGTTTACTTGATTCTTAACACTGTTACCTGGATGATCCACTGGTGTTTTTTTTTTTTTTTTTTTTTTTAGTAATAATTGTTCACAAGTCCCTTGTTTGTCCTGAATAGTTAAACTGCCCACTCTTCTTTAGAAAAATCATTTAGGTGCTACAAATTCTTTGGGTTTTCAGCATTTTTGTGTATTTGAACCCTTTCCAACTATGACTGTATGATTTTGAGATCCATCTTTTTACACTGAGGACAACTGAGGGACTCATATGCAACTATTAAAGAAGGTTCAAACACTTACTGATGCGTCAGAAGGAAACACAATGCATTAAGAGCTGGGGGTGTAAACTTTTGAACAGAATAAAGATGTGTACATTTTTCTTATTTTGCCTAAATATCAAATTTTTAATTTAGCACTGCCCTTCAGAAGCTACAAAAGATACTTACATGTTTTCTAGAATACAAAATAAGTAACATTTACCCTGATCTTTAAATTCAAAAAGTTAAAAAATATCCATATATGATCCATGCATATACTGCACAAATATGAAAAAAAAATATTAATATAATTTTATATAAAATATGTGACCCTGGACCACAAAACCAGTCATAAGTAGCACGGGTATATTTGCAGCAATAGCTAAAAATACACTGTATGGTTCAAAATTATTGAATTTTCTTTTATGCCAAAAATCGTTAGGATATTAAGTAAAGATCATGTTCCATATTTAGTAAATTTCCTACCGTAAATATATCAAAACTTAATACAGGTTCTTTTCAAAAAATTAGCATATTGTGATAAAGTTCATTATTTTCTGTAATGTACTGATAAACATTAGACTTTCATATATTTTAGATTCATTACACACATTTGAAAGTAGTTATAGCCTTTTATTGTTTTAATATTGATGATTTTGGCATACAGCTCATGAAAACCCAAAATTCCTATCTCAAAAAATTAGCATATTTCATCCGACCAATAAAAGAATACAAAAAAAGTCAACCTTCAAATAATTATGTTCAGTTACGCACTCAATACTTGGTCGGGAATCCTTTTGCAGAAATGACTGCTTCAATGCAGCGTGGCATGGAGGCAATCAGCCTGTGGCACTGCTGAGGTGTTATGGAGGCCCAGGATGCTTCGATAGCGGCCTTAAGCTCATCCAGAGTGTTGGGTCTTGCGTCTCTCAGCTTTCTCTTCACAATATCCCACAGATTCTCTATGGGGTTCAGGTCACGAGAGTTGGCAGGCCAATTGAGCACAGTAATACCATGGTCAGTAAACCATTTACCAGTGGTTTTGGCACTGTGAGCAGGTGCCAGGTCGTGCTGAAAAATGAAATCTTCATCTCCATAAAGCTTTTCAGCAGATGGAAGCATAAAGTGCTCCAAAATCTCCTGATAGCTAGCTGCATTGGCCCTGCCCTTGATAAAACGCAGTGGTCCAAAGTACTTTTTTCGAATGAAAGCAAATTTTGCATGTCATTCGGAAATCAAGGTGCCAGAGTCTGGAGGAAGACTGGGGAGAGGGAAATGCCAAAATGCCTGAAGTCCAGTGTCAGTCAGTGATGGTCTGGGGTGCCATGTCAGCTGCTGGTGTTGGTCCACTGTGTTTTATCAAGGGCAGGGTCAATGGGGTCAAAAAACACTTTTCTTTTATTGGTCGGATGAAATATGCTAATTTTTTGAGTTTGCCAAAATCATCAATATTAAAACAATAAAAGGCTAGAACTACTTTCAAATGTGTGTAATGAATCTAAAATATATGAAAGTCTAATGTTTATCAGTACATTACAAAAAATAATGAACTTTATCACAATATGCTAATTTTTTGAAAAGGACCTGTATTTGATTAGTAATATACATTGCTAAGAACATCATTTGGACAACTTTAAAGGTGATTTTCTTAATATTTAGATTTTTTTTTGCACCCTCTGATTCCAGATTTTTAAATAGTTTTATCTCGGCCAAACAGACCTAACAAATGGAAAGCTTATTCAGCTTTCAAATGATGTCTAAATCTTAATTAAAAAAAACTGACCCTTATGACTGGTTTTGTGGTCTAAGGTCACATTTAATTCCATTATATTTCGAAATGTATTTTTTTAAACTAGGATAAATAAATCGAAACAAGTGACTGTTCTATTTACATCCTGGGCTACACAGTTTCTTGAATGTATTTCATAATGTAACCCAAATAACAATTAAACATATTTTGTTGAGTCTAACCTGAGTCATAAAACTTTGTTTTTATGAGATCTTCTTTCTCTCTTTCTCAGAAAATACGTAAACCCCTCTTTTGCATTTTAAAGGTCAGGAAACAGGAAAAAGTGAAAGCTGCCATTTCCAAAAATGGTTAAGCAATACTTATTCCTGTGACACAGTAAAGCCAAATTCTAAAACAAACAAAATTCGAGTTCAAACCCCAACAAGCAGCCCACAGAGAGATGAGAGTACCATCAAATAAACTTAACATTCTGGTAATTGTTTATATGTCAGAGGTCTCGAGGGTAAGTCACAGGATGATGGTGAATGTACAGCGGGAGTAGAACACTACTGTGTTTACACGTCTGGCCTCTTTGGGCCCAAACTTGCTACTGCTCAAGGTCTCTTCGGCAGATAAAAGATACATTTGAGATGCATTAGAGGTACATTAAGATGCCACACCAGTGTTAAAGGGATTACCAGCTTAGTGTCATTGTTGACACCGACTGCTAGACTACTTATGCGACGGGTGAGTGCTGGTCACTGATAACAGTATTAGTAAAATACTTCATGTTTTTGGCCTATGTATATGTAAATTATATGTAATTGCTCATAAAAGTAGATGGTTTGCACTTACGTCACAATTTAGTCAGTTGTCCAGCCATATTGGTAATACTGCACTTTTAATGTACTACTGAATACATTGTTCTGCTAATTTATGTTGTCTAAACCATGGAAAAATGTGTGGAGGCTGCAAAATCATACAGAGAAGAACTTAGTAAGCAGGAAAGGGCGCAATATTTTGACAAAACTAAAGTTAATAGGTGGTAAAGATGCATACAAGCAGTATTAATTAAGATATTAGCCTAATATTTCACCTGCCTGACCGGAAATTATAAGAAAACCCAAATGTTGTCAATATTCTTGCCCTGGAAATTTGGTTTGGCCAACCACAAACGCCTTTTTTCCTCAGACAGGTTTTTTGGTGTTATATACATCCTGATATATTTCTAAATAAAACATTAACTTACATTTACATCATTTACATTTATTCATTTAGCAGACGCTTTTATCCAAAGCAACTTACAATTGCGAATACAACAAGCGATTCATCCTAAGGAGGCAGATCAACATAGGAAGTGCTCAAAAATACCATATATCAGGCGTTGAACTTACCATATTATCATCTCTGTTCAACTAGTCAGTTCAATTGTGCTGGCTAGGATGATTCGGTTAGTCTTTAGTGGTAGATTCTGTAATTTGGTTCAGTGCCCGAATAGTGAATCCATATTTGGAAAGGCACGAAAAATGATACGCATTCTACAGAGCCACTAAAAGGACATGGTTAGCTGCTAACAGTATAGTCTGTTAAAGTACATAAAATTTCACATACCACATAAACAGAGCGAGGAGAGATGACTCTTAAAGGAACACTCTACTTTTTTTGGAAAAGTTAATAAATTGAGTTTTACAGTTTTGAAATCCATTCAAGCTGTTCTCCTGTTCTGGCGATATCCCTTTTAGCATAGCTTAGCATAGATCATTGAATCCTATTAGACCAATAGCATCGCATTCAAAAATGACCAACAATTGTTTCAATATTTGTCCTAATTAAAACTAGACTCTTCTGTAGTTATATCGTGTACTAATACCGGCGGAAAATGTCAAGCTGCTATTTTTAGGCTGATAAGATTAGGAACTACACTTCCATTCCGGCGTAATAGTCAAAGAAGTTTGCTGCCGTAACATGGCCGAAGCAGGCGCAGTAATATCACATGTTAGCGCCTGAAATTAGTTCCCAGCTAGGTTAGCATTTGCACATGTTCTGCGTGATATTAGTACACGATATAACTACAGAAGAGTCAAGTTTTAAATAGGACAAATATTGAAACTCACTGGTCATTTTTGAATGCGATGCTATTGGTCTAATAGGGTTCAATGATCTATGCTAAGCTATGCTAAAAGTGATATCGCCAGAACAGGAGAACGGCTGAATGCAAATGCGAACGCGCATTCAAAAGCGATTTCATATACAGTATTTTATTAACATTAGGGATTCCGTAGTACACGTTATTTCCTTAATGGCATTTATGCTTATCTGATAGGCTCACAAATAATTGCATACTTCATGGATGTCATATGCCATTCAAGTTTTTTAGCTAACACTAGTATTTAAGGTTTTTGAAGTGCTTGTAATTTTGTGGATGATCCTTAATATCCTAATGTCTGGAAAAGTGAATTCTCACATGAATAATGAATGGAGGAAAAGCTAGAGTGAGTCATGGGGAAAAGCCATAGACTGTAAAAAATATGGACGTAGTATCCGTGACGTCACCCGTAGGATTCTGAAGCGCTATTTTGAAGCCTGTAGTGGGCGCGATTCGGCCGTCGCCATCTTGGAATCGCGTCACCGTGCGTCACTCCCGGATAATCAAAAATGGGCAAAAAGGCGGGACGTGGGTGGAGCTGGTTGCTGAAACCACACCCGCCTAGCGCAACAGTAGTGACAGCAGCGTCAATTCACTCAAGTGGCCACGCCCTGAATTATGCTGAACTTTAAGGCTTAATATAACTTAAACGAATGAGTTACAAAAAAATTCACCCCCCTCACAGTTGACATGAAGGGCAAAACTAGCTATATAGACCAGGCTGTAAACATACTTTTTTCTGCTGTAAAGTTGGACATTTTAACATAGGGAGTCAATGGGACTGACCTTTTGCAGCCAGTCTCTAGCGGCCAGTCGATGAATTGCAGTTTAAGACACTTCCGTGTTGGTTTCAATAGAGAGAGCGGGAGGTTGCCGCTTGGGAAAAGCACTAATGAGAAAGGACATGATGGATTCACCTTTGGGATTACGCTTTCTCTTCACCAGGTTGCTTGAGACATTTCACATTTCCCAAGTTTGAGAGTCTGTGGAAAAAATGTCCTGCATGTTAACATTCTCAGATTCATCCTGCGCTTGCCGGTTCTCAGAGCTCTGAGTCTATTATAAATATTTAAGGGAAACTGTTGACATGAAGATAACACTGACAAATTGAGTTAACATTTCAGCAATAGATTACTACTCGTGTGGGGGAAGAAAGAGTATAAAACCCATAACAAGTCCATGTTAGCCGCTAGATCATGCTTCGTTTACATTTTTATCTATGCTGTTTGTGATATGGGTAGATTAATCATATGATATGATATCAAAGGGTTTGGAAGATATAAAATGAGGCTGTTAAAAGTTTTCAAGGACATCAGAGTGTTTGAGACAGCATGAAGAGCTTATAGTACAATCACTCTGGATCATCCCAGCAGTGATGTTTACTGCGCTCTGAGAGACTAGAGGGAGAGTCTCTAATAAGCCACTGATGTACAGTAGACCAAATCAGGTCAGCACTTGGCTTGCTGGTGTCCTGTACCTATACTGTATGTTTATATATATATATATTTTCTGAGAGGTACCATTGGTGGTCCTGGTTCACTTAAGGCTAAAATACACTTTACGGTTTTTAAAATCTGAACAGATTTTCAAATGATTCATTGGCTGACCTTATAAATGTTTACAAAGGAAAAACTAGGCTTGACTAAATGATTGAGGGTTACACAGCAAACTTTTAAGTAATTATGAACACAACAAACTCACACAGAAACATGCGCCACAATATGTACTCTAAAATCAACTCAAAATATCAAACGTTATATCCTCCTCCTGGATGGAATCATAGTCTGAAGCTAAAATATCAGAGTCTGTGCCCAACTGAATGACTTTCTATAAAAACTGTCAACTGACTTTCCAAAATCTGCATTTAGCAATGATTTTTTGGCAATTGCAATCGATTCCTCCAGATTGCAACTGGGGCAAAAAAATCTCTTTAAATATTATATTCCAGCTTTTAACGATTTATGTTAATCGTTCCATTATAGGTGCAGATTTTGTTTGAAGTGATACTATTGACCTTTATACCTTTATTTTAGGACAGTTGAACAGAGACAGAAAATGATGAGGAAAGGACCATGAGCAGGACCTTGAACTTGGGTCGTCCAAAGTGTTGTTGCACCATATGTAGGAGAACTTCTAGACTGGAATATTAAATTCTGATTGGTCAATTGCAACATTCTGTTGTTTGATTTTATAATATTTACCACTGCCATACCAAAACTAGTGCTATTTTCATATTTCTTATTTGATTTGCTGTCTCCTTTCATACAAACACAAATGACACAATTAGGTGTCTCAGTTATTGAATGTTGTAAACATGAACTCAGAGGACAGCAATATTAATTTTACTGAAACTGTTGCAGTGTTCGCCTTGTTGTTAGGGCAATTGTTTTGTACATTACAATGAACATTTTAGTGGACATTTAAGCAATAACGATCATTTAAGATAACATAGAAATAAAATATAGTAACATTATATTAAAAATCTACAGGAAGTTCACTGGAAATCTGTCCTACAAGCTCAAGATAATCTATCAATAGTGTAAACTGTAATCTTTAAAGAATTATTTCATTCCACAATAAAAATTTCCTGATGATTTACTCACCTCCATGTCGTTCTTGTTACCTTCAGTTGAAAAGGAATTAAGGTTTTGGAGGAAAACATTCCAGGATTTTTCTCCATAAAGTGGACTTCAATGGGGATCAAGGGGTTGAAAGTACAAATTGCAGTTTCAATGCATCTTCAAAGGGCTCTACATGATCTCAGCTGAGGAATAAGGGTTTTATCTAGCAATATAAAATATATATTTACACTACCAGTCAAAAGTTTGGACACACTTCCTCATTCTCCTTGATGGGGAAGTGTGTCCAAACTTTTGGCTGGTAGTGTATATCACAGAGCTAGTGCAAGACAAGCATTTGTAGTTAAAACGTATATACATTCTTTTAGAAAATAGGCAAACTTTTTGCTAGGTAAGACCCCTGTTCCTCAACTGGGATCATGTAGAGCCCTCAGAAGCTGCATTAAAACTGCAATTTGAACTTTCAACCCGTAGGCCACCATTGAAGTCCACTATATGGAGAAATATCTTGGAATGTTTTCCTCTAAAACCTTAATTTCTTTTCGACTGAAATTAGAAAGACATGAACATCTTGGATGACATGTAAATAATGAATACATTTTTATTCTGGAAGTGAACTAATCCTTTAAATTTACAACATGGGTTGAAGACAAAGGTAGTAATACCTGTAGTGTCAGGATGTTCAACCTTCCCCAAACCTTAACCCTAACATTAAAAGAATGTTTAAATGGGGTGTTCAGGTCATCCTAAAAAGTAAATTAGATTTTTAATACAATGACCCAGTTTGAAATGCTTTATCAATTTTGGCCTAATCCCAGATAGCTTTTCTTCACTTTCCAGTTCATCAAAAACTGAGAAAGTAAAGACACATTTAAACTGCCAGCGATTGCACAACACACCTTTTTGTCAACGAACTCCATGAACTTCTAAACGGTGTCACTCATACAACATTTCACAGACGCAGTGATATGGCGTATTAATGGGTGTTTATTCTTGTGATGGATGGCATTGGTGTATTCCACAGGAAAGGCTGTAGTGAGATCATTGCTCTCGTAGTTTGTGAGCAGTTATGTGAATACAGAGAGTGAATACAGACCAGCTCAACTGCACCACTGATGCTGAACATCAACTCACTGAGGTGCTGAAGTTATGATTTCTGTCTCACCATAATGATTGATTTGACTGATCATGCTACCTGCTGCAGTATAATTTTGTATAATATATCAAACTGACCGTTTCTAAAGATCCAAGTCATATTAGTTTTCTTTTATCACAATACGCTAAGCGAACAGAGGAGTGAATAATTGTACTACTTTGGTTTGAGTGGATGTCGCCGTTATTGCCACATCACAACATCTAACATGAAAAACAGCTATTTATTAGGAGATATTCCAGACATAGTCCTTTTTTCCACATCTAATCAATGTGTTTCCAAACATGTTTTTTGGAAATATTATTTTAGTCAGATCAGCATTTTTTTCAATATCACTTTTCATGTCTTTTGCAATATCACTATAACAAAAACCAGTTCCTTGATCCAGAAAGTGACATCACTTTAGCAGGAAAAAACAAACTTTAGTAACTATAGTGTTTTCACGGCATGTCACCAATTGGCCATATTGGCAGCACTGAATGTAAACGATGCCACTGAATGAACAGATTTTTTTTAAGTTTTGCTGATTATTGCTGCTGAAAATGGTCAATTTTTGTCATGTTTTGGGTTGTACTTATCGGTCAGACCAGGAAAAACATTTGGAGTACTATAGACTGCCAGAGGTTTTAACAAATCAAGGAGAAGAGTGCAAAAAACTGCCTGATGAACATAATGCATTTGTGGTTGGCCAAACTGAACCAGGATTTCAAGGGCAAGAATCTTGTGTTTGTTTTTATCCTTTCCGGTCGGGTAGTTGAAATATTAGGCTAATATCTTAATTAATACTGCTTGTATGTATCTTTACCACCTATTAACTTTTAGTTTGTAAAATGTACTGCTTACTACGTCCTTCTCTAAATGATTTAGCAGCTTCCACACATTTTTTTCTGTGGTTTAGACAGTGTAAAGTAGCAGAACAATGTATTCAGTAGTACATTAACAGTGCGAACAATGCTGTTGTTTACATCCAAGTATCTCCAATATAGCGGCAAACCGTAAGTGCAAACCCTCAATTAGTGTTTTTCTTCTATGTTTTTGTGATGTTTTTGATCATATCTGGTTAGTTCTACTGTTAAATATTTTATCAGTTTGATAAAATTGTTGAAATCAGTATGGTAATATCCAAAAAGTTCAAAAAATGGTTGAAAAATATCAACTTCAGGTTGACGATCTTTAAGCAAACTCTCAATCTAGCTTTTTCTGCCCATCTTGTTAGGAATGCTGTTAATTTTCTTAATTATCTTTGTTTTTAATAAAGTTTTAGTGCCCGAGCTTGACCAGAGTCTGGTAAACCATTTTTATAGAAATCCTTCTTTAGACACACTACAGAATTCTAGGCTCTCTATCGACATCTGTGGTTTAAACATAACATAAAAAAGTTCGTAGCAAGAAGAAAGTCCTAATGACATAAACATGTAAGGATGAATGACGGATGCCAAAAATGTCCCACCATATCGAATCCAAGAGCTCTGAATTTAAATCACTATTGTAGGCTTACCATAGTGACCCCGGGTAAGACAAGAATATGTTTTTAATGACACGCTTTAGGCGTAGTAATGGAATTTGTTTTGATATAGCCGTTTATTTACTTGTCATCATTGGATTTGACCAGTGATGTTTTCATTGTATAAGAACTGCAGTTAAATCAAAAACATTTTAAGGCTGCATAAAATTTCTGATACATTTTAACATTTAGAAAGTCTATTCTTGAGTTTACCCCAGATCTATTTCAAAAGTATTGCTGTGGATGAAAATGTTGGTCTAAAGAAGAAGTGAAACAGTATCGCTTAAATCGCTTAAACCAAAAATGTTTAGTAACAACTCATCATGTGGTGCGGCTGAGACTAGGCCCATTTTCAAACTCAAAAGTTTGTTTTGGTGGCACTTTGTAGTCTAAATGTTGGTTTATTCAGTGGTGTGTGACTTATTGTGGTGAGACGGCACTGCCAGTTCTGCCTCACCCAAACAAGTGGCAATTTGAACTGTGAATGAATTTATGTGCAATTAATTTTAAAGGGCTGCAACAAAAATGGAACAGACTGAGACCCTAGAACAGTGAAAACACAGGAAAATGTGCAAGAGGTGCAAGGCTGAAAAGTGACATTGCAAGAAGATTAATACTGCGTTTTATTGACTCCCCCCTTTTCCCGTAAAACTTTAAAGACGTAACGAATGGGAAACAAAGTATCTGATACTTTCGAATGATGACAATGAGATTCTCATGAAACAGCCATTATCTTAGCTGTTTCACAAACAAATGTTTTTTTTTCCGTCCCCTCCTGCGCATTAGGAATATTTTATTGCTTGGAGGTTGTTCTTTCATTGTTCAGAATTCTTAGAAGAAGAACATCCTTAGAAGAAATTGAAATAGAAGAAATGAGGCAAATTGCTCAGCATTCAGTAACAGTCCAGAGTGCAGATCATTTTATTTTAGGGGAAGTTTGAGATTTGACATATTAATTGCAACTTTCGCTGCAAACTCTTTAAGGGGTCATGAACTATGAAACCAAAATTCCCTTGAACTTTTAACATCTAAGAGGTCATTGTAGTATAAAAAACATCTTGTAAGTCAGAACTCAAAACTTTCTCGTTAGTCTAAAAACAGTTTATATTGAAACCAAGCTGGCAAATGTGCCACTTTATGATGTAATAGTGACCAGTGTGACTAAACTATTAATGATAAAGATGGCTCTGACCACTCTGAAGACAACAAGATGCTGTGCAGTGCCAAGTGCCAAAACAGCTGTCTGAGCCCAATGTTAGGAAAGAGTGGATGAAATTTATTTTTAATAAAGTTCCAGACCACGTCTGTAAGAACTTGTTCCTTTGTTCACTTCATTTTACCACAGATTTGTTTATTTTCATAAATATTGAAATTAAAAGACAATGTTGTGCCGACTATATTGGACCCCACAGTAATGTCGCAACCAAAGTGTGTTACTGTTTTATTAAGTGGTCACAATTGCTTTGTCTTATTACAGACTGTTTGATATGTACCGAGTATTTATGCGTTTTTAAACTAAACCACAGCCACTTCCATCTATGTGGAATGTATAGTGGCATTTGGGAACCCCTTGCAGAATCTGTAAAAATGTGAATAATTTTAACAAAATAAGAGAGATGTTAACATATAGTCCACAAGCCAAAAAATGTAGCTGAAATGATTAAAATGACCCCCTTGGTTCTTAATACTGTGGATGATCCACAACTGATTTTTTTGTTCTGTAATTGTTGTTTATGAGTCCCTTGTTTGTTCTAAACAGTTAAACTGAGCACTGTTCTTCAGAAAAATCCTCTAGGTCCTGCAGATTCTTTGGTTTTCCATTATCTTTTGCATATTTGAACCCTTTCCAGCAGTGACTGTTTGATGTTGAGATCTTTTTACACTGAAGGCAATTGAGGGACTCAAACACAACTATTAAAAAAGGTTCAAACATTCACTGATGCTCCAGAAGGAAACACGATGCATTAAGAGTCGGTGGGTAAAAACTTTTGAACAGGATTCTTATTTTGTTGAGATATCTTTTTTTTCCCATTTAATATTGCCCTTCAGAAGCAACAGAGGATACTTGCATGTTTCGCGGAAGACAAAGTAAATACAATTTGCCTTGATATTCAAACTAAAAGTTTTCACCCCTAGCTCTTAATGCATTGTGTTTAATTCTGGAGCATCTGAGAATTTTTGCACCTTTTTAATAGTTGTATTAAAATCCCTTAATTGTCCTCAATGTAAAAAGATGGGTTTCAAAATCATAGTCACTGCTGGAAAGGGTTAAAATATGCAAAAGATGCTGGAAAAATAAAGAATTTACAGGGCCTAGATGATTTTTCTGAACAACAAGGCAGTGTTGTTTTTGACAACCATCTTAGATTTAGTCTTAGTCTTAGTCTTTTGGACTAAAATGCTTCTTAGTTTTAGTCAAATTTTAGTCACTTCTATAAGTGATAGTTTTAGTCCAATTTTAGTCGACGAAAAGTCAAAAAGATTTTAGTCTAGTTTTAGTCGACGAAAAGTCAAAAAGGTTTTAGTCTAGTTTTAGTCAAAAAAAGGGAAAAAAGTAGTCTTTTAACAAATTAATGTAGGTCAGTAAGTATTTTGCTGTTGGGTAGTGTAACTAGTGTTCTGAAAATAGCAGATCTATAGTTCAACACAATGTGAGCTTCCGGATCGACTATTTTCACCAATAATTACAATAATGAAGGAATGTTTTAGAACATAAAAGACAAAAAAGGATGGAATGCTAAAACGGCTTGCCATACTAGTATAGCAAAGAGTATTTAATGCTAAAACGGCTTGCCATAGCGTATTGCCATACTTTTTAAGTTTTAATTGGCATGCACAATAAGCGGAAATGTCATGCATTTTAAACGTCTGACGGATCACCCACTAACATTTTCGTCTATTCTCGTCTCGTCAACGAAAACTCACACACGTCTCGTCATGTCATCAACGAGCCATTTTTATCTCGTCATGGTCTCGTTATTGTCATGAAAAAAAGTGGCGTCAACGAAATGATTTCGTCATCGTCATCGTTGACGAAAACAACACTGCAACAAGGGACTCATGATCAACCATCACAAAACAAAACAAAACAAAACCGTTGTAGATCATTCAGGTAACCACAAAAAGTAATAAGAACCAAGGGTTCCCAAATGTTTAAAGGGGGTTATTTTAATAATTTCCACTATTTTTTGTCTTGTGGACTATATGTAAACATATTTTATGTAAAGTATCTTACTCAGGATACTACTAAATAAATAAAAAAAACATGCATTTTGTATGATCTCTTTTATTTTGTTAAAATTATTCACATTTTCACAGATTCTGCAAATGGGTTCCCAAATTTTTGCATGTTACTGTAGGCTGTCAAACATACACAACTGCCAGTCATAGCAGTGGGCATTTACTTTCGACTTTACAGTCCGCCACACTTATTCAAAGTGTTCTGATGAGGGGGATCAAAACAGGACAGAAAGTAGCCTATTACTTCTAAATTATGTTTTTTGATCTAAAAGTCTTGATAACAAAAAGAGGTCCTTGGTGAACAGTACAAAATAAAATAAAAAAAGGCAGTTCATGACCCCTTTAAAAAACTTGAGATGACAAGATTACTAGAACCTTTTTCTCTGGAGAAAATCTGAAAAAAAAAAAAAATCTCCATATTCTAATCTCATGGCTGCCTAGGAGACAAAAACTGAAATATAATATTAAAAAGATTATTTTCTTTTATATGGATGGCTTGTTTCTGGTCTTTTTCTAATCGGACAGGATTTTCTGTGTGCTTAATGACTTTCAGTAAAATTTTCTGTACTTTCCCGCAATTAATTATGATGGATGATGGGTAGAAAAGTCTAGAAAACAATATCAGACTGCTGTTGGCAAATGACCAGGTATCTCACTGATGTCATTACTGCTTTTTCTTTTTGACTTCAGTGCACAAAGTATGCTGCTTCATGCCAGTTGTGCAGAATACACTGGCATTGTCCCGGCCTACTAAATGTTACATTATTGACTGTATGGGTGTGGGCCCATCTATAAAAATTCAAGAATTCAAACAATGGCCCTGTGAGGTGAGATCTGTCGTTTCCAATTACTGGACTTATTTTACACTTATCTCAGGATAAATTCAAAAGATTTGTGGCGCTGTTTGTTTTCATTATTCAGCACAAAAGATTAAGATCTAGTGCTTTCTGGGTGAAATTAGCATTGTTTGTTACAGCTGTGATTCATTTAACTGCAGCGCCTGTAAGTGAGTCAAACAATTGCTCAATGCATTGTCAGAAATGGCAGCGAGTAGGATTCCAGTAAGGCAGAAAAAAGGGAGAACCCATTTTTGGCCCTTTTGTTTTGAACTAAATCTCAGAGGGCAGGACTCTCGTAGTCTGTGCTTTTTTGCAGAACTTTAACAGCGAGACAGAGAAAGCATCTGTCAGTTTTAGCCTGTGCTCCGTGCCATATGTGTCTAAGCATGTATTTGTGTTCTGGTGCCTGGTCAAGGTATAATAAGTGAGTCAGAAGGACACAGCTGCCGACCAGATGATTGGGGCCACCTGCTTTCTTCATCATTTACACGTTCCACAAATGTACAAACAACAGCAAATTAAAGGAGTCTAGAAGCCTTGAATCCGTCTGTCTGTTTTCTGCTCGGATTTTAATATCTTGGCACTGCGGACCAGTGTGGCGTGTTTGCGTCTTTATGTACTGCCGCACACTGTGTGCTTGTACAGTTTGTGCTGGGTGCTTTAATGAGGGACTTGTGGCATAATGTTTGCATGTGCTACATCAGTGAAGGTTTTGAAGGCTGTTGCAAAATAAATGCACTTACATATGACTGTTGATTACCATGTTGCCTAAATGCGATAATGCGATATCAGTCAGGCTTCCAGGAAAAATGTACTATTTGCACAATCTGCCCTTACAACTATATACATATAGGCAATATGTGGACCTCATGTGATAAACAATAACCAGTAATATGTTTGTAAAATATTTACAAATTTAGAATACCATTATTAAAGGATTAGTTCACTCCAGAAAAAATGTTCCTGATAATTTACTCATCTCCATGTCATTCAAGGTGTTCAGGTCTTTTGTTATTGTGTTCAGATAATTTAAGATAATCTATAAGAAATATAATATAAAACTAGGGTGTGACTACATTGCCTGACCAAATTTAGATATTGATTTCTGACCTATTTTTTTTTTAAGAAATAATGTTGTTTGAGGAAAAAATTCCACGCAGGATTTTTCTCTATAGTGGACTTCAATGGGGATCAAAGGTCCAAAATTGTTTCAGTGCAGCTTCAATCTTTATCTAGCAACATGATCGGTCATTTAAAAAAAAAAAATTACAATTTATATACTTTTTAACCTCAAATGCTCGTCTTGTCTAGCTCTGTGTGTGTATTCCAGTTCATGACAGTTAGGGTATGTTGAAAAGCTCCCATCTCATTTTCTCCTCCAACTTCAAAATCGCCCTACATCGCTTTTTTGTAAAGGGTGTTTGATCTTATTTGCACGTTCACTTTGTAAACACTGGGTTTGTACTTCTGCAGTGATGTTGGACCATTTTAAAGTTGGAGGAGAAAATGAGACGGGGGTTTTTCGACATACCCTAACTGTCACGAACTAGAATACACAGTTCACACAGAGCTAGGCAAGACAAGCGTTTGAAATTAAAAAGTATGTAAGTTGTAAATGTTTTTACAAAATAACCGACCGTTTCACTATAAGACCCTTCTTCCTCGGCTGGGATCATTTAGAGCCCTTTGAAGCTGCATTTAAACTACATTTTGGATGTTCAAACTCACAATAGAAGTCTATTATATGGAGAGAAATCCTGAAATGTTTTCCTCAAAAAATATTTCTTTACGATTGAAGAAAGAAAGACATGAACATCTTGGATTACAAGGGGGTGAGTACATTATCTGTAAAGTTTTGTTCTGAAAGTGAACTACTTCTTTAAAGTAAAAAATAAGTAAAGTAAATCAATTTTAATTTGTTTTAGGAAATGACTGAGCGTTTTTGCTAGATACGACCCTTATTCCTCGGTTGGGATTGTGTAGAGCCCTTTAAAGTTGTACTTAAACTGCAGTTTGGACCTTCAACCCGTTGATCCCCATTGAAGTCCACTATATGGAAAAAATCTTGGGATGTTTTCCTCAAAAACCTTAATTTCTTTTCATTTTAAAAAAGACATGAACATCTTGGATGACATGGGGGTGAGTAAATTATCAAGAATTTTTTTATTTCTGGAGTAAACTAATCCTTGAACTGACTGTACAAAATGTGCTATGTGAATACAAATTGTACATGTAAGTCCCACAAAGCCTTAAGTACAGTACAGTATGTATAACAGCACCAGATTATTTTCAAAGTTGAAACTGACAGATGAGTCACAGTTCAACGAGGGAGTTTAAACTCAGTAATGACTCTGATTGATTTAGTCACTGACTGAATTTGATTCAAACCCTGAATTTGAAGCTTCTTATGTTTGACTTTTTAAAGTATCGGTTTGTAAGAGTCATTTGTGACCCTGAACCACAAAACCAGTCATAACAACCATAAAATTGGATAGGACAATATTTGGACAATTATTCTAAAGTTGTTCAAAAGTTCAAAAATTAAGTTTTGATATATTTACGGTAGGAAATGTACAAAATATTTTCATGGAACATGATCTTTACTTAATATCCTAATGATTTTTAGCATAAAAGAAAAATAAATCATTTTGACCCATCCAATGTATTTTGGGCTATTGCTACAAATATACCCATGTTAATAAAACATTAAGTTAAGTGACTTACACAGTTCAACTAAAGGGTCACCAGTTAATATGCTTTTTTACTGAATGTAAAAAAAAAAGTTACATAAAATAGTTAATCTTGTTTAATCTTGTAATGTTTTTTTTTTTTTTTTTTTTGATGAATTTTAGCACATTCATACACATAAATGATAATATAAAATTATAGACTGGATGCTATTTGCATGCGTGAGGTAAGCTTTAAACACAGACACTGTGTTAAACATTAAAGGAGTAGTTCACTTTCAGAACAAAAATTTACAGATAATGTACTCACCCCCTTGTCATCCAAGATGTTCATGTCTTTATTACTTCAGTCGTAAGGAAATTGTTTTATGAGAAAAACATTTCAGGATTTCTCTCTATATAATGGACTTCTATGGTGCCCCCGAGTTTGAACTTCCAAAATGGAGCTTCAAATGACTCTAAACGATCACAGCCGAGAAAAGAAGGGTCTTATCTAGCAAAACGTTTGGTTATTTTCTAAAAAAAAATTACAATTTATATACTTTTTAACCTCAAATGCTTATCTCGTCTAGCTCTGTGTGTACTCTGTGTAGAGATTGAAAAGTATATCAATTGTAAATGTTTTTAGAAAATAACCGATCGTTTCACTAGATAAGACCCTTCTTCCTCGGCTGGGATCATTTAGAGCACTTTGATACTGAATTTAAACTGCATTTTGGAAGTTCAAACTCGGGGACACAATAGAAGTCTATTATATGGAGAGAATCCTGAAACATAATTTCTTTACGACTGAAGAAAAAAAGACATGAACATCTTGGATGACAAGGGGGTGAGTACATTATCTGTACATTTTTGTTCTGAAAATGAACTACTCCTTTAAGTCAAGAGGCGGACAGTAGTGAAGTATTTTTTTTCTCTGCTGTTTTTCTTTAGAAAACATTACTTCACAACATTTCAAAGCATAATATTGTACTTTTTACTGCACTGCATTGTATATTAA
The DNA here is from genome assembly GCF_049309525.1 of Garra rufa. NCBI lineage: Eukaryota > Metazoa > Chordata > Actinopteri > Cypriniformes > Cyprinidae > Garra > Garra rufa. Next base: position 43,731,848 of record NC_133379.1, read on the forward strand.
ATATAATTGAATACTTAATTATCATTTAATACTATTACTTCCTTACTTTTATTCAAGTAAAAATAATTCAAAGATTACTTAAGTACAAGAAACTAATACATTTTTAATGTCCTTAAGTATTAAAGGTAAAACAAACAACAACTTTTACTTATGAAATGTAGTGCAGTCAAAAAAGTATGACATTATGCTTTGGAATGTAGTGGAGTAATGTTTTCCAAAGAAAAAACTCTTGATAAACTACAGATACTTTTTATATTTACTTGAGTAAAGTAAAACTACTTCACTACTGTCCGCCTCTGCATCAAGTGAAACTAAAACATGAATTTATAATGATTATAACAGCACAAAGCCAGAGAGGGAACTTTGTTTTCCTCATTTCAGATGTCCACCACACACCCATGTTACATAATTGTTTAACAGAATAAAAACGAGAGAGCATTAGATCCACATTTATCTTGTTCCAGTTCATTTTAATTTGAATTCAGTTCTTTTCGTTGAGGGAGCAGGTTACGACCTGGTTCCAGGTGGGAGGCAGTGGCCAATTTTAGAAGACCAAAGCAAACCGAGGGATAAATTAAGGCTAGGGATTTGGCTAATTTCTCCCCGCCTTATTGGAGACAGAAATCAAAACAAATTTGGGATATAATCTGAGCCCCTGCTTCATTTTCCTTTGGTCCAGGTAATTACTGAATGTGCCATGGTGCTCTCATTACTAGGCAACCAATTCCAAGTCCCCCCTGCCTTGAACATTCCAGCCAAATTGCACCTCCCACGTGAGCAGGCAATCAGCCGCCCAGGGCCAACCTCTCATGTTTGTAATAATATTCTAATAACCAGTTACTGGCCGTTTGGAGAGTGCCCTACTCCTACAAGTCACCATAATTAGGAATCCTAATGAGAGGAAAGCTGGACCACCACGCCATACCCCCCTTCGCTTGGCGGGAAAAGGCCACAACTCATTGCCCACAGTATCTGCGCGTCTGAACCTCTCAATTTGTTTGTAAGCACTTGTAGAGCGGTCACGTCTCGTCTTCTGTCTTGGCTGATTTCTGTCAGTTGTGCCCCTGAGGTTACTGGAATGGAAGCAACATTGTGAGAATTCCATTGTATGTGGTTGACATTGGCTCATTTAGCTTCACTTTGATAGCCCACCCCACATTTGAATACCTGGATGAAATTACACGATTATATGGGAGAAAGGAATGGAAAAGGTGCACTAAAACTATTCTTGCAGTTTAACACCATGTTATTGCCACTTTTTATTATTCCTTTACTTGATACACTAAAAAAGTAGATCAGTTTATGTATTGAAAAGTGGCTCTGGCATGTTTGTACATTTGCTGTGGTTGCCTGGCCGGATGAATCCCAAATGCTTTCTATTCTATGATTGTTTTGACCAATATAAAAGCCCATTGTGTGAAAAGTACCTTCTAGTCAACATATCACTCACTTGGATTGTTTTTGCTACTCGTTCTTTGAGAAGAACTTTTGTGTTTTTCTTACTTCTTTGTGTTTTTGGCCTTCTCTGTGGTGATGTTGATTTAGCACTGAATTTTCTTCGCTGTTGGTTATGCTACTAATTTGTGGCGAAATGGGTAAATTCAGCCTTGTGGGAGGCCATTTTTCTCATTCCTGTTCAAAATCAGCAACTCCAGCAAAAATGACTTTTGCATATTATGTTAAGGTTATCGAGTTGTAATTTTATTCACTCATTTTTTTGTGTATTTGCCCTTTAACCCTTGTGTCATTGAAAGTAACCCATGTAAGAAATGCTCAAATGAAAGTTTTAACTGAATAATCTCAAATGTTTTTAATTAATAAAATTAAACGTTTTTTGAAAGAAATCTCCTATGCTCATGAAGGCTGCATTTATTTAATCAAAATTACAGTAAAAACTGCAATATTGTAAAATATTATTACACTTTAAAAAAGCTCGTTTCTATTTCAATATATATTAAATGTTATTTTATTTGTGTAATGCAAAGACACATTTTCAGCATCATTACTTCAGTCTTCAGTGTCACATTATCCTTCAGAAATCATGCTAATATGCTAATTTAGTGCTCATAATCAGTGTTAAAACAGTTGTGCTGCTTAATATTTTGTGGGAAATGTGATTTTATTTTTCTTTCAGCATTTATTTCAAATATTTATCTTGTGTTTTATCATGAATGTCTTTACTGTCACTTTTGATCACTTTATTGCACCCTTTGAATGAAAGTATTACATTCCTTTAAGAATACATTTAGTTTGATATTACTGTAGTATTATTGTGATACTGAAAATAATGTCTGATTATAGCAATAGTTTACCCAAAAATGTAAATTACCCCATGATTTGTTCACACATCCTTGGTGTATATGACTTTTTTTCTTTTAGACAAATACAATCAGAATTATATTTAAAAATGTCCTGGTTCTTCAAAGTTTTATAATGGTAGTGAATGGCTGTTGAGGTTTTGAAGCAAAATAAAGTGCATCCATCCATCATAAAAAGTAGTCCACACGGCTCCAGGGGGTTAATAAAGGCCTTCTGACGTTTGTGTAAGAAAAATATCCATATTTAACCCTTTGAGCGGTACGGTCCCACATATGGGATTCTAATTTCTGTGCCCCTGGGAGTATGGTCCCACATATGGGATTTAGAACGTTCAGTGACGTCACGCAACTGACAAATTCAAACTGCGCTTTGGCGCGCTGGCTGGCACTGAGCCAGAGACGGACGAGCTCTGCGCTTGTCATATAATCACAACTGTGCAGTGTTTTAACCACATAAAGCTTATTTTAGGTTTCAGACATTTAAATACACATAAGTACTAGTAAAACGAGACATTTAGAGTTTGTAAAATACACACATAGGTCTATGGAAGCAGCAAACAGCAGTCTACTCAAATATAATTTGCCATTGTGTTTTATTCATATCACATACACATAGTCTAAGTAACTAAAAAGTTCACTCTATTCCTCTTCCAGTTCACCAGCCACTTACTTTCATGTATTTCGGGAGAAACGGATGAATTTACGTGCTATAAATCTGGCTGACAGGACTCTCTGAACAGCAGCACGAACAAACATGGCGGCGCCCATCTCACATTACCGATCACGATCCAGATCATTTATATAGGGTTTTAAACGACGAAACACACTAATTCACACATATTTGTGAATCGGAATATCAGATAGTTCATGGTATGGTAAGCAAGTGTGTGAGTATTCTGAATAAAAAAGGAAAAACGAAATAAAAGCGATCTATCTGTCATACAGTGTTATTGTGTCTATGTTGTGTCACGTGACAAGCTTGACGCGTCGCCATGGAAACAATAAGGGCGAACGTTCTAAAATAACGCTCGTTAAAAAAAATCTCACTCTTGGGGGTCCGCTAGAATATTTAAAACTCACCACTGAAAGAGTTAAAAGTTTATAAACCAGGAATACCAGTCTAATTGGGCTTTTTCTAATTGGTGTTTTGTTTTGCTGTCTCCTATGTGTTTACAGTGTTAAATATGGATATTTTTCTTACAAAAATGCATCGATTCGCTTCAGAAGGCCTTTATTAACCACCAGAGCTGTAACTTTGTTTGTATCTGTCTGAAGGAAGAAAGTCATAACCCTAGAATGGGGTTGAGGGTGAGTAAATCATGAGCTAATTATTATTTTTGGGTGAACTGTCCCTTTAATGTCTGACTAGTTTGACCAAACATGGTCCAGTTAGCCCCTAATGGTAAATGATGTAACTACACCATTCTGTTGGATCCTTTCCTGAAAAAATGTTTTTTAAAAGCATCACATATATCATTAATGTTTATAAAAATTCTTGTATGTGTTTCGTCAATGACCTTTTTTATTTTTGAGAGGTCTGCATGAAATAGACTTTTGTTCTCCCTGTCTGCTGCCTTTGATGTCACAGCTCACTATAGTTGCCAGTGAAATGTTTGGGACTACACCCATTACTAGCAGGTGCATAAAATCAAGAATACACCCATGTAATCTCCTTAGTCAAACATTTTTTTTGTAGAACGGGGTTTGCCCTTTTTGTTCCACAAACTTTCAGCTGTGCGTAGTATATTGCAGCTTCATTGCAATATGCTTTTGCTACAATATTTTGACTTGTTTTGGTTGCCAACTATGATAACAGCTGAGAAGGTTAGTTAGCAGAAAATGCCTGTCACTGGCAATAAATTTCAATGAAAACAAAAAACATGTCATTCTCCTTGGCCCTTTTCACCTCCTCCATTTTCCACTCCTGCACTGGTAATTGGTTATTCTATTTTGAGGGAAAAGGCTACGCTCCCTAACATGTGTCTTGAATTGATAGTTTTGCCCCATTTCCTTTTTGAGAGCGAGGTCCTCTCAGAGTCGCCCCGTGGCAGTGTAGGTGGCCGGGGTTAAGCGCAGAATAAGTAAGGAGGGGGTTTTACTAAGTTTCTATGTTTGCTAAATCTCAATATGAGGCCCAGGACAAGGAGAAGATCAGGAGGCTGAGGTCAGTCTCAAGCTATGTCAAAAACAAAACAACAAAATTGAGAAGCTTGCATGATTGAGGATCTGTTTTTTTTTTCATGCAGTTCTGTTGCTTGTTAAGGCTGCAGTATCAGAATCACATATCGCTTCACACGTGCACATGTTAGGTGGCCTATGATAGGCATGTACTAATGAAAACGTATTGTGTGGCTATTATTGCATAATATTGTTTGATGGTTTTAATGTGCATGTGATCAAACTGAATCACGCTATTTGGATACCGCAAACAGCCTGTCTCCTAAGGCGAGTAGTAAATTCTCACCTGCCAAATTAACAATGTGTGTGTTATTTTAGTGATCCGTTACTAAGAGAAAGCATAAGAAAACATTAAACCAGACCTGTTAATTTTCCCCTTTTACTCTTTTTTTCTGAGATTAAGTTTACATGCCGTAAATTGTGCGGTTTATGGTCTTTAATCTAATTAATGAAGCAGCATTCCACTTCTCTGTGTTTTGTGTTCCAGACAGCTGGTGAATTATTGGTATTAATTTTTTTCTGCAGGTTACATTGTAGGTAGCGACCGTCTTCATAAATAACAAGTGACGAAAACAGATTGTGAAAAGAATAATATGTCCCATTTTACAGTATTTATTAAAACAGTGAGCAATGGTTTTTAATGGTTGCCAAGTAATTAATTATTCAAGAGAAGTGCAGTCACTGAATCATTCACTATCCAAATCATTCAAAAATGCTGATTCACGATTGAGCCATTGAATGATTCACACAGCCAAATCACTTTAAATATGCTGATGTGTTCAGAAACAAAAAAATCATTAGGTGAGTCACTGAATTATTTATCTATTTTAGAAATGCTGATTCACTATTGAGTCATTGAATTATTCACTGAGGCAAATAGCTTTAAAAACCCTGATGCATTCAGGAACAAAACAAACACTCAGTCATTGAATTATTTGTGTAAACATGTAATTCTGTCTAAAAAGCCAGTTACTCAATAATTCCTTGTTTATTGAACTGTTGTATAAACATTAAAGCAATTTTACAGTCATGCAGCCAAATAGTGAGCAATGGTTTTTAATCATAGCCAAGTAATTACTTGTTCAAAAGAAGTGCAGTCACTGAATCATTCACCCATCCAAATCGTTCAAAAATGCTGATTAATTCCGGAACAAAACTATAATTTAGTGAGTCACTGAATCATTCACCCAGCTAAATCTCTTTAAAAACTCTGATGCATTCAGTAACAAAAAACAATCATTAAGTGAGTCATTGAATCATTTACCCAATTTAGTAATGCTAATTCACATTTGAGTCATTGAATTATTCACTCAGCCAAGTTGCTTTAAAAAGCTGATTCATTCCAGAACAAAAGTAAGTCACTGAATCATTTAACCAATTCAGAAATACTGATTCACGATTGAGTCACTTAATTATTTACCTAACCAAATTGTTCAAAAATGCTGATTCATTCTTGAACAAAACAATCATTTAGTGAGTCACTGAATTATTCACCCAATTCAGAAATACTGATTCACAATGGAGTCACTGAATTATTCACCCAGCCAAACTGCTTTTAAAAACACTAATGCATTCAGGAACAAAAACAAACAAACTGAGTCACTGAATCATTTAACTAATTCAGAAATGCTGATTCACAATTGAATTAAATAAGTCACTGAATCACGATTGATTTACGATTGAGTCATTGAATTTTTTTACCTAGACAAATTGTTAAAAAATGCTGATTCATGCCAGAACAAACTACTCATTAAGTGAGTCATTGAATCATTCACCCAATTCAGAAATGCTGATCCACAATTGAGTCACTGAATTATTCACCTAGCCAAATTGTTCAAAAATGTTGATTCATTCCAGAACAAAAGAATCATTAGGTGAGTCACTAATTATTCAACCAATTCAGAAATGCTGATCCACAATTGAGTCACTGAATTATTCACCTAGCCAAATTGTTCAAAAATGTTGATTCATTCCAGAACAAAAGAATCATTAGGTGAGTCACTAATTATCAGTGGTGGACAGTAACGAAGTAGTTGTAATTCGTTACTGTACTTAAGTACATTTTTCAAGTATCTGTACTTTACTGGAGTAGTTCTATTTTGAGTAACTTTTACTTTTACTTCACTACATTCCAAAGCATAATATCGCACTTTTTACTCCACTACATTTAATAAAACATGCCGTTACTCCTTATAATATATTACGTGCTCCGAGACGCAGAAGCAGTGTCTGATTAATGAACAAACTGATTCTTTTCAATCGGTTCGCAAATCGCCACAAGCGATTCATTCACGAATTGGATTGATCCAATTGCAGCTGTTCAAACTCACTGATTCAAATGAGCCGTTTAGAGCGAGTCTCCAGTCATCTGAATTCACAAATAAGAACCGGGAGATTGTGAGCGCGCGCGACTGATGCTGCGAAAAGTAAGATATAATGTCGAGTTTTAGGATTAATTATTGCAATTGTCAGTTGTTTGCGAACTAAATCTGCTGTAAAGGGTGATGTATTTAAGCCCGCTGAAATGATTAAATGCAGACACATCAACATCGTCTCTTTTTAGGTAAAAAAACGAAACATTAAAATAACACAGATTAAATCAAATAACTCATAACGTTACACGTTCATATTCCTCGCTGCTGTAACCTCAGTTTTATTAAAATGCTACGCATTTAGCTCTATGTGACGTCTGTTTTTATATTGTTTATTAACGGTATACTTTTTTATATTGTTTGAATCAACTAGCCTAGTATACAGAAATAAATGTTTATTCATAACCATACTGAAAATAAGTAAATATTGTTAGCTGATGCTAACTGTCTAGCTAACAAGCTTGCTGGTGCTAAGTTGAGGTAATTTTCAGATATGAAGTCCAAATATTTATAATCAACCAGATTACATCTGAGGGAAAAGAAAATATGCGATGTTCAGATGGTAACTACAGTAATTATCAAAGTGGGAAGTGATGCCCTCTGGGGACATTTGGCCAGGGGTGTTTTTACACCACAGACAATGTTTGAGAAAAAAGAAAAATATTATGAAAATATAATTACATTTTTCTTCCTAACTTCAGGCCTTATTCTCATATCATTTATAACTGTGCCGTTCCGCAAAATAACAAGCTTTAAAACACTTTTCTTACTGGTGAAAATGAGATGGTTAAATCAGTTTTCTCTCAGGTAACGTTACAATGCAATGTAAGCTTCACAGAGAACATTGTCAACGTAGACCATATCAACAACAAAAATCTATCTTGACTCCATATAGGCTAGTGGTTATTTTGGGAAAAACCAAGGCTTATAGTAGGATTATAAAAAATATATATGCTAATATTAATTTATAGCCTTTATAAAATTGCAAAATATGTCAGTACTTTTTTACTTAAGTACACAAAAAATGTAGTACTTTTGTACTTTCACTCAAGTAAAATGGAAAAAGGAGTACTTTTACTTTTACTGGAGTAATATTCTATTATACGTATCTGTACTTTTACTCAAGTACTTGATTTGTGTACTTCGTCCACCACTGCTAATTATTCAACCAATTCAGAAATTCTGATCCACAATTGAGTCACTGAATGATTTACCCGGCCAAATCATTTTAAAAATGCTGATGCATTCGGGAACAAAACAATCATAAAGTGAGTCACTGAATCATTCACCCAATTCAGAAATGCTAATTCACAATTGAGTCACTGAATTATTCACCTAGCCAAATTGTTCAAAAATGCTGATGCATTCCAGAACAAAAGAATCATTAGGTGAGTTAATGATGATTGGACTATGCAAATGTTGGGGGCATAACTATTAACGGTCGCGACTATTGCGTAATAGTCGGTGTTATGTTGCAATTGACCTATTTTTCTGTAGTCTTTTGCAAACACCAGATTTATATAAAAAGGATGAATTGGTTTGTCATGTCCATGTACTGAACTGTTATTATTTAACTATGCCAAGGTTTTCCATTCTATGGCACCTTTAAGTGAGTCACTAAATCACTTACCCAATTCAGAAATGCTGATTCACGGTGGAGTCAATGAATTTTTCACCCAACCAAATCGCTTTAAAAACGCTAATGCATTCTAGAACAAAAACAATCATTAAGTGAGTCACTGAATCATTCGCCCAGTTCAGAAATGCTGATTCACAATTGAGTTATTGAATGATTTACCCAGCCATATCGCTTTAAAAACGCTGATGCATTCAGTAGCAAAAAGTTATTATGTGAGTCACTGAATCATATAACCAATTCAGTAATGCTTATTGACGATTGATTCATTGAATTATTTCCCCAGCCAAACTGTTAAAAAATGCTGATTCATTCATTTCAGAAATGCTGATTCACAATTGAGTCATTGAATGATTCACCCAGCCAATCATCAATCACTAAGTGAGTCACTGAATTTATTATACATACAACTGCTTTTATGAGTGAGTAACTGATCAATTAATTATAGGTGTGTGAAGTAGATGCACAATTTAGCTGTGACTTTTGTTTGGAACTATTTATGCTGGTAAAGCAAAGCAGACAAAGTAACTTGCGTAATTCTGTCTTAAAAGCCAGTTACTCAATAATTCCTTGTTTATTGAGCTGTTGTATAAACATTAAAGCAATATCACAGCCATCGTGCTTTTCCTCGTGTGATATTGCTTAAGTATCAGTTCTCATTAGAGCTTGCTGATTTTAATAATAATCAAAATGCACATGTTTTGTACTAATGCACATCTGCCAGGGCCATAATAGTGTTGTTTATGCACTAGTCTAAAGCACCTGGCATTAGGGGAAACATGCATGTAAATCAGTCACCATGTGAGGCCAGCTATACTGCAGCATTAACCTGCCCCATATCCCAACTGCATCTGCACTGGAGACCCACGCACTCATGGGATTGAGGTAGCGTACCCAACCTCATTGTGTATACAAAATCGAGGGTGTTTGTTTGCTTGTATAGACATAAAACCTGTACTTTGGTCACAGTTGGTGAAGTATAGTGGTTTTCAGTTAGAGGAGCCAGTAAGGGGGCACAGTAGATCAGTCTACATTAGAGGTACATTATAGGGAACCTGCTCCGAGCAGAGATGACCAGCTTCCACCAGCATTTCTCCCTGTATAATGCGAAGCAGCTGCGACTCTCCTTGCGTGATACACCGAGCCACCAATTAATGGGGGGAGGACATGTTGACCTACAAAACAGAGGAGCACAACAAACCCTGTAACTACAAACAGGTTTGCCTTCAGAAACGCTCCTCTCTAGGGAAAGGAGTGAGAGTGAGTGAAAGAACAACTGAGGAACGGTGACCTCTGTTCTGTCACAAAGCTCATGCCATCTGCACATAATCCACTTACCTTTAAAAGAGGTGTTTTTGTTTCTCTGCGGTTAGACTGCAGTTTTTCTTTTCACATAGTTTTCACATAGCCAATTTGACATTTTCCCCCCTCGCTGACTTGAATTTCAGTCTCACAAAGATGTCAAAAAGGTATGCATAAAAGGCATCCAATTGGTAATATTGTAGACATGTAAGACTGCTAATGTGAGAACCAGAGCCAGCACCTGAAAAGACAGTTTAATCCAGCATACTTGACCCCTTGGTTGGAAATAATGGGAAGCTGAAAAATTCTGAGACATTTTACATTCTTGTGAAACATTAAATTATTTATTTATTTATTTAGTACAACACAGTGTACCATACTGGTAATTTATCTTATTTGAACAAACTGGTCATTAGTTCACTACGACAGAAGTTTAGTACTACATAAAAAAAAAGCTATCTAAGATTACAAGATTAAATTTGTAATATTTATAGAATAAAGTATAAATATTAAAAAAAAGGCAAAATATTATGAGAATGAAGTCGAAATTACGAGAATATAGTCTAAATGTTTCGAGAATAAAGTCTAAATGTTTTGAGAATAAAATCCAAATTACGAGAATTAAATCGTAGCAATTAAAGTTATAATATGCAAATGTCCCAGATTGGGATCACCGGGAGAAGTTGCCAGGCCACTGGAAAATATTTGAATATATGTTAGATTATTAGTAGAAATCATACCATGTGTTATACTCGCAGGGATACAGTATGCTTGGAAATAATATTTCACATCTTCGATTGCATTCATTAGGCCTATTTGTAGTGCACCAGCCACCCAATAATAGCAATAAGCTTTGTGCTTTTGGTAATTTTGATATAAAACAAAGTCTCAGCTTTCAAAATTTGTCAGATTTATAGCGAAGTACAACCAATGTATCTTGCAATATGTCTTTATTGTGACGGGACAGATCGCTGTATTCATGTAAATCAGTCGTCTTTTCGATTACAATGAGACATTTGTGTCCAATCTTTCATTCCTCCTCACACATATTTAATTAAAAACAACACTAAATCGTTGTAAAGATTGAAGTGGACTTCAACTCGTTAAGGTTATATTGTTGTCTTTTCTGTGGTATTTATGTGATTATTTACAAGCTGTTTTATTCACAATATAATAGAGTAAATGATTGGAAATAATATTTAACATCTTCCATTCATTATTTGTAGCGTCAGCCACCCAGTAATCACAATAATTTTGTTGTTTTGTTGCTTTTAATATAACACAGCTCAGCTTTCAAATTCTGTCAGTTTTATCACGAAATACAAATTATAAATGTGTTTTTCTCTTTATTTCAAGTTTATAGCACGATATAAACACTAAGGAACATCAGAAAGAATGAAAAAACAGTATAGCCTAATTTAATGAAACAAATGTCTCATTGTAATTGGAAAGATTTTGAAAGCTATGACTTTGGAATATCTTCCAGTGCTCCCAATCAATGCCATCTGCATGCGCAAAAAGATAGAATATAATCTTAAACTATTAATCTTTAATCTTGTACTTGCTACAAATAAATTCTCATAATTCTTTATTCTTGAAACATTATCAGTTGCCAGATTTGAATTTTGCAATATTAAAAGTTATGAACATAGTTTTATGTTTGTTTACAGCTGCAGTCCATAAGTTTTACGTCTTTGTCGCCATCTCTGTTTGAACCCTGCAACTGCAGCTATTTACATGTGGGCTGTAAATCAACGCACCAGTGTGGATACTGGATACTGTACTTCGAAATTATGGATACTTCGTCTTGGAAGTATGACCCAAATAAATTTCATGTCATCTGAACAAGTAAGTAACGCACTATCAATGATTAAATCTAACGATCGCCAAGTTAGCTCAAATCACATCAAACAGTGCAAATTATTATTATTGTTATACTTTGTTGTCAAATTGTTAAAGGATTAGTTCACTTTCATAACAACAATGCACAGATAATGTACTCACCCCCTTGTCATCCAAGATGTTCATGTCTTTCTTTCCTCAGTCGTAAAGAAATTATGTTTTGTTTTTGTTTTTTGAGGAAAACATTTCAGGATTTCTCTCTTTATAATTGATATGGATGGAGCCCCGAAGTTTGAACTTCCGAAATGCAGTTTAAATGCACTTTAAATGCTGCTTCAAAAGGCTCTAAACTATCCCAGTCGAGGAGGAAGGGTCTTATCTAGCGAAACGATCGGTTATTTTCGAAATAATTTGACAATTTATATACTTTTTAACCTCAAATGCTCGTCTTGTCTCATCTCTGCGCAGCACATTCAAAGTGTGTGTGATTCGGGTAAATACAGTTAGGGTACGTCTAAAAACTCCCATCTCGTTTATGTCTTCAATGTCAAATTCGTCCTACAATGCGGTTTTTACCTTCTTTTTTTTGTTAAGGGCGTTTGAATTTCTTTGTATGTTCACTTTGTAAACACTATGTCGGTACTTTTGCTGCGATCTAAGGCGATTTTGAAGTTAGGTAAGAAAATGAGATGGGAGTTTTTAGACATACCCTAACTGTAATTACCCGTATCACACACACTTTGAATGTGCTGCGCAGAGATGAGACAAGAAAAGTATATAAATTGTAATTTTGTTTCGAAAATAACAGATCGCTAGATAAGACCCTTCCTCCTTGGCTGGGATAGTAGAGCCTTTTGAAGCTGCATTGTTGTTATGAAAGTGAACTAATCCTTTAATGTTAACAGCATCAAGATTGCGTGATTATGTGTATTTAGTGTGTATTAGAGTTATGTATATATTTCAATTTCTGCACAATATCTAATTGTAATACCATTCAAATGTCAATGTTCTTTTAAACTCAAAACGCAAATTAATGTTTCTTAGAACGTGTTCTAAAATAGAAATTAAAGTTTTATTATTCCATCTACTGTAAGATATGAAAGCCGTTTCCGCCACTGAATAAAAAAAAAATATTGCGACTTTTTATCTCACAATTCTGACTTTTTTCCTTAGAATTGCAAGATACAAACTCGAGTTATAAAGTCAGAATTCTGAGATATAAAGTCGCAATTGCGAGAAAAAAGTCAGAATTCTGAGATATAAACTCGTAATTGCGAGATATAAAGTCAGAATTGCGAGATATAAACTCACAATTGCGAGTTATAAAGTCAGAATTCTGCGATATAAACTCATAATTGTGAGATATAAACTCGCAATTGCGAGTTATAAAGTCAGAATTCTGAGATATAAAGTCGCAATTGCGAGAAAAAAAGTCAAAATTCTGAGATATAAACAATTCTGACTTTATATCTTGCAATTCTGACTTTATAACTCGCAATTGCGTGTTCATATCTCACAATTCTGACTTTATAACTCGCAATTGCGAGTTCATATCTCACAATTCTGACTTTATAACTCGCAATTGCGAGTTCATATATCACAATTCTGACTTTATATCTCGCAATTCTGACTTTATAACTCGCAATTGCGAGTTTATATCTCACAATTCTAAGAAAAAAGTCAGAATTGCGAGTTTGTATCTCGCAATTGTGAGAAAAAAAGTCAGAATTGTGAGATAAAAAAGTCGCAATTAGGGCTGCACGATATTGGGAAAAAATTACATTGCAATATATTTTTTTCTTGCGATATATATTGCAATGTGTACAAATTCATTTATGTTCATCAGGTTGTTTTGAACTGCTTAAAATAAAATAATAATTCAAGAATAATTGGGGTAATTTTGTAAGCATTTTCAAAGAATAAAAAAATGTAAAAGTACAGTATAATCAAAACCCTGAAATAAAATACTTTTTAAAGCTTATTTTGGGTAGTTTCATAAACAGTTTGACTCACCTTATTCACTGTCAATTCAGGCAAATCAAGGCTCTAATATGAAATTAATAATGAATGTTGCTTTTACCCTGATGAAAGGGAAATCAGCTTCTTCCTTTCACGAAAAACATTAAAAGCTTAGCCAAGATGGAGGAACAGCTGATCATAGCTGTTACAGGGATAACATTTTTTAGCAGCAGAGCTACTGCAAGCAATTTTTAGTTTTGGAAATCCATTTATCTTTGCTGAAACTTCCGCGTCTTTAGGAGGTCATGGGTCATGGTTCCTTAGCAACGGCAGACGCCACTCTGCCACTCAAGTTACAGAGCGCTTTGGAAAGAAGGAGAAAGCGGCACGCCTAGCGTTCTCCATGCGTTTTTAGGCGCGACATGTGAACGGTCCCTTAAATTCGTAGTGTTTCCGCGAGTTGTGGCAACAACTGCCAGGCACTCCCGACAGAGCACCTGTTTTTGGTCAGCAGCATCCTTTTTGTATCCAAAATACTTCCATATGACCGACGTTGCGTTTCTTTTTGCGACCAAATCTTCCATTTCGGCGCTTTTCTCCCGTCCCACGCTCATTTCGCCATGCGCACGCAGAGACTGCATGCATGAAGTAGGTGAAGCAACGTGTGCATTGTAGTTTTTAAAGAACCTTTAAACATGAGTTAATTACTTTATTTTAGACAAATATAGATCCATGAATAGAAAGTTTAGAAATATAGAAAGTACATTTTTAAATCAGACACACATAATTTTTTTTTTGCCCTGCATCGTGACTGCCACGATGTGACTATCGCGCATGCGTACATCGCGATGACGATGCTGAAACGATCTATCGTGCAGCCCTAGTTGCAATATTTTTTATTTATTTTTTTATTCAGTGGCGGAAACGGGCTTCCATAGTAAGAAGAGGCTACGAATGATCCGCCACATGTGCTGCGACGACTCCTTTATGTTTACAGGCGTGACGTATTGACGCAAAGAAGAACGGCGGCACTCAACTTAAAAAAACATTATTACAAGCTTACCGTTGTGAAGCGGGCCAAGGTAAGGAGATCGTTTATAACACTGATTGGTTATGTACTCGCTCAGTAATTGATTTTGGATCATTTTTAACCAAAACAAGTTACGGAATGCAGCTTTAATATAAATAAAATTCAGTTTTAACTCAAGGTCACAGGAATAAGCATAGGATTACTTGAAATGACACTTTCATTTATAAGTGGGAATTGAAACATGTCCTATTAACAAACGCTCCACTGAAAACACACTTAACTTGACCCGGGATATTATGGCTGAGTTCCACACCTCCTCAGCCAGTTCACAGTTCAGCTCAGCTCAATGTTGACTTCCCCTTTTACTCTGTCAGTTTCTAGTTAAACTCTTCCAGCCATGTGGATTCTTGTGGCATTGTGGGTTTACCTAGGGAATGGATACAGACCAGAAGCACCACTGTGCTGGCATTTATGATCTGGCATTAAAGACACATCCTGACTTTATCTCCTGCATGCACTGGCCTGGGATGCTCATCAAGAAATAAGCCTTTGGGGCGCTGATAAAACATCTAATGAAGGCAGCGGTTTGGAGGTCTGTCATTCATGCGCTAATAGCGGATTTCGTTGTCAGATGGCTGTCACTCTTCCCAGGCTTTTCCACAACATCTGCTGAATCTTTTAAAACTTTCTTATTTTTTATTGCTTGTGATGATAATATAATAATGGTTATTATAACTTACAGTAAGTTATAATAATAATAATAATAATAATAATACACTAAAAAAAATGGTGCAGAAAAAAAATCACTCAAAAAATGTTAGTAAATTTCTCAAACAATTCTATAAAAAAAATTCTCAGTATTTTAGGATATGATATTTTGTGCTTTGCCAGTTTGTGTGAAAAAATCATGTTGAAATGTATGGTACTTCATACACCCCTAAAACAGATTCAACAAAATGGTTCAAATACTTATGCAACTTAAAATTAATAGAAGGAACTCTAATAGCTAACTTAGTCTTTTCTAAGCACACTAATCAGAAATAATTTCATTTAACTTTAGGGAACAAGAGATCCAGAGTCGCTGCAGTTCAGATAACTCACCGCCTGAGGACCTGTGGGGGGACTGTGAGTAGTGCTCTTGGGTCAGCGGTAAATGGGGGTTGACAGCCGACTCGGTGTGCTTTAACCAGCCATCCCCCCACAGGTTACAGCCGGGGCAGATGGGAAAACCGATGGAAACAATCCCCATTTGCCACATGCCAGTCTTTATACAGCCAGTGTATGTGCTAGATGATACATATGACTACTGAGTCTGGGGCAAGATGTCAATACTGCTGAGGCCTTCATCGTCTTTCAGTGAACATATTAGAGCCATTAATGTTTTCCTGTGGAAACATTATACTAAACTTTATTATACTACTAGCATTAGAACTGGTTAGTCTCATTTAGGATTGTGTTAATGATATGCAAAATTACTTTGTTTCAAAATCAATTAGTCTGTGTGCTGCCTAACCATTAATTTAAACCTAGGCTCATTTGAAACAAGTGCCTCTATCTACATAAAACACATGTTTAGATACAAATCACTGCAGCACTAATAGCAATAAAACACTAACAGCTCATTACTTTTCACGCAAACTATGACTACAGAACAGATTATGAATTAAGAAATACTTATTTTCACATGATTCCTTGCACAATACAGTGTTATGACCTCAAAATGCTTTTACCTTTTAGAACTTATACATTTTGAGGTTTATATCACATAACCAGCTCCATATTTATGGCTTTTCTGACATAGTAAACTTGCTCGAATGCTCACCCGGTACAATACTTGATATGCAAAATTACATTTGATCAAAATCAGTTAGTCTGTGGGCTGCCTAAACATTTTTTAACCTAGGCTCATTGGAAAAAAAGTACCTGTATTTACATAAAACACATTTAGATACAAGTATCTGCAGCTTCCAGCTGAAATAAACATTAAGAAAGATATATTTTCACACGATTCTATGCACACTACAATGTCATGACCTCAAAATGCTTTTACCATTTAAAACGAATACATTTTGAGGTTTATACCAACTTAACCAGCTCCATATGTATGGCTTTTCTAACATAGAACACTTGCATCTACTTTGGATAAAATTAAACACACTTTTAGCTCCATTGACTTGACCTTTTACTTCGAAAGGGTTGTAGACAGTGCAAGACGCAGCCTAATATGATTTTGCTATAATGTAGCCAGTCATGTTTTTCCATGAGTCTGGGTTGTTGTTTTTTTTTTTTTTTGAAGGAATTTTTGTACCACTGATGCCTTCATCATCTTTCAGTGCACATTCTAGAGGCATTAATGTTTTCCTGTGGAGGAAATTATACTAAACTTTATTATACTAGCATTAGAAATCGTTAGAACTCAGGATTGTGTAAATGATATGCAAAATTACTTTAATCAGTTAGTCTGTGGGCTGCCTAACCATTAATTTTAACCAAGGCTCATTGGAAAAAATGACTCTACCTAGATAAAACATAAGTTTAAATACAAGTCACTGCAGCTTCCAGCTGAAATAAACATGGCAATGGCAATAAAACACTAACAACTCTTAGTACTTTTCACACAAATTATGATTACAGGGCAGATTATCAATTAAGAAATACTTATTTTCACATGATTCCTTGCACAATACAATGTTATGACCTCAAAATGCTTTTACCTTTTAGAACTAATACATGTGGAGGTTTATATCAGCTCCATATGTATGGCTTTTCTGACATAGTAAAATTGCTCAATAGCTGACCCGGTACAACACTTGCATCTATTTTGGATAAAATTAAACACACTTTTAGCTCCACTGACTTGACACTTTTGAAAAAGTCATGGACAGTGCAAAAAAGCAGCCTAATATGATTTTGCAATAATGTAGCCAAATTCATATTTTTCCATTAACCTGGGTTGGTTATTTTTGAAGGAATCTTTGAACCGCTAAGGCCTTCGTCATCTTTCAGTGCACATTCTAGAGCCATTAATGTTTTCCTGTGGAGGAAATTATACTAAACTTTATTATACTAGTATTAGAAAAGGTTAGGACTCATTTGGTATTGTGTTAATGATATGCATTTGATCAAAATCAAAGGTCTGTGGGCTGCCTAAAAATAAATTTTAACCTACACTGTAAAAAAATTGCTGTAGTTCTGCAGCTGGTTGCCAGTAACTTACTGTAGATTTTTAATTTATGTTATTTACTGGCAACAGTTTGTTCAAAGTTAAATGAACATTAAACATTAACAAGTCTTTATCTTTACAGAATAAAACTATAAAATAACAACCTACTGCAAAGCATTCTGGGAACCAGAAACCTTCATCAACCTTTTTCTGTTTTTTTCCTTCAGATTTTGGTTCCCAGAATGCTTTGCATGAGGCTGTTATTTTAGTTTTATTCTGTAAAGATAAAGACTTGTTAATGTTTAATGTTCAATTAACTTTGAACAAACTGTTGCCAGTAAATAGCATAAATTAAAATCTACAGTAAGTTACTGGCAACCAGCTGCCAGTAATACTGTAATTTCTACAGATTTTGTTTACAGTGTAGGCTTATTGGAAAAAAGTACCTGTATCTATATAAAAAACATTTAGATGCAAGTATCTGCAGCTTCCAGCTGAAATAAACAATTAAAAAAGATATATCTTCAGACAATTCCTTTCACAATACAATGTTATGACCTCAAAATGCTTTCACCATTTGAAAACTAATACATTTTGAGGTTTATCAACTTAACCAGCTCCACATGTATGGCTTTTCTAACGTAGTAAACTGGCTTGAACACTTGCATCTATTTTGGATTAAACACACTTTTAGCTCTACTGACTTGACATTTTGCTTTGAAAGAGTTGTAGACAGTGCAAGAAGCAGCCTAATATGATTATGCTATAATTTAGCCAAAGTCATATTTTTCCATGAGCCTGGGTTGGATATTTTCGAAGGAATCTTTGTACCAATGATGCCTTCATCGTCTTTCAGTGCATATTCTAGAGACATTAATGTTTTCCTGTAGAGGAAATTATACCAAACTTTATTTTACTAGCATTAGAAATGGGATTGGACTTATTTGGTATTGTGTTAATGATATGCAAAATTACATTTTTATCAAAATCGGTTAGTCTGTGGGCTGCCTAAAAATTATTTTTAACCTAGGCTCATTGGAACAAAAGTACCTATATCTACATAAAACACATTTACATACAAATTGCTGCAGCTTCCAGCTGAAATAAACACTAATGGCAATGAAACACTAGCAACTCTCATTACTTTTCACACAAATTTTGATCACAGGACAGATTATTAATTAAAAAAGAGTTATTTTTACATGATTCCTTGCACAATACAATGTTATGACTTCAAAATGCTTTTACCCTTTAGAACTAATACATTTTGAGGTTTATATCAACTTAACCAGCTCCATATGTATGGCTTTTCTGACATAGTAAACTTGCTCGATAGCTCACCCGGTACAACACTGCACTTGCTGAAATCACATTAATCTATTATGGATGAAATTAAACGTGCTTTTAGCACCACTCACTGGACATTTTGCACTGTCATAGACAGTGCAAGAAGCAACATATTATATTTTTACTAAAATGTAGCCAAAATCGTTTTCCATGAGCCTGGGTTGGTTATTTTTTAAGAAATCTTTGAATAGCTGAAATTTGTGTTTCTAACACAAAAGCCAAGGATTTCCATCTAAATATATAGTATTTACTGCTGAGGTGTTAGCATGCTAACTGGCACTGGCATTAAAAACCAAAATGCAAGAAAAAACAGCCGACAACCGTTGATTAGTCGACCAGCATGACCCTACTTTGAGTCTGTTGGTTTGTTTGAAGCATCAAGGTAATTCTGCCCTTTAAACGGACAAAAATAAGCAAACGATGTCCTTTTAATTTCAACCTGTAGGGCCATGGTTGCAAACAACACCATGACAAACATCCTGGAGATGTAATTCTTCCGTGACTGAAACTCACAAGCAAACTACAGAGTAGGCGCTCTCGCTAATTAAATGACATGGCACCCAGCTTCTGTTGCCTTCGTATTGAAGGTTCGGAGTCTGGTCAGACATCTCCCCCCTTTCCCGTTCCCCCTGGTTTCCTCTCTTGTTTGATGTCAGACCCTCCACAGTTATTTAGCTCTTTTAAAGCAGGGTTGAGGACACTGGCTTTTAAGCCTCGCTGGCCAAGGTAAACTTAATTTGTATTGTGTACATATGGTTAAAAGTGCCTTTCTTGTAAAAACCAAGGGTGATGCCGTGGGCCAATAGGAGCGTGTGTAAATGAGAGCAGCGCACTAAGACATTGTGTGATGAAGCGTCGCAGCCCTGCTGAGCCCCAGCTGGAGAGCTCTTATCAAGGCCCAAATGAGTGGAGGTGAGAAAAGACAGACCAACAGAGCTCGCAGGTCCACATTTCACAAGGAGAGGGGAAGAGACGAGGGAGGGGAGGCCGCCTGCTATAGGAGACTTTGTTGATAATAGTTCTAAAGGAACGATGCTTTTTGAAGTAATGCATTACAATATTGAGTAACCCATTATAAAAACAACTAATTGTTACATTCCTTTGTAAAAGTAATGCGTAAAGTTGCTTTCCAGTCACTTTTTCTCACCATCAGATGTCACACAGAAATTTTGGTGACATTTTGGCAAAATTTTAAGACAAAAAAAATCCATTTTCAGTTCCTGACATTGCAGATTCCGTTTCCACCACTGAATAAAAAATAAAGGTAATTTTGACTTCACAATTCAGACTGAATGTGACAAAAGTCTGAATTGTGAAGTCAGACTTTTTTTCCTTAAAATTGTGAGACATAAAACTGCAGTTCTGAGAAATAAAGTCAAAATTGCATGATATAAACTCACAATTCTGACTATTTTTCTCAGAATTGCAATTCTGACTATAACACACACTTGCGAGTTATTAGATCAGATTTGTGAGAAATCACAATTCTGAGACCATGTAAATCTTTTTTCCCTCAGAATTGGACTTTATATAACACAATTGTGAGAAAAAAAAGCTGAATAGCGTGATATAAACTCGCAATTGCAAAAACAAGTCTGAATTGTGAAATATAAACTTCTGAGAATTTTCTACAATTCTGAGAAAAAAGTCAACTGTAAGTTTGTATCTCACAATACTGACTTTATCACTCGCAATTGTGAGTTTATATCATGCAATTTTGAGAAAAAATGTCAGAATTGTGAGTTTATATCTCGCAATTCTAACTTTATAACTCACAATTGTGAGTTTATGTAACACAATTCTGAAAAAAAGGCAGAATTGTGAGTTTATATCTTGCAATTCTGACTTTATAACTCACAACTGCAAGTTTATATAACAATTGTGAGGAAAAAAAGTCAAAATTGTGATTTAATATCTTGCAATTCTGACTTTATAACTCACAATTGCAAGTTTATATAACAGAGAGAAAAAGTCAGAATTGTGAGTTTATATCTCACAATACAGACTTTATAAATCGCAATTGCGAGTTTATATAACAATTCAGAGAAAAAAGGTCAGAATTGTGAGTTTATATCTTGCAATTCGGAGAAAAAAGGTCAGAATTGTTTATATCTTGCAATTCTGAGAAAAAAAGTCAGAATTGTGAGTTTATATCTCACAATACAGACATCATAACTCGCAATTGTAAGTTTATATAAAAATTCTGAGGAAAAAAAGGTCAGAATTGTGAGTTATTTATATCTTGCAATTTTGAGAAAGGTCAGAATTGTGAGTTTATATCTTGTAATACTGACTTTATAACTCACAGTGGTGAGAAAAAAGGCAGAATTGCAAGAAGAAAATATGAATTGCAAGATATAAATTGCAATTACAAGAATAAAAGTCAGAATTTGGAGATACAAACTTGCATTTGCAAGAAAAAAGTCAGAATTGCAAGTTTTTATCTTGCAATTCTGATTTTATTTCTCACAATTGTGAGTTTATATCTCAGAATTCTGACTATAATTCGCAATTGTGAGTTTTATTAACACAATTCTGAGAAAAAAAAGTCTATAAAATGTGATTTTATATCTCACAATAGATTTTACAACTTGCAATTGCGAGTTTATATCATGCAATTCTGAGAAAAAATTATTTGAAAAAACAATTCCCATTATTTATTTATTTTTTCGGCAGAAACATACTTCCATAGTATTTATATATGAATCACAATCACAAATTACACATTTAACAACTTTCAGGTTAACGTAATTTAGAGCAAAATGTTATATTTTGTGATATTATAATGTGAATTTTTGTATTTTTTTTTATATGAAAAATCATTTTTTGTAATATCATTTTTTTTTTTCATGTGGTATTTGTAATGTCTTACCTCCCAAACTGGTTGACAAAGAACAAAAAGATAAAATCCACTTTATGGTACATAGTAGGTCAATAAATAATGCTGTTCTGAGAAAAAAAAAAGGTCAGAATTGCGAGACAAAAGTCAGAATTATGAAATAAAAAGTCACAATTACTGTATTTATTTTTTTATTGGCAGAAACGTGCCTCCATAATATTTATATAGAAACCACAGTTGCAGAAATTACACATTTAACAACTTTCAAGTAAACTTAATTGAACAATTTAAAGCATAATGGTATATGAATGTGAATTTTTATTTTTTTATATGAAAAATCTGTCAGTAATCTATTTGTTAATGTGGCATTTGTAATGTCTTACCCCCAAGACTGGTTAACAAAGTACAAGATAAAATCCACTTCTTGGTACATAGGAAGTCAATAAAAATGATTCTTGGCAAATGAGTTCAGAGCCAGTTTTGTGATCGGACATTAAAGTGGGCAATCTGATTTAAGGTTTTGATAAATATATCGCATATCAGGACAGGAAAGGGACTTACTGTATTATAATAAATGCCTACAGCTAATAATGCAAAGCACTACATTAGTGATTGAGATACAAGTTTGCATGATTAGGTCTGTATGCTGAACGTTTGATGTCACCTGCGTCAAAATATGGCAGAACATTTGTTACGGTATATATTTAATGCAAGACACATGATGGACGTGATTGGCCTAAACTGTACAGTATGGACGGCTGGAGGGGCTAAAATATAAGGGGCTTAAAAGTACAGGATTCAGCACATTGCACTGATCAATCTAAAAAAACAAAACAAAAAACGAAAGACTACAATTCTGAGACATATGGGATTTGTTACCCTGGCCAGACAGTATGTTAGTTTTTAAAGTGCTTGTTGCAATGACTTTGAGTCCTGCATGAGAGGCACCATAAAAAAATGGAAGAAGGATATTGGAAAGAAACCAGAGGAGAAGAGATAAGGAAATTGAACCCAACGAGAGAGACCTGAGCAGGCTTAGCGGTCCTTTCCTCTGTCTCATGTCACTGTTTTCTTTCTAAACAAACCCATGTTGCAGGCCAGTCTTTAGGAGGCCTTTATGAAACATCCCTCTCTTTAACCTTTCACCCATCAAACTGGCCTTTCAATGACAGAAAAGGAACAACATAAAGTTTTTACAGTATGTTTTCATGGGTTGATTTTAAAGCGTCATTGCTGTGCGACACAAAATGTTGAAACAATAAAAGTAAGCTGTGTCGTTCGGCCCTCCCCTTTAAGCCGCTAGACAAGAAAGAATAATAACTTGCAGTTGCTCGTAAGAGATCAATACGTGCCACTTGAAATACGGCTTCCACACAATGACCGCACAAAATGACTGCTACTGCTAGCACACTACTGAGGGAGTGACACTGCGGTTAGGAACTTTTATACTTTTCATACAAAGAAAACAAGGCCTTTGTGGAAGTTTTCTGTAGTAGGAGGGCCTAATGCTGTGACTAATGAAAAGTGAAACGCGGTAATCTTATGTAGTGCTTGAGATCTTTCTCAATAATGTGGTACGCTTCAGTGCTCTTACAAAATTATGTCTCTTTCTTTTATTTAATATTGTCAAAGAATTGGCTTGAAAACAGATAAATTCTTTCAAATGTATCTGAAAAGATTTAAGCTGTATTTTTCAAATTACAAACTAAAGTTATACAAAAAAGTTAGTTAGGTAGTTAAACTAATCAGACTTGAAGATATTCTTATTCTTAAGTTACACTACATGCTATATTGATATGTAGCTATGTTGAAACATTAATATGGTCTTCTAATATATTGGCTTTATAATTTATAAGGCAATATTCTAATGTATAATGTACAGTGCAAATATCAATTTATAAATTATTATCAAATTATAATTGAACCATTATTTATCTCCCTGAGGTTTTGTAAGTAGAATATAACTGTGTTGAAAACATGGATTCTAATATTTTTCATGAAAATAATGCCAGATGAGTTTAAAATTGCTGAATTGTTTATTTTTGAGTTGGTTTATTGCCATGAACTGTCCGAACTAACCAGTTTCCTAGAACAAATCAGGCTTTATACTGAGAGAGTTTATGTTTGATCAGCCCACAAAGCTATAGGTGTGTACATGATACAATGCGGTAGTTTTTTTTTTTTAACTACACAAGAACTTTGCTAAATAGCTTATTATTTTAATGTCTCTTATGCTCATCAAGTCTGTATTTATTTGATCAGAAATACAGAAAAAACAGTAATGTTGTGAAATATTATTGCAATTTCTAATACTGGTTTCCTATTGTAATATACTATGAATAAAAAGTGAAAAAGAACAGTGTTTATTAATCTTTTCTAACAATATAAGTCTTTACTATC
>NC_133380.1:0-25792 GCF_049309525.1 Garra rufa
CCAGTGATTCCTCCTCACATCTTACTTGGAGTGTATCGACTGCCTTCAGCCTTATTTCAGCCATATAAAGCACTGTGAAGTGTTACATTGATAAACACATAAACAGATGGACCTCCGCATCAGTGGCTGACCGTGCGGTCTCGGCACAACTGCAGGTTATGAGCTGTCTTTGATATGAGTTTTGTAAAAAAAACTTTTATGTTTGTGTTAACCCTGTCTATCTGTTCCACCCAGGACCACTCGCTAATTAGCAGAGCGCTGTTGTTCAGTTCTGGTTAATAGTAGCCTGTCGATGTGTATATGTGTGGATGAGTATGTGTGTCTCAGTGGCAGTCCAGCCTGAGCAGGTTTAATTGATGCGGGTCGTCACACTCACTGAACCCCGCCGAGCACCTCCCTGCTCCGCCTCCACGCATTACTGCTAATTGTCTGTGATGTCTTTCTCGCTGTATGCCAAAGACCTTCTCTACATCTTCTCATCTCATCCATATATCTATCTACAGTCAAGCCCGAAATTACCCCATACCCCAGGCAAATTCTGACTTAAAGTTACTTTTATTTAACCAGCAAGTTTTTTTTTTTTGACCAGAAATGACACAGTCTTCTCCCAAAAGATAATAAGACGATGTACAAGAGGCATCATTGTGGAAAAAAAAATATTTCTCAGCTTTTATTTACATTTGAACAAAAAGTGGCATGTCCAAAATTATTCATAGCCTTTGCAAACTGTCACAGTCTATGGAAAAATCTAAAGTTCTATACCATTCCAAATAGTCCAAGCTGTTCTAAAGCATCCTAATTACCCTGATTAAACAGAAAACAGCTGTTTTAATCAACTCAACAGGTGAAAAACAGAAGCTCTATGCTGTTGGTTTGTGGACAGTCATGGCTAAGACAAAGGAGCTCACTGAGGACCTGCGGCTGCACATTGTGGCTGCTCACAAGTCAGGAAAGGGCTATAAGACCATATCTAAATGTTTTGAAGTTCCAGTGGCTACAGTGCAAAGTATTATTAAATACTTTGCCTATCCATAGTTGAGGTCAAAAGTGAAAAATCCCACTTTCAAAATCTGCAAAATGTTAATTATTTGACCAAAATAAAAAAGATCATACAAAATGCATGTTATTGTTTATTAAGTACTGACCTGAATAAAAAAAAAAAAAATAATAATAATAATTTTTTTTTTCCTTTCATCATTTCGGCATATAGTCCACAAAAAAAAAGTTGAAAACTGATGACTTCAAAAAGATGGCAGCATCATTATACTATTTTTTACACAGAGATTGGTAGTTATATTAGTACAATCTGTTGACTTTAACAATCTTTGTTGCATTATGTGCCAATGAGAAATTCCAAAAGAAAAGTTTATTAAAAACTAAAATCATATTGCAATATCTTTAATACTTCTTGAGTTATAGGCACACAAACTTTGGAAAAAGAATATTTATGGCAGAAAGAAACAAGATACATCTCTAGTTTTAACATTATTTGTTCTTCAGACATTCCCCTTTAAAAGTAATAATAATATTAATAAGTAATATTTTTTTTTTAAACTGACCCACATTTATTTTTGACCACTGAAAATGTGTACATTTTAATGATTTACTCCTGGAGCCATATTGAAGTTCCAATATCTCTGGAAGCGAATTTTATAGGACATTAAAAGGATGCCAAAAGGAATGTTTGTTAAGACCCAATATCTAAAAGGGCATTAACATATCTTTAATACTTCTTGAGTTACAGGCATGCAAACTTTGGAGAACAACTTGAAAAGTGCTGTCTCCCCATTTTTGAATGGTCACCATTGGCACATAATGCAACAAAGATTGCTAAAGTCAACAGATTTTACTAATATAACTAACAATCTCTGTGCAAAATTAAGATAATGATGCTGCCATCTTTCTGAAGTATTTTGTAACCCCCTGTAACTTGACTCTGAATCTAAGGTGAAAATTGCCATTTTGACCTCCCACTACAAAATAGTGGATTACTCAGTAATTATTCATTCATGTAATATTCTGGCTTTCATCACTATACATGTCTATCTTTCCTCAGAATAAATATTGGCAAAATCCAAAATTTTCTTTCAAAATCAGCTGTTTTTTTTTTTTTTTTTCCCTGCTTTTGTTTTGTTTAGTGATAGTTGTTCATGAGTCTCTTGTTTGTCCCGAATAGTTAAACTGCCAACTTTCTTTAGAAAAATCCTTCAGGTCCCACACGTTTGTGGGTTTTTCAGCATGTTTGTGCATTTGAACTCTTTCCAACAATGACTATATGACTTTAAGATCCATCTTTTCACAATGAGGACCATTGAGGGATTTATATGCAACTATTACAGAAGGTTCAAACACTCACTGATGCTCCAGAAGGACAAACAATGCATTAAGAGCCAGGGGTGTAAACTTTTGAACAAAATGAAGATGCATATTTTTTATTTATTTATTTATTTTTATTTTTTTGCCTAAATATCTTTTTTTTCTTTTTCTTCATTTAGTACTGCCATTCAGAAGCTTCTCAGAAGACAAAATAAGTATCTTAATGATTTTGTTGAAGAACAGCAGGCAGTTAAATTGTTCAGGACAAACGAGGGACTCATGAACAACTATCATTAAACAAAACAAAAGCAAAAAAAAAAAAAAAAAAAAACTGTGGATCATTCAGGTAAGATCATTCAGGTATATGTAAATATCTTTTATATCTTATTCAGGTCAGTACTAAAAAAAAATAACATGCATTTTGTATGATCTATCTATTCTGCTAACTATTCAGCTATCTAGCCATCCATCCATCTATTTGTGGTGGAACAGCAAAAACATTAATTATGCTTGTGACTATTGAAATGTAAGATTTTAATACTTTTGCAAACAACATATTACAGTATACCTACAGGCCAAGCCTTGGGGAAAAGAAGAAAAAAAGAAACAAAACATACAGATACACACACACACACACACACACACACACACACACACACACACACACACACACACACACACACACACACACACACACACACACACACACACACACACACACACGTTAGGTTTACATGTTTAATGGGGACATTCCATAGGCGTAATGGTTTTCATACTGTACAAACTGTATTTTCTATGGCCCTACACCTACCCTACACCTAAACCTAGCCCTCACAGGAGATTGTGCATACTTTTACTTCCTCAAAAAAAGTCATTGTGCATGATTTATAAACCTGTTTCCTCATGGGGACCTAAGAAATGTCCCCACAAGGTCAAAATCTACTGGTATTACTATCCTTGTGGGGACATTTGGTCCCCACAACGTGATGAATACCAGGTACACACACACACACACACACACACACACACACACACACACACACACACACACACACACACACACACACACACACACACACACACACACAGACAGACACAGACGCACAAGAGTAAGAGGGGAAGCACTTTTAAATGAAGTAGTCCTTCCTTGAGTAAGTGTTTTTGTATTTTTATGATTTTATAAATCTATATCTATGTAGAGGCAAATACTCTTCAAATAGAAGAAATAAAAATGTAGATCCAACTTGGGCAGTAGTTCTGCATTTCTAAAGGTAGTCGTTTGTCTTGTGATGTAAGACATTATGAACAAAAGAATGTAACACAAAGGATAACACTACAAAACTGAAACACGGAGAACGTTAGATGCAATATGTTAAAGGGATATTTTCCCTAAAAATGAAATTTTGTAATTAATTACTGATTTCTTCAAACACAAAAGGTATTCTCGTAGCTTCTTAATATTACGGTTGATCCACTGATGCCACATGGACTATTTAAATGATCTTCTTACTGCCTTACTGGGCCTTAAACATGGTATTTACTTTGCTGTCTATGCAGGATCAGAAAGCTCTCGGATTTCATAAAAAAAAAATCTTAATTTGTGTTCCAAAGATGATCGAAGGTTTTATGGGTTTGGAACAAAATGAGGGTGAGTAATTAATGACCGAATCTTCATTTTTGTGTGAACTATCCTTTTAAGCTTTTTGCGGGAGATCTCAAGAATGTGAATCTGTAGACATTAAATACTTAATTAATGAATCTGTCAACATTAAATACTTAATTAATAAAGCATATAAAGTGGTTTTAAAATAAAAATAATAAATTGCCATTTACCAAAATGACCATTTTCCTTTAGCTTGCTCACAAGAGTGTCACGATTCAGTGTAAGAATTCATTGTAAAAATACTTTAAAGCAGTATGCATTATGAATAATTGATAAAAACTTGACTGAAGTTATACATACAAATTCTTTACCTAAAAATGAATCACAATCGCCTCTCTCAATAGGATTTTACAGCTAAATCAGAAGCTCTACGGCTTTAGATGATAAATTCACTAAAGCACTCTTTGCTGGGGTTTTAAGAAATCTCTTAGAAAAACAGATGGAGGGAATCTGAGTAAGATTCCCTAGCTCTTAATGCATTGTTTTTCTTTCTGAGGCATCAGTGAGTGTTTGAACCTTCTGTAATAGTTGCATATGAGTCCCTCAGTTTTCTTCAGTGTGAAAAAATGGATCTCAGAATCATATAGTCATTGTTGGAAAGGGTTCAAATATAAAAAAATGCTGAAAAACCAAAGAATTTGTGGGACCTAAAAGAAAACAGCAGGCATTTTTAACTGTTCCGGACAAACAAGGGACTCATGAACAGCAGAGGTGGAAAGTAACGAATTACATTTACTCGTGTTACTGTAATTGAGTAGGTTTTTTTGTGTACTTCTACTTTTTAAAGTAACTTAAATTTTGTAATTTTACTTTTACTTAAGTACGTTTTGATTTAAGTATTGTACTTAATTACATTTTAAATATTATCCGTTACTGAGTAAAAATAAATAAATAAAAAATAATACTAAAAAAATTAATAAAAAAAAAATGTGCGTGGAGGGAAGGAGGGGATCGCGCACCGGAAACTATTGATTGCTTGGTGAGCGGAAGAACAAACGCAGTGCGCTAACACAAAGATAGAGACGGACGGACAAGACAGTTTTGCAGTTACATCTCTCGACTGCATGGATGAAGCAAACCGTCGCGCTAATCTAAAGGTAATAGCAAACAACTTGCGCGTGCCTAATGTACAACATTCGTGTATATCAGAGTCGTACATTAGGCACGCATAAGTCCGCTATTGATTCACAAACTATGCGCGCTCTCGGGGCTCTGATCCCTATCGTATTTTTGCATGAAATTTCAAAACATTTAACTAGTTGTCCAAATTACTGTCCTGTGAGTGTTTTATAATGAATACTCACCCCTTAGAAGAGGAGTGAGGATCGGTATTTATGAGCATCAGGCGCGCACTGACAGTTCACTGATCGTGTCTTTGTCGAACCTTCACATCGATGCGTTTCAACAGATTTAGAATGTATTGGCTGTAGTTTGAATTCGTATGTTAATTTTTTAATGGCTACAAACGTACTCGGTTACTTTCGTAACCTCGGTTCCCTGAGATACGGGAACGAGTACTGCGTCTGTAAAGACGCTATGGGAAAAGCTCCTTTTCTCCTGAGACTGAAGCATTTCAATAACGCAGTGTAACTGCACGGCCATTGGTTCGTGCAGTGTTAAAGAAACGAACCAATGGCTCGGCAGCGGAGATGCACAAACCTATGGCGATGATTCGCGCCCGATCGCGCCAAAAGGGGCGGAGCATCTGGCTATATAAGCGAGCATTTCGCCATAGGGAACTCAGGTACTTCGACTGAAGCGACGACTGAGTCGTGCAGCTACCTAGCACGGCCAGCAACGCAGTACTCGTTCCCGTATCTCAGGGAACCGAGGTTACGAAAGTAACCGAGTACGTTCCCTTTCGATACTTTCACTCGTACTGCGTCTGTAAAGACGCTATGGGGAACCAGTACAATCCCGCCGTGCTAAGGTAGAGGAACGACTAACATGACCCTAGCACTAAAGGGCTAATAAGGGCCAATTTGTTCGATCAGATAGCCTGATAAACATCCGTTCCAAGGAATAAGTACACTTGGAGCTCCACAGAGGCCAAGACGCACTATAACATACTGGTAAAAACATACCACTATGTGGAAAGGACCCGAGTCTGTAAGACTGGAACGTCCAAGTTATAGAATCTAGCAAATGTGGACGGTGAGGCCCAGCCTGCCGCCGCACAAATCTCTGCAATGGAAACCCCACTAGACCACGCCCAAGACGAGGCGATGCCCCTCGTCGAATGGGCCCTTACTCCCATGGGACATTGTAGGCCCAAAGAGGAGTAAGCCAGCGTGATGGCTTCCACAGTCCATTTGGATAATCTCTGTTTTGTGACCGAACACCCCTTGGTGCGGCCACCAAAACATACAAACAGCTGTTCTGACTGCCGAAAAGGGGCAGAACGCTCTATATAACATCTCAGAGCCCTGACAGGGCAGAGAGGGTTAAATCCCTGGTCCTGCTCCGTAGGAGGAAGAGCCAAAAGGGAAATAATCTGGTCTCTAAAGGGTGTAGAGAGACTTTTGGGAACATACCCATGTTTTGGCTTCAGGATGACCTTAGAGTCATTTGGCCCGAATTCCAAACAAACGGGGCTCACAGAGAGCGCCTGTAAATCACCCATGCGTTTGACTGATGCTAATGCCAATAGCAGGGCAGTCTTCAACGTCAGGGGGCGAAGGCCTATGGACTGAAGCGGTTCGAAGGGAGGGCCTTTCAGGGCCCTCAACACTGTGGGTAAGTCCCAAGACGGAACCGTGATGGGGCGAGGGGGATTAATCCGCCTTGACCCCTTTAAGAAACGAACGACCAAGTCGTTTCTTCCCACAGATTGACCGTTTACAAGGTCATGGAATACCGCTATAGCTGCAACATAGACCTTGAGCGTAGAAGGGGATCTCCCCTTATCCAACAGCTCTTGCAAGAAGGACAATATCACAGATATGTCACATAAAATTGGGTCCGTACCGCGGGTGGAACACCAGGCGGAAAAGACAGACCACTTGAGATCGTAGAGCCGCCTCGTAGAGGGTGCTCTAGCTTGTGAAATAGTACTCAAAACCGACTCAGGGAGACTTAAAGGCTCCCGTCTAGAGCCCAAACGTGCAGCGCCCACAATTCCGGTTGGGGGTGCCATATCGTTCTGTTCGCCTGTGTTAAGAGATCTCGTCTCAGTGGCACGGCCCATGGTGCTCTTGAGAGCAGCCTGGGAAGATCTGGAAACCAATGCTGGTTCTGCCAGAATGGAGCCACTAACAGGACTTTGAGTTTCTGTTCCCGCACTCGCCTGATGACTTGTGGCAGCAGAGCGATAGGAGGGAATGCGTATAACAGGAGATTGGGCCATTCTTGGGTCAATGCGTCCTGTTCCTTCGAAAAATAAATTGGGCAGTGATGATTGTCTTTTGAGGCGAAAAGATCTACTCGCGCCCTGCCAAAGACAGCCCATATTTGCTGAACCGTGTGAGGGTGAAGCGTCCATTCGTCTGAGGAGACGTTGCTCCGAGACAACATGTCTGCTCCCTGGTTCAGTTTGCCTGGCACATGCGTCGCTCTTAGAGAGCGGAAGTGCAGCTGAGCCCATTTCAGGAGACGTTTTACCATCGTAAATAGACGTCTCGACGAGAGGCCCCCTTGGTGATTTATGAAGGACACCACTGTCATGCTGTCCGAACGGACTAAGACATGGTGACCCTTCAGCGCAGGTAGAAGGGTGTGAAGGCCTAAACATACTGCTAGCATTTCCAAGCAGTTGATGTGAAGGCGACTCTCCGCTTTCGACCATAGGCCGAAAGCAGGCTGGCCGTCGCACAGCGCCCCCCAACCTAAGTTGGAGGCGTCTGTCGAGACCGCTTTCCTTCTGACCACCAAGTCCAGGGGAACGCCCTGTTCCATCCATTGAGCGCACCTCCAAGGGGCCAGGGCTGCTATACAGGCCCGATCTACCTTGATGCGCTGGCGTCCCAAACGCCACGCTTGAGGAGGAACCTTTGGTTTCAACCAGAACTGCAGGGGGCGCATTTGAAGCAGACCCAACTGAAGTACTGGAGATGCTGAGGCCATAAGGCCGAGCATCTTCTGAAAAACCTTGAGTGGGCGAAGGGCTCCTATTTTGAAGGAAGCCGTGAGCCTGCGAATGGCTTGGGCTCTCTGCGGCGCAACTGCTGCCTTCATTTGACGTGAGTCGAAAACTGCTCCCAGGAACGCAATGCGTTGGCTGGGAGACAGCACGCTCTTGGCAAAATTGACCTTGAGTCCTAGGCACTCTAAGTGGCTGAGGATTAAGGCTCTGTGGTGTGTTAGCTCGCTCTCTGACTGGGCTAGGATGAGCCAGTCGTCCAGATAGTTCAGGACGCGGATTCCCATCTGTCTCAGAGGGGAAAGTGCTGTGTCCATGCACTTTGTAAACGTGCGAGGGGCTAACGACAGTCCGAACGGAAGGACTGTATATTGATATGCCACTCCCTCGAAGGCGAATCTCAAGAATTGCCTGTGATGGGGGGCGATCTGAATGTGGAAGTATGCATCCTTCAGATCCAGTGAACAAAACCAGTCCCCTTTGCGTATCTGCGAGAGGATCTGTTTTAGTGTAAGCATTCTGAACGGCCGTCTCATGAGGGCGCGATTCAGCTGTCTGAGGTCGAGGATGGGGCGTAGACCGCCATCCTTCTTTGGAACGAGGAAGTAACGGCTGTAAAAACCTGACTCGCTCTGTGTTGGGGGGACCGTTTCCACGGCGCCCTTGGCCAACAGATTCTTTACCTCTAATCGCAAGACGTCTGCGTCTTTGCTGCGAACTGAGGTGGTGATCACACCATGAAAGCGAGGAGGTCTTCGAGCGAACTGGAGTACATAGCCTCGTTCTATTATACCCAAAACCCATTTTGACACTCCGGGGATGGCTTGCCATGCCGCGGATCGTGTCGCTAGGGGCTGCAATGGTTCGCACAGCTGTATGCTGTCTGAAAGCATTGGAAGAGGAAATTTGCTCTTTTCTTGAAAATGTTTGTTTTTTATTTTTCCCGCTATCACAGCGGTTTGCTGTAAGGGCGCTGGTATAAAGGGCCCGTGAGTTACAGCTACATTTTTCACAAACATGAGTTCCCTTACACCCGGAACAGAACGGAGTGTAGAAGGGCTTAAAAGAGGCACTTTGGGGGCTGGTCCGGCTGCTGCGAGACTTGGCCCCTCCCTCTTCCTGCTGTTGAGATCAGGAAGACGCTGGCGGCGCCTGGTCCAGCACCACTCTTGGCCGAGGTCCCTGACGCTTAGGGAAGGGAAAGCGCTTGGCTGGGGCGCTGGTTGCGCAGCTGGGGGCGTGGCTTTCGCAGGCTGCTGAGTCGGCGCCGGCTTGGGGCGACTAGGAGCCGTTGCAGAGCTCGAGCGTTTGGGCAGGAAATGTCGCATGGCTTGGGACGATTTCTGCGCCGCGGTGAAGCGCTCCGAGAAACCCTCGACAGCTGGGCCGAACAGGCCGGTCGGCGAGATGGGGGAGTCAAGGAAGGCGACCTTATCCGCGTCCTTGATCTCCGTCAAGTTAAGCCACAAGTGGCGCTCCAGCACCACTAAACTGGCCATTGATCGCCCGATTGCCTGAGCTGTCATCTTCGTGGCGCGTAACGCCAAATCCGTAGCGCTACGTATCTCTCTGAGCGGGGAATCGTCCAGGCTCAACTCGTCCAGACCGCGGAGGAGCTTTGCTTGGTACACCTGGAGTACCGCCATAGAGTGAAGCGCTGAAGCTGCCTGTCCAGCAGACGAATACGCTCGTCCAGCGAGGGTAGAGGTCGTTCTGCAAGGCTTAGACGGGTGTGACGCCCTCGCCTTCCAACCGATAGCGGTGGGCGGGCAAAGGTGCGCAGCAACTGACTCGTCCAGTGGGGGCAGCTTCTCGTAGCCCTTTTCCTCAGCGCCATCGACCGTGGTGAGGGCAGCAGAAGAGGAAGTATGAAGGCGGGCGGAGTATGGAGCACGCCAGGACTTAGAGATCTCGTCGTGGACTTCGGGGAAGAATGGTGAAGCTCGCTGACGAGGGGCCTGGCGGCGCCCCGGCAGGAACCATTCATCCAGCCGGCTCCTAGATGGCTCCTCGGGAGGAGACCATTGAAGATCCAGCTCCTCGACAGCTTTAGATAGGACGCGGAACAGTTCGGCGTCCATACCGGCGCTGGCGGCGCTGGATTGCGCAGACGGCAAGGGGGCGGGGTCATGGGAAGAGCCCGACAACTCCTCTGCGTCAGATGCGGCCAATGACATGCTGTCATCCTCGCATTCACTTCCTCCGAAGGAGACCAGATCGCTCGCAGCCGCAGAGGGACGCTGGTCAGGATGCAGGAAGAGAACTGGCGATTCCTCTCCATGTGGTGAAGGCGAGGCACGCGGGGTCTGAGCCGGCGTGAGCTCGCCTGTCACCGCGCTCTTAGCTCTCTTGCCCCGCTGCTTCTTCCTAGCAGGCTCTTGCAAGGAAGTAAGCGGGAGGGCGCGAGAAGCGGCGTCGCTCTCTGAAAGAAAGCTAGCCGCGAGCGGAGGGAAGTGAGACTCATATTCCCGCAGTGGGAACATTCCGTCTCATTGAGCGCAGCCTCAGCGTGGGCGTGACCCAGGCACGAGACGCACTCAGCGTGAGTGTCAGCGGCGTGCAGAGGGGCTCTGCACGAGCGACAAAAACGCCGTGGCATTTGAAACAACGCCGTAGAAATTTGCTCTAATTTGCTCTTTTAGATGTTCGCCGGATAGCAGCAGGGAATCAGCTCCGGAGCGTCAATCCGCCGAGCAGTGAAGATCCGCTGCGAGGCTCGTCAACGGCGAAGAAGAGGCTTGCTTGAGCGAAGTCTGCGTAGTCAGTCTCTGCGAAGATCAGAAGTCGTCGCTGAAGAAGAAGGATCTGAGTTCCCTATGGCGAAATGCTCGCTTATATAGCCAGATGCTCCGCCCCTTTTGGCGCGATCGGGCGCGAATCATCGCCATAGGTTTGTGCATCTCCGCTGCCGAGCCATTGGTTCGTTTCTTTAACACTGCACGAACCAATGGCCGTGCAGTTACACTGCGTTATTGAAATGCTTCAGTCTCAGGAGAAAAGGAGCTTTTCCCATAGCGTCTTTACAGACGCAGTACGAGTGAAAGTATCGAAAGGGAACGGTAGATATTCAGTCAGTCAAGTTCAAAGGCATAGGTTTAGTGGTCTTTTGGCATCTCCCTGTTGTCCTGTTTGGTAAAGCAGGTTCACTTATTTAAGAAAAAGGTTATTTAAAGTTTTAAAGAATGTCTGAAGTAAGGAATTCAGGACCTTAAAATCTGTATATATAATTTTAAAAAGTTAGAATTTAGCAGAGGTTTTCTTTAAAGGTTATAAGGTATAGTTAAAGTTTTAATTTAAAGTTTGTTAGAATTTTATTTATAACATGCAGTAGAAGAATAATAAGGCAAAACAAATGTTTTGGTTAATAAAAAAGACTTTTCTCTTTACTGCGGAAGTAAATAAATAAATAAGATAATAATAAATAAGAGGACATGTCAGGCATAGGGGGGCCTTGCAAAATTGAACAGAGCTCTACTGAATCCACAGTTTATGCCACATTCAGTGGTTGTGATGTTTAAAGTTTTATGGGATTATTTGCACTAAAATTTCCCTAAATGTTTTATATGGTTATTTTTTATTATTGTATCTTATTTATTTGTTTTTATTGCACTTTATTTTGTAAAGTTGTTTCCTCAAATAAAAACAACCAGGTTGAGAATTATATCCCCTTGTCTTTTTTGAATAACACTAGAATCACCCACCCAGCACTGCTGTTCAAAAAAAAAAAAAAATTACTCACTAAATT
The DNA here is from genome assembly GCF_049309525.1 of Garra rufa. Classification (NCBI taxonomy): domain Eukaryota; kingdom Metazoa; phylum Chordata; class Actinopteri; order Cypriniformes; family Cyprinidae; genus Garra; species Garra rufa. Next base: position 11,803 of record NC_133380.1, read on the forward strand.
TTACTCAGAGTAAAATTTTAAATTAGTTACTTTTTACTTTTACTTGAGTAGATTTTTTGACCAGTACTTTACTTGTACTTAAGTAAAATTTAATTTAAGTAACAGTACTTTTACTTGAGTAGCATATTTTATTACTCTTTCCACCTCTGATGAACAGTTATCACTAAACACAAAAATAAAAAATAAAAACACTGTGGATCAATCAGGTAACAACACAGTATTAAGAATCAAGTGTATGGAATCTTTTGAACAGGGTCATTTTTATAAATGTAGCTATTATTTTCTCTTGTGGACTATGTAAACATCTTTTATGTGAAATATCTTATTCAGGTCAGTACTAAATAAAAAAAAGAACATGAATTTTGTATGATCCCTTTTTATTTTGGTAAAATAATTTTACAGATTATATACTGTCACTTTTCAGTTTAATGTGTCCTTGCTAAATAAAAGCATTAACTTCTTTAACAAAAAATAAATAAATAAAAAATAATAATAATATAATACAATTAAATAAAATAAAATAGAAACAGCACCTTACTGGCTACATATATTATTTTGTTTATTATTTTATGTATCTATTTGATAAGCATAACATGATAAAAATATCTTGTGCTAACCAGCTTGTCTTTGGGGGTGTGTGTTTACGACTTAATACTTGTTTAGAGGGTTTAGTCTCATTCTTGTAATGTGTGGAAACGAATCTTCTAGGAATCTGGTTTAATCAAATCACAGCCATCTGCTTTCGTGACCAGCCTTTAACCTTTGATACTGTGAACACACAGGCACAATCTTCTCTCCAAATCATTGATTGCTGTCCTAAACTCTGCACAGTTGACTATCAGTTGACTATCAATTGACCCAGTGACCAATGATCACATCCAAAGTCGAACCCGCAATTGCAAATGGCTTTGTCTGCATGCTAGTGTTTGGTCAGTGGCCAACAGAACACTTACTGAGAGTTTCGGTTTCTAAATGCTCACAGTCCAGCCCTCAGTACCTGACAGTCTTTTTCCCCTCTATCTTTCTCGCCACACAGTCCTTTCTTCATTGTAATTCAATCACAGCAGAAATAAAAGTAGGCAGAAAAAAGTAAGTGAGCATTTGTTGGAAAAACATTGTGGTATTCCAACAGCCATTTTACACATAGCCATCATTGCAATCAATCTGCACTTTAACTAAAGGCTTTTTCTTGGGCAAGTGAAGCATTTCACAAACACTATGCAGATGCCTTTGTGAGTAACACAGTTCAAATAACATAACTGAATTGTTTTGAATGTCAGGCAGATAGGCACAACCTTCAATCGCCAATACGCCCTTTACAAACAAACACTTGCACATGTAGTAGCTAAGAGTTTTTGTTTCCGTAATGTGTGTAACCGCACAACTACAGTACATTTGTGATTCTCCTCAGCTGTTCTAGACTCCTGAGATTTCCTCAAATGCTCCTGTGGAGATAGATTTTTTTATTGTGGATAATTGTTTTAACAACCTAAACATAATGTAGCGTCGGATAACAATGGTCTTATAGGTCTATAATGATGGCACATGACTTAATCTATCAGATCTTACCTTTAAAGGACAATGACATTGGTGGATAATAAAGTCAAATTCAAAAGACTGCAGCTACCTGATTAGTTCAAAGCACACCGCCGCTTTGACACTCTGCCTCTCTCTCGGTCTCCAAAAGATGAATGAAAAGGTAGAGCACGATAAAAGATGTGAATCTAGCTCTGTTTGTCTTTTGTTTTAAACAAAAGTTCATAGAACATGGCTTCTTTTTTGTTACATCACAATGGTTCTGTGCCGAGTGACAGAGAAAGAGAGAGAATAAAAACAACTTTATTTTTACTTTCTTTATGGAGACAAAGAACAATGGGTAGTTTCATCTTTATTGTCAGTATGATTTGTTTTAACCTACTCACTGCCAACCTGTTATAGACTACATTTACTCCGCAAATAGGTTACAAACTTCAAATTCTCTTTTTTTGCTGAAAGCCTTGAGCGTTGTAGCTAGCTTGAGGCAACTAGTGTGAGTGATTGCATGTGTTTGTGTATATTATAACTCAGCTCCTCACAAGAGAGCAGATTTCAGCCTCTTTCTCAAAGCCAAGCACCATATGTCTGAAATCATCTTCTTAGATGGACTATGAAAGGAAGAGCAGGGAAAACAAGTAGGTAATTGCGGAGTTGTTTATGCATTAATTTCCCTTTACAATGACAATACACTGACCTAGCCTAAACCCGCAGCACTCCATTTGCGTGTGTTATGCAGAAATAAAGCATCTCCTGCATAAGTTGTTGTCAGGGAGATGGATGTCCTCAACGCATCCAATACGGGGAGGGAGGGAACGAGGAGGGCTACGCTGACTCCAAAGTCTGACAAATCCTGCTGCTGCTCCTTCGCAATGTTTTGATACGCTTTTACCGAAGTGGTTTAACAGAGCTCTGGGAGTTAATTGTTTGCTTTTCAACTTTCTTGCATGGCAAGCGCTTTTTGTAGTGGCTCGCATGCGGGGCGACTGCCAGACGGTTTCAGAGAGACAGGGAGAGACCAAGGGATCACGATGCAGCAAACTGTACATTCTGTGACTTCTCATAAAGGCCCAATTCTGTCAGTAGCTTTTGAGGGCTAATACACACTGCGCAGATTGCTCGGTAACAGTCCGTTGTTTGTCACATCCCTCTTCATCAGAAGCATCAAAGTTAGCAGAACCATCGCTCCCAGTCTCATGACAGATGTGATGGACAAATATCATCATATATAGACTCTAGTGAGCAAAGAAGGATGTGTTGGGTTTGATATCAGTCCAGTGTTACCACAATACACCACATTAGCAGTCTGAGCTAGTAAAAGCATACTAGCTTAGATGTTCCGTTTTATTTGCACGTATTATTTTTATTTAGAAAGGTTTACTCTTTTTGTATACGCTCATTTTGGATTCTAATAAAAGTAGCATAAGTAGCCTAAAAATGTTTTTGGCGTGACTGCAATGGATGAAATTGACCATTCGTAAAGAGCTAGATTGACAGGCGATCTAAACAATCATAACGCTGAATCCTCCATCTTGTCCAACAAACAAATCAGACAGGAGAGTAGATTAACTTCGGTGGACTTAAAGGAGTTTACTTCCAGAACAAAAATTTACAGATAATTTGCTCACCCTCTTGTCATCCAAGATATTCATGTCTTTCTTCTTCAGTCATAAAGAAATTATGTTTTTCGAGGCAAACATTTCAGAATTTTTCTCCATATAGTGGACTTGGTGCCTGCGAGTTTGAACTTCCAAAATGCAGTTTAAATGCAGCTTCAAAGGGCTCTAAAGGACTATATGGAGAACATTCCTGATTTCCTTTCCTCAAAAACATATGACTTCATTACGACTGAAGAAAGAAAGGCATAAACATCTTGGATGACAAGGGGGTGAGTAAATTATCTGTAATTTTTTGTTCTGGAAGTGAACTTCTCCTTTAAACTTGAAAAATGCTGTGTATTGACATCTTTTTTGTGGTTGATATAAAATATGTTCTGATGTTCGTTCATGTTTATTTTGTGCTTCAGACCTGAATTTTTTTCACTGAACAATTTTTTTTTTACCCACTTGATATTTGCTCTTCTCCAACATATAAATGAGTCTAAAAAAGAAAGATTTGTACCAACTCATTTTTTATTAGATTTTTCTCATGTCCACTACAATGGACGCCGGGTCTGAAGAAAAACAAAAATCTTCATTTTTACACCATACATAATAAATAGAGTTTGTGCACTATAGTTGAAATAGTGTTTAAGATTTTGAAAAGAACACATACTGTAACAATAAACAATGCAGTAAGAATGTTGAAAAAAGGTAAGATGATTTGAAATCTAAAAAAATGGTTGTTTGATCCCTTTTTTGGTTCAAGTGGGTGAATTGGAGTACATGTATAAATGTCTTTGTGTGTGTGTGAATGGGTTTATGTGTACTTGCCATTTGTTTTGATGACTATATGATTGTGTGCATTATAGCATCAAGGTATTGGGGGCATGGAGGGGGTGTGAATGTGTGTATTGCATTGTATTCACTGATCACACATCCACTATAGCTGTTCCTCACTAAAATCAATTAAATATTGATTTACAGTCTATAGTCAATTCAAAGACATAAATGAAATCATATTAATATCAATTTCATTCATTTAAATCAACATTCATAAAACATTAACATTATAATTTGTAGCTCTGTATTTAGCTTTGAAATGCTTCAACAAATTTCTCAATCTGTTTTACAATTCATGAGGTTCCTGCTGATATCGCTCAAGACCTGATGTCCATTGTGATGGACATTGCATTTTAAAAAAATCCTGTGTTCTGCAAATCAACTTGATCTTCAAAATAACTTGCAATAAGTTATTAACTTGCAATAACTTGAAAGATCTTCAAAATAACTTTGAATATTATCATTTGATAGTCTTAATTTTATAATAGATGCAAGTTGATGAGGCTACCATTAACATAACTCTGCATATAAAAGGTCAAATGTGGGCTTCCTTCTCTTCCTCTCTAAGTGGTGATCATGTCTCTTTTGTGATGCCTGTGGCTCAATCAGATTAAGTTAGGAGTCATATCTTTGTTGTGATTGGTTGATCAGGGACCAATCAGTGACCAGGCATTGCTCATATTCTAAAAACAAAAAATCATGTGATGTCCATTCCAATGGACGCAGGGTCTGAAGGGGTTAAGTAAATCTAAAAAGACTAGCATTTCACATGCGGCTTGAACTGAGGCAATACAGCATCACGTCTTTTGCGTCACATTAAAGAACCACAAAACGGTATTTATTGTTTGAATTTCTATTTAAAAAAAATTCCAATGAAAACTGATACCTTGTCTCATAGCAGAAGTAACCTGCTCTGTCTTTGTTTGTCAGCGTGTTGTCAGTTCACCTTTGCTCCGCGATGTATTTTTTACTATATGAGAACATGATGTGTAATGTGCAAGTGGCATGTCTCGTCAGACATAGGAACAGTAACTAAGGAGGGAGGGTTTTTGCAAAGGGTCAATTGCAGTAAATAAAATAGTATGTGAAAAGTACCTGGATGACCTACTACTTCAGGTGAGAATATGTTGTCAGGCAACCATGTAATTTGAAAGCAACAAATGGCGAAAATCATTTGGCATTGACAAAATGACGGTAGTGGTATGTTCCAATTTTATTCATACTACAGTAGACACATTCATACTATATAGAAGAAAATTCCTTTTTAATGCATCAAAGTATCTACTCAGTTTACTCCTAAATAAAATCTCACCATCATGTTGTTTCAAGCCTGCATGACTTTCATTCTTGTCTGGAACACAACAGAAGATATTTTGAAAAATGTCTGTTTTTGTGTCTGCACAATGATAGTCAATGGGGTCCAATATTCTTCAAATGTTCTTCAGACTTATGTGCCCTCTAGAATCTTACATTCTGAAAGTGAATGGCGCATTATTGTGCCATCCTAAAGAAGCACAAAATCACTTTCACATACTTTTAACTTAAATGTTCCCTCTTGGTGGAATGACCTGCCCAACTCAATCTGAGCACTTGTCATAGCACCGATTAGATTCGTCTGAAAGAATAAAGTCATATACACCTAGGATGTCTTGAGGGTGAGTAAATCAAGGGCTAATTTTCATTTTTGGGTGAACTAACTCTTTAACTTTCATCGTATTTTTTTTCTTACTATGGCTACCTGCAACTGTTTACCAGCATTCTTCACAACATTTTGCTTTGTGTTCAGCAGAGAGAAAAAAATAAGAAAAGAAACTCACACAGCTTTGGAACAAAAGTAAATGATGACAGAATTTTAATTTTGCTGATTTTAATGTCCACATATTTTTAATGTTGCACTGGCTGAATGATACTTAATGAGTGCTATTTGCATGTATCCATCAGTCTTTCTGTCATTCGGTTCTTATTAAATACAGCGTCTGCTCTGACTGCACTCTGTTTCTTGCACTTCATTACTTACCGTGCGGTGCACACAGACAACACTTTGCTCCTTCTAATAAAAAACACCTTCTTTTTTTTGGTGTTGAGAAGTCTTGGATATTCCTCCTGTGTCATCCATTCATTCCCCACAGCCATTTGATTGGCTAATAGGGGGAGTTTGCGGCGGTGCAGATTTAAGCTATTTGTCATGGCTGTGCTCTCCCAGACATGATTGATGCCCAGGCCGCTGGTGATGAGCTGCGGCTCCAATGATTCTTTATTAAAACGCTATCCAAGCTGACATTTACATATTAAAATTGTTACTTAGAGCAAATCTTCAGTGTGGAAACAACGGACTAACTGGTGGCGAACCGTATTGATCATTCTGACACCGCGCTTATGAATTTATGAGGGAGGTGAGGACAGTGGGACGAGGCGTCGGACTGAAATTGGAGTCGATGGTGTTATTGCACAGAGCTCTGGCCGCATGGTAGATGAAAGCTGTTATCAAAGGAGGAAGAGAGGGTGTAAGAAAGAGAGAAAGCAATGAGCAGCCTATTCTTTTTCTTTGCTTTAGCAGAGGCTTAGTTTAAGTGCTGTTGGTAATAGCCTGGGTCAATACTGTTAGATCTGCCTGCCTCACTAAGAGAAGTAATCAAGGCAATTGAGCTCACCTCCAATTGTTTGGCTCATGATCTCTTAAGTCAGGGAGCTTCTGACAATACCATTACTTTATGCAGAAGTCTTGGGTGGTTCAGAAGGTAGATTAAACTCTTGAATCCTTTGGCTGGTGCTAACCCGAGGTCCCGTTTGATTTTTGTGTACAGTTACCTTTTGGTTTGGTGCAGCAAGATTCAAAGGCACAGTCTCTTTTAGGCCAAACATAAACAAACAAAAAGTCACCTTACACAGCAATGCATATTGCTTACCCTTTTGAACCGATTGCAGCATTCTTTAAAAAGTAAAAACAACAATTTTCGAACTTGTTTTTGGTGTTCATACTTCCCTAAATGCATTTTATACCTGCAATGTTTATAGTTTTCACATTTATGCAGTTGGCAGACAATTAAATCAGCATTTAAGCAACATTGACATCAGCAAAGAAACACTACTGGGGTCATTTGTATTATTAATGCTTTTATTAAGTAAAAATGACAATAAAGACCTTTACATTGTCACAAAAAGATTCCCATTTCCAATAAATGCTTTAAAAAAAACTTTCTATTCATCAAAAACTTGTGAATATATCACGGTTTTCACAAAAAAATATTAAATAGCACAATCGTTTTCAACATTGATAATAAGAAATGTTTATTAAGCATCAAATCAGCATTAGAATGATTTCTGACACTGAAGACTGAAGTAATTACTTTTGAAAATTCAGCTTTGTCCTTACAGGAATAAAATTACATTTATTTTACTGTGTTTTTGGGCAAAATCTTACTGACCTCAAACTTTTGATTGGTAGATACATACAATAATTAATAATTCTATAGTTAAATTTTTGAGCTACAGGAGTGTTATTTTAGTATTCATAATAAACGCTACTCTGAAACCGATTTTTATTCCTAGGGGTTGGATCTGACCAGGTTGATGTGTCTTCTCAATGTTCAAATCAAACCTTTACCGTTTTGAGGATTCATTATTTACAAACATTTTAGTATGACAAAACGGACAAAAGACAATAGCGACTAATTCTGTTCTCGCTAATTAACAGGAAACAAAGAACACAGAAACAGAGACAGCCTGTGGAGCAACTCAATCAGGCCACACGCTATTCTTTTGTCTTTGTGCGTTATCCATCCTTCTCTTCAATATATGTTGTGATTTGCATGTGCATTTTTTTCTTGGTAAAGAGCTTAAGTCATCTGGATGGGGGAAGAGTATTTGTTAAGTGATCCCCATGGCCGTGGGCAAAGACCTAAATCTATTCTGACACAAGCTTAGCGTCTGTAATCCTATTATTCCCATCTGATCCTGGGCTCAAACACAAAAACAAGTCACATTTCTACACAGAGTTGAAACATTGTCCTATTGTATTGGACTGCATCTGGACTCCATTCTCAAGGCACCCGCTTTACCTCATCTTCAGCTTATTAAGGTAATGTAGAAACATATTGTGTGAAGTATGATGTACTATTTCCTATAAGACAGGTGGACCAGCAACAGTAGAATGATATTCAGACAGCTGCATTACAGCTGCTTATAATTAAATTAAATTGACTCATGTGTATATCAAAGTAGTGCAAAATTTCAGTTTATGAGTGTGATAATGAATCGAATTGGCCACACTCACTGCACAGTTGATTTGATTTTTTTTAGATTTCAGTTCCTCTTTGTGGTGTCATTTCAAATTCTGAAACTGAAAAACTGGCAAGCTTTCGGTTACAGAATTAAATGTTTTTGCAAAATAGTTTTAACAAATGGTCTTTTTGAACTGGTGCAGGGAGTTTTGAGTTTTAAAAGTAGATCAAGGTTTTTCTTTGATTTTTCATTGCATGACCCAATTAAATTACATTGGATATTATGAAAGTGTAAGCAAGCATATCATTCGGAGTGGGAGAGAAGAAAGACAGTGAGTATCGAGGGGCCGTTTGTTTGCGATCATTTCACTCTGAACAACACCTTCTGCAAAGAATGATTAGATGGATCCTCATATGGGACCAGTATGGAAATGAAAGAGACTGGAGGGAGATGTCCAAGAAGGATATGTTTGCACATGTGTTTGTATAGAAATGTGTGTATATGCCTTGTCAGACTCATTGACACACTTGAATTGCCAGTAATTACTGAAATGCAGTAATCGTTTTGTAGAACAAAAGAGTGATCTGAAACTCACACAAACAGAAGTAGGCCCTGTTTACACTTGGTATTAACATCTATTTGTCTCATAAGTTAAAACTTGTGATTGGATTTCATTAATGGAAAGGTACCTGATTTCAGTGGGGTCACAGAAAATCTGGGATTACATTTCAAATTATTTTAAAATGGAAACTTCTTATAAGAACATATTAGTATCTTTAAGGTGTTCTTTAAGTACTCTAGGTCTATATGACTACCTTCTTTCAGACAAATCCAATCAGAGTTATATTAATAATTGTTCTGGCTCCTCCAAGGTGTATAATGACAATGGGCGGTTGTTTCTCGTCATCAGTCCAAAACAAGTCCAATAAAGTGCATCCATCCATAATAAAAAAGTGTTTCACACGGCTCCAGGGGTGAAAAAAGGCCTCCTGTAGCAAATCGATGCATTTTTGTAAGGAAAAAAATCTTTGTTTAAAACGTAATAATCCGGGCAGATGCGCACGCACAAAACAAGAAAGCAAAACAAAACAACGGGCATGAATTAGAAGTACAAAACAAGGATTTGTAAGAAAAATATCGGAGGATTTCGATATAAGCCAAGAGAAGACTGGTTTTCTTTTGCTAAAGTAAAGAAACTTCGCTTCCTTGGTTCCTGTAAACAAATGTTGGTGTTCACGAGACTCACAGTCACATGTGCTACGCATGCATCCTACGTCAGCCGGCTGGAATGCGCAAGCTAGATTAAAGTGATTATTACATTTTAAATATGGATTTTTTTTTTCTTACAGTAACGCATAGATTTGCTATAGGAGGCCTTTATTCACTCCCCGGAGCTGTGTGAGGCACTTTTTATTATGGATGGGTGTGCTTTATAGGACTTCTTTTAGACTGTTGAAGAGAAACACCCTCCCACTGCCATTATAAAGCTTGGAGGAGCCATAGCAATTTTTCATATAACTCCGATTGCATTCGACTGAAAAAAGGAGGTCATACACACCTAGGATGGCTTGAAGGTGAGTAAAAAATGGGCTAATTTTCATTTTTGGGGTGAAATAACCCTTTAAAAGAGACAACGAATGCACATTTTCTAAGTTGGTATGATTCTTTAGGGTCTTCATGTAATGTCTTTAATTAAAATTCCGGGTCAAAAGCAGCTCTATTCACAGCATTCCTTTTTCAGTGCATGCTCACCTCGCCCCTCTCTCCCATTTTTTTGGTGTATTCAGTGGCACCAGCAAAAACAAAACTAATCCACTGCATCCTCATTGGCTCTGATGTCGGGAGAAAATGTAGACCGTTAAGTTCACTTTTACATAAAAATACCTGCTTTGCTTACGAGACGTTGTCACTAGCTGCTTGAGCTTGGAGAAAATGGTGGACAGCATACAACTGGCTGATGGTGGAAATATGCTAATGCAGGACATTCAGGAGCAATTGTGGGCGGGGCCTAAGCAATATGACATCATACGGTCAGAAAATCAAAATGGCTTGGTAATTGAGACTGTTTGGGTTTTTGGGGAATTAAAAATTGAATTGATTTTCATGATTGGAGGGTGTTTGTGTCCAAACACTGCTAAGACACATTTATATGCAAACACCATGTAAAAGTGAATTTTGCATCCAATGTCCCCTTTAAGGGTGTGTTAGTGCTCAAAAGGAACATATTTGTATCTTTGAGGGTACTACTCAAGTGACAAGAATACCTTCTGGAATACAATTGGTACAAATACAGATTGGTCATGTGTTTTGGACTCTGTCTAGACTTGTACTTGTAGGCGTGTTAATAAACAGAACCATAAATACCAAAACATGAACATTTAATGAAGTCCTCTAATATATAACACCATTATCAATGATGTCTTCATTTTTATCTTCACCTTCACAATCATCACTACTTTCCTTATTAGAATCAGACCCTGTGAACTCATTCCTTCCTCGAGGTTTAAAATCAATACTGTTGAAATTAAACTCTTGATTTTATGGTTTAAGCAGTTCAGACCTCCCTGAACCACCATCTCTGGACTTCTCAGATGAAATAATGATGTTTGAATCCCCCTCTTTTCAAAGCCTTAACACGGTCTGAGCCGTGATTGAAGAAGTTTAGAATTCCCTTTTTAGTCTCCAAGGAATAGATTGATTTGTTTTTCATTGGTTGTTTTTCCATTGCTCTCGTTCGCGCGGCTCACTTCCAAGTGTTTCTCTATTCCATCCCGATGTGAACAGAGCTTATCGCGGAGGCTTAAAGCTTTTACTGCCTCTTTGATCCCATGGGTCAAATAATACTCAGGGTGAGGAGTAAACTCTTATTAGTGAAACCCCACTGCAAACTCATACGCACTTGCCAAGACCATTTACAGGTTGCCGAAATCATTAAACAAGAGTAGCAAAACTGTAAAACAACTATTCTGCACGTAGACTCTCTTCAAAGCCTGTAACTTGGAATCCAAAATGTTCAAACAGAGAACAAAAAGCCTCACCTCTCCTAACCTTCTCAATCACTTCATAAAAAAAAAAAGTGTCAGGGCCGGAATTTAATTAATTGCTGTAATTATGTATTTTGGACAACTTACTATTGAGTCACTCTCAGCTGCTTTTACATTTTTCAAATACCACTCAGCTTCTTGGCCACACCACATTAATTATGCTAATTAACCATTTTGACAGTTAATTTAAGATAATTAATAAAAATACTAATATTAGATGGCACACAATTGGAACAGAAGGGGAAGAAAGATTCTCGACATGCGCATGAGAATGGAAAAAGAAAAAATGTTCTCTCCAACTCTCTTTATTTCGCATTCCCAGAGAGTTACTTTTCACCAAATCTTCAGTCCTTTCTTTACTTATTAATGCTTGCATAAGAGACTTGAACCGGTTGAAGGCTGTCAAATAATAACCTTTCCTCTGACAGCATGCCTCAGCAACATAAGCAAAAAATTTTAAAGTTCTATAAATGAAAAGCAAAGGAGGTCACCATAAATACAGAGCAATGCTCCGAAGTACATTAACATTGATTTTCTGATTACAGAGAGTCATTCAGTGCCTTGATCTATAAAACTCAATCATAGCTCATGGCATCTGTATGTCTGCTTTTAAGAGGGTGGATTACACGTCCATTAATGAACCTGAGTGGAAGCTCTCAGACTGAGAGCTTTAGTTCCATTTGCACTACTGAAAGTTTCTCGGAGTTGTGAGTAAGTCTTTTTGTGAAGTTAGAGAACAGGCTTGATATAGCATTGTTGAGTCGGTGAGTGATGGTGACTGGCGCTCCTGCAAACCTCTTTGGCAGTGGTAGGCTCATTTACGGCTGCTCTTTCCCTTTCTCTCTCTCTCTTTTATACTATTCTGCTGAATAGATGTGTGCCGTTGTGAGGAATTCATCACTGTCCCGTTCACACTCACAAATGTGAGCCGCACGTACAACGGAACAAACATACTTGTTTTCTCCAGCTTAGTAATGCTTTCAACTCATGTTTGTTCCATATTCTCCATTAAAACATTTAAAATAAGCATTTACAGATTCCTCAAACCAAAGAATATTATTAGAAATCATCATTACAAACCACTGAATTGTTTGTATTTTTAGAACCACAATTATTTTTAGGTAAGAAATGTTAGATATGTTTGATAAACCTAGACTGAAAAATATTAAGTGAGAATGAAAATATACAGTATATAAAGAGTGATTTTGTCCTGACCTTGACATTTTTAGCTGTAATAATTAAAACTGCATAACATTTGTTTATTTGTATTTTTTACTTATATATCATCTAATTATGTAACTTTACATTTAACTTCTTGAATAGAACTTCACACAATTGAAAATGTTTAACTGTTTTGACTTGTCATATTGAAAAATAAAAACAGCTTATTTATTTTTTACATTTGACCTCCTGAGGTTTATGATCAACATTTTCTAAATGTTATAGGATTAGTTCACTTCTAGAATAAAAAAAGATTTTTGAGGAAAACATTTTAGGATTTTTCTCGATATAGTGAATTTCTATGATTCCCAACGCTTTGAATTTTCGTTGGGAAATCATTTTCTCCTCCAACTTCAAAATCATCCGACATTGTTGTTTCACCTTTTTTTTTTAAAGGCCTTTTGACTTTCTTTGCACGTTCACTTTGTAAACACTGGGTCGGTACTGCCTACATCATGCGTGACCTTTCCAAAGTGATTATGTAATGAGTGAGGTTCGGCTGGTGCAAGACAAGAATTTGTGGTTAAAAAGTATTTTTTTTATTTTTTATTTTTTTTAAAGACTGATCATTATTCCTCAGCTGGGATCGTGTAGAGGCCTTTGCAGCTGAATTAAGACTGCAGTTTGGAAGTTCAAAACATTGGGAACCGTAGAAATCCTCTATATAGAAAAATGTGAATGTTTTTCTCAAAAAAGACTTTTTGTAATTAAATGTAAACGGACTTCTTCCTACATCAGTTTTGCCATAGGCAAGTAACACTAAATTGTCATTAATAATTCAATAAAATGAATATTGAAATGTACACCAGCCATTTCAGGACAGCAACGTCCTCTACATGTTAAAATTCAAATGATTTTATGCAGTCTTATGAAAGTGGCAGTTTTTCTTCCACTAATGCTTTTTAAATATAGCCTCCATTTACACTTGACAAGTAGGCTGCCATTAAATCATTTTAAGGAAAGTTTCAGATGTAAAAGTTCTCTGTTTTATTCACTCACTCTGACAAATTGTCTTTTAAGGGGACTGAAAATGAATGCTGCAATGGAGTGGCCCGTGGAAATGATTGATATGTTTTTGGTACATTACTGAAGTAGTCGTCCACACCCACCGTCAACAATTAATTGTTCTGATGGAGGTTGCACTTTAGCATTAAAGCAGAACCAAAATCACGACCTGTGCATTCTGTCAGACTGTAGAGCCAGACTGAATTGTATTCCCAGTTGGTCTACACGTCTCATTGTGTCTGGCTTCTGAACCACATTAGCTCATTAAGGGGGTCAAAGGTGAATAAGTGATGAATGGCTTGTTCATCAATCCAGTCAACAAGAGTGACCTCCAGTTCTTCAGCTTACAGTGCTCTTTAATGACCATAAAAAAAAACACTGTTATACATTGTGTGTGAGTGTGTGCATTTGTGGTATATTTTTTAAAAACATTTATTAAGATATATTTGACATGATGGTATATTAAAGCATATAAAGATATAAATGTATTTATTTTCGTTATTGAAATACATTTTGTGTGTATTA
>NC_133380.1:26292-49748 GCF_049309525.1 Garra rufa
TATGTTTGATACTACAAAGAAATTATACATACGTCACATATTATACATGGATGGGTGTGTGTGTGTGTGTGTGTGTGTGTGTGTGTGTGTGTGTGTGTGTGTGTGTAAACGCTGCATTTACTTGATCAAAAATACAGAAAAAAAAACCTGTAATATTGTGAAATTATTATTCCAGTTTTAAAACAATGGTTTTGTATTGTAATGTACTATAAAATATAATTTATTTCTGTGATGCAAAGCTGAATTTTCAGCATCACTGGTCTTCAGTGTAGCATGATCCTTTAGTAATAATTCTAATATGATAATTTATTATCAGTGTTGATAATATTGTTTATATATTTTTTGGAATTTGTGATACTTTTTTCAGGATTATTTGATGAATAAAAAGTTACAAAGTACAGCATTTGTAGACGTGAAGGTAAGTGATAAGTGATAGTCGTGTTATCACTTTTTATCAATTTAACACATTCTTGCTGAATACAAGTATTAATTTCTATCAAAAAGAATACAAAAATGTACAGTTTTAAACAGTGTTAATAAATCAGCATATTAGAATGATTTCTGAAGGATCATGTGACAGTGAAGACTGGAGTAATGATGCTGAAAATTCAGCTTTGCATCACAGAAGTAATTCATATTTAAAATAGTATTACTATTAAAATAGTAAACCATTATTTTAAAAGGCAAACATATTTCAAAATATGACTACTAATACATTCCATAGATGTAATGTATACAATATATATATATATATATATATAATATATATATATATATATATATATATATAATATATATATATATTGTATATATATATATATATATATTGTATATTGTATATTGCCATCTTTTTTGGGGACATTTTGTCCCCATAATGTAGTGTATAACTAAATAATACACACAAAATGTATTTCAATAACGAAAATAAATACATTTATATCTTTATATGCTTTAATATACCATCATGTCAAATATATCTTAATAAATGTTTTTAAAAAATATACCACAAATGCACACACTCACACACAATGTATAACAGTGTTTTTTTTTATGGTCATTAAAGAGCACTGTAAGCTGAAGAACTGGAGGTCACTCTTGTTGACTGGATTGATGAACAAGCCATTCATCACTTATTCACCTTTGACCCCCCTTAATGAGCTAATGTGGTTCAGAAGCCAGACACAATGAGACGTGTAGACCAACTGGGAATACAATTCAGTCTGGCTCTACAGTCTGACAGAATGCACAGGTCGTGATTTTGGTTCTGCTTTAATGCTAAAGTGCAACCTCCATCAGAACAATTAATTGTTGACGGTGGGTGTGGACGACTACTTCAGTAATGTACCAAAAACATATCAATCATTTCCACGGGCCACTCCATTGCAGCATTCATTTTCAGTCCCCTTAAAAGACAATTTGTCAGAGTGAGTGAATAAAACAGAGAACTTTTACATCTGAAACTTTCCTTAAAATGATTTAATGGCAGCCTACTTGTCAAGTGTAAATGGAGGCTATATTTAAAAAGCATTAGTGGAAGAAAAACTGCCACTTTCATAAGACTGCATAAAATCATTTGAATTTTAACATGTAGAGGACGTTGCTGTCCTGAAATGGCTGGTGTACATTTCAATATTCATTTTATTGAATTATTAATGACAATTTAGTGTTACTTGCCTATGGCAAAACTGATGTAGGAAGAAGTCCGTTTACATTTAATTACAAAAAGTCTTTTTTGAGAAAAACATTCACATTTTTCTATATAGAGGATTTCTACGGTTCCCAATGTTTTGAACTTCCAAACTGCAGTCTTAATTCAGCTGCAAAGGCCTCTACACGATCCCAGCTGAGGAATAATGATCAGTCTTTAAAAAAAATAAAAAATAAAAAAAATACTTTTTAACCACAAATTCTTGTCTTGCACCAGCCGAACCTCACTCATTACATAATCACTTTGGAAAGGTCACGCATGATGTAGGCAGTACCGACCCAGTGTTTACAAAGTGAACGTGCAAAGAAAGTCAAAAGGCCTTTAAAAAAAAAAGGTGAAACAACAATGTCGGATGATTTTGAAGTTGGAGGAGAAAATGATTTCCCAACGAAAATTCAAAGCGTTGGGAATCATAGAAATTCACTATATCGAGAAAAATCCTAAAATGTTTTCCTCAAAAATCTTTTTTTATTCTAGAAGTGAACTAATCCTATAACATTTAGAAAATGTTGATCATAAACCTCAGGAGGTCAAATGTAAAAAATAAATAAGCTGTTTTTATTTTTCAATATGACAAGTCAAAACAGTTAAACATTTTCAATTGTGTGAAGTTCTATTCAAGAAGTTAAATGTAAAGTTACATAATTAGATGATATATAAGTAAAAAATACAAATAAACAAATGTTATGCAGTTTTAATTATTACAGCTAAAAATGTCAAGGTCAGGACAAAATCACTCTTTATATACTGTATATTTTCATTCTCACTTAATATTTTTCAGTCTAGGTTTATCAAACATATCTAACATTTCTTACCTAAAAATAATTGTGGTTCTAAAAATACAAACAATTCAGTGGTTTGTAATGATGATTTCTAATAATATTCTTTGGTTTGAGGAATCTGTAAATGCTTATTTTAAATGTTTTAATGGAGAATATGGAACAAACATGAGTTGAAAGCATTACTAAGCTGGAGAAAACAAGTATGTTTGTTCCGTTGTACGTGCGGCTCACATTTGTGAGTGTGAACGGGACAGTGATGAATTCCTCACAACGGCACACATCTATTCAGCAGAATAGTATAAAAGAGAGAGAGAGAAAGGGACTCACCAACTCAACAATGCTATATCAAGCCTGTTCTCTAACTTCACAAAAAGACTTACTCACAACTCCGAGAAACTTTCAGTAGTGCAAATGGAACTAAAGCTCTCAGTCTGAGAGCTTCCACTCAGGTTCATTAATGGACGTGTAATCCACCCTCTTAAAAGCAGACATACAGATGCCATGAGCTATGATTGAGTTTTATAGATCAAGGCACTGAATGACTCTCTGTAATCAGAAAATCAATGTTAATGTACTTCGGAGCATTGCTCTGTATTTATGGTGACCTCCTTTGCTTTTCATTTATAGAACTTTAAAATTTTTTGCTTATGTTGCTGAGGCATGCTGTCAGAGGAAAGGTTATTATTTGACAGCCTTCAACCGGTTCAAGTCTCTTATGCAAGCATTAATAAGTAAAGAAAGGACTGAAGATTTGGTGAAAAGTAACTCTCTGGGAATGCGAAATAAAGAGAGTTGGAGAGAACATTTTTTCTTTTTCCATTCTCATGCGCATGTCGAGAATCTTTCTTCCCCTTCTGTTCCAATTGTGTGCCATCTAATATTAGTATTTTTATTAATTATCTTAAATTAACTGTCAAAATGGTTAATTAGCATAATTAATGTGGTGTGGCCAAGAAGCTGAGTGGTATTTGAAAAATGTAAAAGCAGCTGAGAGTGACTCAATAGTAAGTTGTCCAAAATACATAATTACAGCAATTAATTAAATTCCGGCCCTGACACTTTTTTTTTTTTATGAAGTGATTGAGAAGGTTAGGAGAGGGGAGGCTTTTTGTTCTCTGTTTGAACATTTTGGATTCCAAGTTACAGGCTTTGAAGAGAGTCTACGTGCAGAATAGTTGTTTTACAGTTTTGCTACTCTTGTTTAATGATTTCGGCAACCTGTAAATGGTCTTGGCAAGTGCGTATGAGTTTGCAGTGGGGTTTCACTAATAAGAGTTTACTCCTCACCCTGAGTATTATTTGACCCATGGGATCAAAGAGGCAGTAAAAGCTTTAAGCCTCCGCGATAAGCTCTGTTCACATCGGGATGGAATAGAGAAACACTTGGAAGTGAGCCGCGCGAACGAGAGCAATGGAAAAACAACCAATGAAAAACAAATCAATCTATTCCTTGGAGACTAAAAAGGGAATTCTAAACTTCTTCAATCACGGCTCAGACCGTGTTAAGGCTTTGAAAAGAGGGGGATTCAAACATCATTATTTCATCTGAGAAGTCCAGAGATGGTGGTTCAGGGAGGTCTGAACTGCTTAAACCATAAAATCAAGAGTTTAATTTCAACAGTATTGATTTTAAACCTCGAGGAAGGAATGAGTTCACAGGGTCTGATTCTAATAAGGAAAGTAGTGATGATTGTGAAGGTGAAGATAAAAATGAAGACATCATTGATAATGGTGTTATATATTAGAGGACTTCATTAAATGTTCATGTTTTGGTATTTATGGTTCTGTTTATTAACACGCCTACAAGTACAAGTCTAGACAGAGTCCAAAACACATGACCAATCTGTATTTGTACCAATTGTATTCCAGAAGGTATTCTTGTCACTTGAGTAGTACCCTCAAAAGATACAAATATGTTCCTTTTGAGCACTAACACACCCTTAAAGGGGACATTGGATGCAAAATTCACTTTTACATGGTGTTTGCATATAAATGTGTCTTAGCAGTGTTTGGACACAAACACCCTCCAATCATGAAAATCAATTCAATTTTTAATTCCCCAAAAACCCAAACAGTCTCAATTACCAAGCCATTTTGATTTTCTGACCGTATGATGTCATATTGCTTAGGCCCCGCCCACAATTGCTCCTGAATGTCCTGCATTAGCATATTTCCACCATCAGCCAGTTGTATGCTGTCCACCATTTTCTCCAAGCTCAAGCAGCTAGTGACAACGTCTCGTAAGCAAAGCAGGTATTTTTATGTAAAAGTGAACTTAACGGTCTACATTTTCTCCCGACATCAGAGCCAATGAGGATGCAGTGGATTAGTTTTGTTTTTGCTGGTGCCACTGAATACACCAAAAAAATGGGAGAGAGGGGCGAGGTGAGCATGCACTGAAAAAGGAATGCTGTGAATAGAGCTGCTTTTGACCCGGAATTTTAATTAAAGACATTACATGAAGACCCTAAAGAATCATACCAACTTAGAAAATGTGCATTCGTTGTCTCTTTTAAAGGGTTATTTCACCCCAAAAATGAAAATTAGCCCATTTTTTACTCACCTTCAAGCCATCCTAGGTGTGTATGACCTCCTTTTTTCAGTCGAATGCAATCGGAGTTATATGAAAAATTGCTATGGCTCCTCCAAGCTTTATAATGGCAGTGGGAGGGTGTTTCTCTTCAACAGTCTAAAAGAAGTCCTATAAAGCACACCCATCCATAATAAAAAGTGCCTCACACAGCTCCGGGGAGTGAATAAAGGCCTCCTATAGCAAATCTATGCGTTACTGTAAGAAAAAAAAAATCCATATTTAAAATGTAATAATCACTTTAATCTAGCTTGCGCATTCCAGCCGGCTGACGTAGGATGCATGCGTAGCACATGTGACTGTGAGTCTCGTGAACACCAACATTTGTTTACAGGAACCAAGGAAGCGAAGTTTCTTTACTTTAGCAAAAGAAAACCAGTCTTCTCTTGGCTTATATCGAAATCCTCCGATATTTTTCTTACAAATCCTTGTTTTGTACTTCTAATTCATGCCCGTTGTTTTGTTTTGCTTTCTTGTTTTGTGCGTGCGCATCTGCCCGGATTATTACGTTTTAAACAAAGATTTTTTTCCTTACAAAAATGCATCGATTTGCTACAGGAGGCCTTTTTTCACCCCTGGAGCCGTGTGAAACACTTTTTTATTATGGATGGATGCACTTTATTGGACTTGTTTTGGACTGATGACGAGAAACAACCGCCCATTGTCATTATACACCTTGGAGGAGCCAGAACAATTATTAATATAACTCTGATTGGATTTGTCTGAAAGAAGGTAGTCATATAGACCTAGAGTACTTAAAGAACACCTTAAAGATACTAATATGTTCTTATAAGAAGTTTCCATTTTAAAATAATTTGAAATGTAATCCCAGATTTTCTGTGACCCCACTGAAATCAGGTACCCTTCCATTAATGAAATCCAATCACAAGTTTTAACTTATGAGACAAATAGATGTTAATACCAAGTGTAAACAGGGCCTACTTCTGTTTGTGTGAGTTTCAGATCACTCTTTTGTTCTACAAAACGATTACTGCATTTCAGTAATTACTGGCAATTCAAGTGTGTCAATGAGTCTGACAAGGCATATACACACATTTCTATACAAACACATGTGCAAACATATCCTTCTTGGACATCTCCCTCCAGTCTCTTTCATTTCCATACTGGTCCCATATGAGGATCCATCTAATCATTCTTTGCAGAAGGTGTTGTTCAGAGTGAAATGATCGCAAACAAACGGCCCCTCGATACTCACTGTCTTTCTTCTCTCCCACTCCGAATGATATGCTTGCTTACACTTTCATAATATCCAATGTAATTTAATTGGGTCATGCAATGAAAAATCAAAGAAAAACCTTGATCTACTTTTAAAACTCAAAACTCCCTGCACCAGTTCAAAAAGACCATTTGTTAAAACTATTTTGCAAAAACATTTAATTCAGTAACCGAAAGCTTGCCAGTTTTTCAGTTTCAGAATTTGAAATGACACCACAAAGAGGAACTGAAATTTAAAAAAAATCAAATCAACTGTGCAGTGAGTGTGGCCAATTCGATTCATTATCACACTCATAAACTGAAATTTTGCACTACTTTGATATACACATGAGTCAATTTAATTTAATTATAAGCAGCTGTAATGCAGCTGTCTGAATATCATTCTACTGTTGCTGGTCCACCTGTCTTATAGGAAATAGTACATCATACTTCACACAATATGTTTCTACATTACCTTAATAAGCTGAAGATGAGGTAAAGCGGGTGCCTTGAGAATGGAGTCCAGATGCAGTGCAATACAATAGGACAATGTTTCAACTCTGTGTAGAAATGTGACTTGTTTTTGTGTTTGAGCCCAGGATCAGATGGGAATAATAGGATTACAGACGCTAAGCTTGTGTCAGAATAGATTTAGGTCTTTGCCCACGGCCATGGGGATCACTTAACAAATACTCTTCCCCCATCCAGATGACTTAAGCTCTTTACCAAGAAAAAAACGCACATGCAAATCACAACATATATTGAAGAGAAGGATGGATAACGCACAAAGACAAAAGAATAGCGTGTGGCCTGATTGAGTTGCTCCACAGGCTGTCTCTGTTTCTGTGTTCTTTGTTTCCTGTTAATTAGCGAGAACAGAATTAGTCGCTATTGTCTTTTGTCCGTTTTGTCATACTAAAATGTTTGTAAATAATGAATCCTCAAAACGGTAAAGGTTTGATTTGAACATTGAGAAGACACATCAACCTGGTCAGATCCAACCCCTAGGAATAAAAATCGGTTTCAGAGTAGCGTTTATTATGAATACTAAAATAACACTCCTGTAGCTCAAAAATTTAACTATAGAATTATTAATTATTGTATGTATCTACCAATCAAAAGTTTGAGGTCAGTAAGATTTTGCCCAAAAACACAGTAAAATAAATGTAATTTTATTCCTGTAAGGACAAAGCTGAATTTTCAAAAGTAATTACTTCAGTCTTCAGTGTCAGAAATCATTCTAATGCTGATTTGATGCTTAATAAACATTTCTTATTATCAATGTTGAAAACGATTGTGCTATTTAATATTTTTTTGTGAAAACCGTGATATATTCACAAGTTTTTGATGAATAGAAAGTTTTTTTTAAAGCATTTATTGGAAATGGGAATCTTTTTGTGACAATGTAAAGGTCTTTATTGTCATTTTTACTTAATAAAAGCATTAATAATACAAATGACCCCAGTAGTGTTTCTTTGCTGATGTCAATGTTGCTTAAATGCTGATTTAATTGTCTGCCAACTGCATAAATGTGAAAACTATAAACATTGCAGGTATAAAATGCATTTAGGGAAGTATGAACACCAAAAACAAGTTCGAAAATTGTTGTTTTTACTTTTTAAAGAATGCTGCAATCGGTTCAAAAGGGTAAGCAATATGCATTGCTGTGTAAGGTGACTTTTTGTTTGTTTATGTTTGGCCTAAAAGAGACTGTGCCTTTGAATCTTGCTGCACCAAACCAAAAGGTAACTGTACACAAAAATCAAACGGGACCTCGGGTTAGCACCAGCCAAAGGATTCAAGAGTTTAATCTACCTTCTGAACCACCCAAGACTTCTGCATAAAGTAATGGTATTGTCAGAAGCTCCCTGACTTAAGAGATCATGAGCCAAACAATTGGAGGTGAGCTCAATTGCCTTGATTACTTCTCTTAGTGAGGCAGGCAGATCTAACAGTATTGACCCAGGCTATTACCAACAGCACTTAAACTAAGCCTCTGCTAAAGCAAAGAAAAAGAATAGGCTGCTCATTGCTTTCTCTCTTTCTTACACCCTCTCTTCCTCCTTTGATAACAGCTTTCATCTACCATGCGGCCAGAGCTCTGTGCAATAACACCATCGACTCCAATTTCAGTCCGACGCCTCGTCCCACTGTCCTCACCTCCCTCATAAATTCATAAGCGCGGTGTCAGAATGATCAATACGGTTCGCCACCAGTTAGTCCGTTGTTTCCACACTGAAGATTTGCTCTAAGTAACAATTTTAATATGTAAATGTCAGCTTGGATAGCGTTTTAATAAAGAATCATTGGAGCCGCAGCTCATCACCAGCGGCCTGGGCATCAATCATGTCTGGGAGAGCACAGCCATGACAAATAGCTTAAATCTGCACCGCCGCAAACTCCCCCTATTAGCCAATCAAATGGCTGTGGGGAATGAATGGATGACACAGGAGGAATATCCAAGACTTCTCAACACCAAAAAAAAGAAGGTGTTTTTTATTAGAAGGAGCAAAGTGTTGTCTGTGTGCACCGCACGGTAAGTAATGAAGTGCAAGAAACAGAGTGCAGTCAGAGCAGACGCTGTATTTAATAAGAACCGAATGACAGAAAGACTGATGGATACATGCAAATAGCACTCATTAAGTATCATTCAGCCAGTGCAACATTAAAAATATGTGGACATTAAAATCAGCAAAATTAAAATTCTGTCATCATTTACTTTTGTTCCAAAGCTGTGTGAGTTTCTTTTCTTATTTTTTTCTCTCTGCTGAACACAAAGCAAAATGTTGTGAAGAATGCTGGTAAACAGTTGCAGGTAGCCATAGTAAGAAAAAAAATACGATGAAAGTTAAAGAGTTAGTTCACCCAAAAATGAAAATTAGCCCTTGATTTACTCACCCTCAAGACATCCTAGGTGTATATGACTTTATTCTTTCAGACGAATCTAATCGGTGCTATGACAAGTGCTCAGATTGAGTTGGGCAGGTCATTCCACCAAGAGGGAACAAGTTAAAAGTATGTGAAAGTGATTTTGTGCGTCTTTAGGATGGCACAATAATGCGCCATTCACTTTCAGAATGTAAGATTCTAGAGGGCACATAAGTCTGAAGAACATTTGAAGAATATTGGACCCCATTGACTATCATTGTGCAGACACAAAAACAGACATTTTTCAAAATATCTTCTGTTGTGTTCCAGACAAGAATGAAAGTCATGCAGGCTTGAAACAACATGATGGTGAGATTTTATTTAGGAGTAAACTGAGTAGATACTTTGATGCATTAAAAAGGAATTTTCTTCTATATAGTATGAATGTGTCTACTGTAGTATGAATAAAATTGGAACATACTACTACCGTCATTTTGTCAATGCCAAATGATTTTCGCCATTTGTTGCTTTCAAATTACATGGTTGCCTGACAACATATTCTCACCTGAAGTAGTAGATCATCCAGGTACTTTTCACATACTATTTTATTTACTCCAATTGACCCTTTGCAAAAACCCTCCCTCCTTAGTTACTGTTCCTATGTCTGACAAGACATGCCACTTGCACATTACACATCATGTTCTCATATAGTAAAAAATACATCGCGGAACAAAGGTGAACTGACAACACGCTGACAAACAAAGACAGAGCAGGTTACTTCTGCTATGAGACAAGGTATCAGTTTTCATTGGAATTTTTTTTAATAGAAATTCAAACAATAAATACCGTTTTGTGGTTCTTTAATGTGACGCAAAAGACGTGATGCTGTATTGCCTCAGTTCAAGCCGCAAGTGAAATGCTAGTCTTTTTAGATTTACTTAAAGCACAAAATAAACATGAACGAACATCAGAACATATTTTATATCAACCACAAAAAAGACGTCAATACACAGCATTTTTCAAGTTTAAAGGAGAAGTTCACTTCCAGAACAAAAAATTACAGATAATTTACTCACCCCCTTGTCATCCAAGATGTTTATGCCTTTCTTTCTTCAGTCGTAATGAAGTCATATGTTTTTGAGGAAAAGAAATCAGGAATGTTCTCCATATAGTGGACTTCAATGGTGGCCACGAGTTTGTCGTTTAGAGCCCTTTGAAGCTGCATTTAAACTGCATTTTGGAAGTTCAAACTCGCAGGCACCAAGTCCACTATATGGAGAAAAATTCTGAAATGTTTGCCTCGAAAAACATACTTTCTTTATGACTGAAGAAGAAAGACATGAACATCTTGGATGACAAGAGGGTGAGCAAATTATCTGTAAATTTTTGTTCTGGAAGTAAACTCCTTTAAGTCCACCGAAGTTAATCTACTCACCTGTCTGATTTGTTTGTTGGACAAGATGGAGGATTCAGCGATATGATTGTTTAGATCGCCTGTCAATCTAGCTCTTTACGAATGGTCAATTTCATCCATTGCAGTCACGCCAAAAACATTTTTTAGGCTACTTATGCTACTTTTATTAGAATCCAAAATGAGCATATACAAAAAGAGTAAACCTTTCTAAATAAAAATAATACGTGCAAATAAAACGGAACATCTAAGCTAGTATGCTTTTACTAGTAATGTGGTGTATTGTGGTAACACTGGACTGATATCAAACCCAACACATCCTTCTTTGCTCACTAGAGTCTATATATGATGATATTTGTCCATCACATCTGTCATGAGACTGGGAGCGATGGTTCTGCTAACTTTGATGCTTCTGATGGAGAGGGATGTGACAAACAACGGACTGTTACCGAGCAATCTGCGCAGTGTGTATTAGCCCTCAAAAGCTACTGACAGAATTGGGCCTTTATGAGAAGTCACAGAATGTACAGTTTGCTGCATCGTGATCCCTTGGTCTCTCCCTGTCTCTCTGAAACCGTCTGGCAGTCGCCCCGCATGCGAGCCACTACAAAAAGCGCTTGCCATGCAAGAAAGTTGAAAAGCAAACAATTAACTCCCAGAGCTCTGTTAAACCACTTCGGTAAAAGCGTATCAAAACATTGCGAAGGAGCAGCAGCAGGATTTGTCAGACTTTGGAGTCAGCGTAGCCCTCCTCGTTCCCTCCCTCCCCGTATTGGATGCGTTGAGGACATCCATCTCCCTGACAACAACTTATGCAGGAGATGCTTTATTTCTGCATAACACACGCAAATGGAGTGCTGCGGGTTTAGGCTAGGTCAGTGTATTGTCATTGTAAAGGGAAATTAATGCATAAACAACTCCGCAATTACCTACTTGTTTTCCCTGCTCTTCCTTTCATAGTCCATCTAAGAAGATGATTTCAGACATATGGTGCTTGGCTTTGAGAAAGAGGCTGAAATCTGCTCTCTTGTGAGGAGTTGAGTTATAATATACACAAACACATGCAATCACTCACACTAGTTGCCTCAAGTTAGCTACAACGCTCAAGGCTTTCAGCAAAAAAAGAGAATTTGAAGTTTGTAACCTATTTGCGGAGTAAATGTAGTCTATAACAGGTTGGCAGTGAGTAGGTTAAAACAAATCATACTGACAATAAAGATGAAACTACCCATTGTTCTTTGTCTCCATAAAGAAAGTAAAAATAAAGTTGTTTTTATTCTCTCTCTTTCTCTGTCACTCGGCACAGAACCATTGTGATGTAACAAAAAAGAAGCCATGTTCTATGAACTTTTGTTTAAAACAAAAGACAAACAGAGCTAGATTCACATCTTTTATCGTGCTCTACCTTTTCATTCATCTTTTGGAGACCGAGAGAGAGGCAGAGTGTCAAAGCGGCGGTGTGCTTTGAACTAATCAGGTAGCTGCAGTCTTTTGAATTTGACTTTATTATCCACCAATGTCATTGTCCTTTAAAGGTAAGATCTGATAGATTAAGTCATGTGCCATCATTATAGACCTATAAGACCATTGTTATCCGACGCTACATTATGTTTAGGTTGTTAAAACAATTATCCACAATAAAAAAATCTATCTCCACAGGAGCATTTGAGGAAATCTCAGGAGTCTAGAACAGCTGAGGAGAATCACAAATGTACTGTAGTTGTGCGGTTACACACATTACGGAAACAAAAACTCTTAGCTACTACATGTGCAAGTGTTTGTTTGTAAAGGGCGTATTGGCGATTGAAGGTTGTGCCTATCTGCCTGACATTCAAAACAATTCAGTTATGTTATTTGAACTGTGTTACTCACAAAGGCATCTGCATAGTGTTTGTGAAATGCTTCACTTGCCCAAGAAAAAGCCTTTAGTTAAAGTGCAGATTGATTGCAATGATGGCTATGTGTAAAATGGCTGTTGGAATACCACAATGTTTTTCCAACAAATGCTCACTTACTTTTTTCTGCCTACTTTTATTTCTGCTGTGATTGAATTACAATGAAGAAAGGACTGTGTGGCGAGAAAGATAGAGGGGAAAAAGACTGTCAGGTACTGAGGGCTGGACTGTGAGCATTTAGAAACCGAAACTCTCAGTAAGTGTTCTGTTGGCCACTGACCAAACACTAGCATGCAGACAAAGCCATTTGCAATTGCGGGTTCGACTTTGGATGTGATCATTGGTCACTGGGTCAATTGATAGTCAACTGATAGTCAACTGTGCAGAGTTTAGGACAGCAATCAATGATTTGGAGAGAAGATTGTGCCTGTGTGTTCACAGTATCAAAGGTTAAAGGCTGGTCACGAAAGCAGATGGCTGTGATTTGATTAAACCAGATTCCTAGAAGATTCGTTTCCACACATTACAAGAATGAGACTAAACCCTCTAAACAAGTATTAAGTCGTAAACACACACCCCCAAAGACAAGCTGGTTAGCACAAGATATTTTTATCATGTTATGCTTATCAAATAGATACATAAAATAATAAACAAAATAATATATGTAGCCAGTAAGGTGCTGTTTCTATTTTATTTAATTTAATTGTATTATATTATTATTATTTTTTATTTATTTATTTTTTGTTAAAGAAGTTAATGCTTTTATTTAGCAAGGACACATTAAACTGAAAAGTGACAGTATATAATCTGTAAAATTATTTTACCAAAATAAAAAGGGATCATACAAAATTCATGTTCTTTTTTTTATTTAGTACTGACCTGAATAAGATATTTCACATAAAAGATGTTTACATAGTCCACAAGAGAAAATAATAGCTACATTTATAAAAAATGACCCTGTTCAAAAGATTCCATACACTTGATTCTTAATACTGTGTTGTTACCTGATTGATCCACAGTGTTTTTATTTTTTATTTTTGTGTTTAGTGATAACTGTTCATCAGAGGTGGAAAGAGTAATAAAATATGCTACTAAAGTAAAAGTACTGTTACTTAAATTAAATTTTACTTAAGTACAAGTAAAGTACTGGTCAAAAAATCTACTCAAGTAAAAGTAAAAAGTAACTAATTTAAAATTTTACTCTGAGTAAAATTTAGTGAGTAATTTTTTTTTTTTTTTGAACAGCAGTGCTGGGTGGGTGATTCTAGTGTTATTCAAAAAAGACAAGGGGATATAATTCTCAACCTGGTTGTTTTTATTTGAGGAAACAACTTTACAAAATAAAGTGCAATAAAAACAAATAAATAAGATACAATAATAAAAAATAACCATATAAAACATTTAGGGAAATTTTAGTGCAAATAATCCCATAAAACTTTAAACATCACAACCACTGAATGTGGCATAAACTGTGGATTCAGTAGAGCTCTGTTCAATTTTGCAAGGCCCCCCTATGCCTGACATGTCCTCTTATTTATTATTATCTTATTTATTTATTTACTTCCGCAGTAAAGAGAAAAGTCTTTTTTATTAACCAAAACATTTGTTTTGCCTTATTATTCTTCTACTGCATGTTATAAATAAAATTCTAACAAACTTTAAATTAAAACTTTAACTATACCTTATAACCTTTAAAGAAAACCTCTGCTAAATTCTAACTTTTTAAAATTATATATACAGATTTTAAGGTCCTGAATTCCTTACTTCAGACATTCTTTAAAACTTTAAATAACCTTTTTCTTAAATAAGTGAACCTGCTTTACCAAACAGGACAACAGGGAGATGCCAAAAGACCACTAAACCTATGCCTTTGAACTTGACTGACTGAATATCTACCGTTTGTAGCCATTAAAAAATTAACATACGAATTCAAACTACAGCCAATACATTCTAAATCTGTTGAAACGCATCGATGTGAAGGTTCGACAAAGACACGATCAGTGAACTGTCAGTGCGCGCCTGATGCTCATAAATACCGATCCTCACTCCTCTTCTAAGGGGTGAGTATTCATTATAAAACACTCACAGGACAGTAATTTGGACAACTAGTTAAATGTTTTGAAATTTCATGCAAAAATACGATAGGGATCAGAGCCCCGAGAGCGCGCATAGTTTGTGAATCAATAGCGGACTTATGCGTGCCTAATGTACGACTCTGATATACACGAATGTTGTATTAGGCACGCGCAAGTTGTTTGCTATTACTAGTGATGTGACGTTTGACACCGAAGCTTCGAAGCTTGTATCAAAAAAACGAAACATCTCACAGTGAAGCACTGTACCGGAGCTTGATTCGTTTTGCCATAACCACGTGACCTGTGACATCCGAAGCTTCGTTTTCGCACACAACCACGTGACTGCTTCATATTCTGATTCAAATAACGCGAACCCCTTGTGCAAGTATCAAGTGTCATTCACTTTTTGTTAAGAATAAATGATAATACGAATAAATGTGCATGTGTAGTTTTGTGCATATTCATTTTGTAGTTATCCTTGCTTCACAAGCACTTCTAATTAATACTAATATTAGTCAAAATTATTCTTAATTTACTTTGAACATATATGCCTACATGAACCATGCTTATACTTGTATCATTTTATTAAAACGTTTATTTACAGATCAATTCGAGTAAAATTACTGTTTTTCTGACATAGCACAATTTGATGTGTTTGATGAAACTGTCGAAATCGCTTTAAGATCTGGGACGCGAAAGCAACTTTTTCCACCTTTGTCCACAAGATGTCATTAGTGTGCAACATGTTGAAAAGCTTCGAGTAACGAACCTTTTTATGATACAGTTGATGGGAAAGCCTCGGTGCTTCGAAAAGCTTCATTTTCCCATCACTAGCTATTACCTTTAGATTAGCGCGACGGTTTGCTTCATCCATGCAGTCGAGAGATGTAACTCTGCAAAACTGTCTTGTCCGTCCGTCTCTATCTTTGTGTTAGTGCACTGCGTTTGTTCTTCCGCTCACCAAGCAATCAGTAGTTTCCGGTGCGCGATCCCCTCCTTCCCTCCACGCACATTTTTTTTAAATTAATTTTTTTAGTATTATTTTTTATTTATTTATTTTTACTCAGTAACGGATAATATTTAAAATGTAATTAAGTACAATACTTAAATCAAAACGTACTTAAGTAAAAGTAAAATTACAAAATTTAAGTTACTTTAAAAAGTAGAAGTACACAAAAAAACCTACTCAATTACAGTAACACGAGTAAATGTAATTCGTTACTTTCCACCTCTGCTGTTCATGAGTCCCTTGTTTGTCCGGAACAGTTAAAAATGCCTGCTGTTTTCTTTTAGGTCCCACAAATTCTTTGGTTTTTCAGCATTTTTTTATATTTGAACCCTTTCCAACAATGACTATATGATTCTGAGATCCATTTTTTCACACTGAAGACAACTGAGGGACTCATATGCAACTATTACAGAAGGTTCAAACACTCACTGATGCCTCAGAAAGAAAAACAATGCATTAAGAGCTAGGGGTGAAAACTTTCTGAATTTGAAGATCAGGGTAAATTCGTTTCAAAAGTTTACACCCCTGGCTCTTAATGCATAGTATTTCCTTCTGAAGCATCAGTGAGTGGTTAAACCTTCTGTTATAGTTGCATATGAGTCCCTCAGTTGTCCTCAGTGTGAAAAGATAGCTCTCAGAATCATATAGTCATTGTTGGAAAGGGTTCAAATAAATAACATTGCATTTTGTAAGGTGTATGTAAAGTTTCAACTTTAATTGTGTGTATATATACACATAAAGGCTATATAAAGTGTTTCACATAGTGTTTAATCAAATAAATGATCTGTCCATCTATCTATCTATCTATAGACATTTTTTAGAACTTTGTACAGGTATCACTGGCCTCCTTCACAAACACTGGCTATGTGTGTGCTTGTATGTTTGTGTATTTTATCCCATGCTGAAAGCCACTGCATCAGTATCAGCAAGTACAGCCCTTAATTGTGATATCCTGTCTACGCTTGAGAAATAGCCTGTCCTTTAGCTGGCGTTATTATTATTCTGTGTCTGGTCCCTCTGAAGTGCCGTGCGACTCTTTGGTGGCCCGTGTGTTTATAATGCCTCTGAGTTTCTCTTTAAACCATCTTAAGCTGCACTTTAATACAGAGAGTGAGGTGACCCCTGACCTCTTGTGTTTAGCTCAGGGCTCTATTCACTCCCACTCTTATTCTTTTTGTCCCACCCTCCCAGTCTTGTCCTCTGCCTGTGTGCATGAGAGACAATGATTATATCCTTTTTTTATTTTTTTATGTGCTAGAAAGACACAATAAGTCTTGTAGGAAAGTGCCTGTAGGTTTGTATAAGAAAGAAACATTGGGGTCTATACAGCAGAGGTGAACCTGGGCTTAAATATTATGTCTTCTGCTTTAACACATGAATTTGGACCTGCTCCCATCGTCCTCCAGACTGCCCCCCTTTGGTCACATACAATGCCTATCGCCACAGAACTTCTCGCTTATCTTACTCAGATTCCCTCCATCTGTTTTTCTAAGAGATTTCTTAAAACCCCAGCAAAGAGTGCTTTAGTGAATTTATCATCTAAAGCCGTAGAGCTTCTGATTTAGCTGTAAAATCCTATTGAGAGAGGCGATTGTGATTCATTTTTAGGTAAAGAATTTGTATGTATAACTTCAGTCAAGTTTTTATCAATTATTCATAATGCATACTGCTTTAAAGTATTTTTACAATGAATTCTTACACTGAATCGTGACACTCTTGTGAGCAAGCTAAAGGAAAATGGTCATTTTGGTAAATGGCAATTTATTATTTTTATTTTAAAACCACTTTATATGCTTTATTAATTAAGTATTTAATGTTGACAGATTCATTAATTAAGTATTTAATGTCTACAGATTCACATTCTTGAGATCTCCCGCAAAAAGCTTAAAAGGATAGTTCACACAAAAATGAAGATTCGGTCATTAATTACTCACCCTCATTTTGTTCCAAACCCATAAAACCTTCGATCATCTTTGGAACACAAATTAAGATATTTTTTTTATGAAATCCGAGAGCTTTCTGATCCTGCATAGACAGCAAAGTAAATACCATGTTTAAGGCCCAGTAAGGCAGTAAGAAGATCATTTAAATAGTCCATGTGGCATCAGTGGATCAACCGTAATATTAAGAAGCTACGAGAATACCTTTTGTGTTTGAAGAAATCAGTAATTAATTACAAAATTTCATTTTTAGGGAAAATATCCCTTTAACATATTGCATCTAACGTTCTCCGTGTTTCAGTTTTGTAGTGTTATCCTTTGTGTTACATTCTTTTGTTCATAATGTCTTACATCACAAGACAAACGACTACCTTTAGAAATGCAGAACTACTGCCCAAGTTGGATCTACATTTTTATTTCTTCTATTTGAAGAGTATTTGCCTCTACATAGATATAGATTTATAAAATCATAAAAATACAAAAACACTTACTCAAGGAAGGACTACTTCATTTAAAAGTGCTTCCCCTCTTACTCTTGTGCGTCTGTGTCTGTGTCTGTGTGTGTGTGTGTGTGTGTGTGTGTGTGTGTGTGTGTGTGTGTGTGTGTGTGTGTGTGTACCTGGTATTCATCACGTTGTGGGGACCAAATGTCCCCACAAGGATAGTAATACCAGTAGATTTTGACCTTGTGGGGACATTTCTTAGGTCCCCATGAGGAAACAGGTTTATAAATCATGCACAATGACTTTTTTTGAGGAAGTAAAAGTATGCACAATCTCCTGTGAGGGCTAGGTTTAGGTGTAGGGTAGGTGTAGGGCCATAGAAAATACAGTTTGTACAGTATGAAAACCATTACGCCTATGGAATGTCCCCATTAAACATGTAAACCTAACGTGTGTGTGTGTGTGTGTGTGTGTGTGTGTATCTGTATGTTTTGTTTCTTTTTTTCTTCTTTTCCCCAAGGCTTGGCCTGTAGGTATACTGTAATATGTTGTTTGCAAAAGTATTAAAATCTTACATTTCAATAGTCACAAGCATAATTAATGTTTTTGCTGTTTCACCAAAAATAGATGGATGGTTGGCTAGATAGCTGAATAGTTAGCAGGATAGATAGATCATACAAAATGCATGTTATTTTTTTTTTAGTACTGACCTGAATAAGATATAAAAGATATTTACATATACCTGAATGATCTTACCTGAATGATCCACAGTTTTTTTTTTTTTTTTGCTTTTGTTTTGTTTAATGATAGTTGTTCATGAGTCCCTCGTTTGTCCTGAACAATTTAACTGCCTGCTGTTCTTCAACAAAATCATTAAGATACTTATTTTGTCTTCTGAGAAGCTTCTGAATGGCAGTACTAAATGAAGAAAAAAAAAAAAAAAAGATATTTAGGCAAAAAAAAAAAAAATATATATATATATATATATAAATAAATAAATAAAAAATATGCATCTTCATTTTGTTCAAAAGTTCACACCCTTGGCTCTTAATGCATTGTTTGTCCTTCTGGAGCATCAGTGAGTGTTTGAACCTTCTGTAATAGTTGCATATAAATCCCTCAATGGTCCTCAGTGTGAAAAGATCGATCTTAAAGTCATATAGTCATTGTTGGAAAGAGTTCAAATGCACAAACATGCTGAAAAACCCACAAATGTGTGGGACCTGAAGGATTTTTCTAAAGAAAGTTGGCAGTTTAACTATTCAGGACAAACAAGAGACTCATGAACAACTATCACTAAACAAAACAAAAGCAGGAAAAAAAAAAAACAGCTGGGTCATTCCGTGTCAACTCAACTAGAGGTCCCTGGCTGAAATTTTGGATTTTGCCAATATTTATTCTGAGGAAAGATAGACATGTATAGTGATGAAAGCCAGAATATTACATGAATGAATAATTACTGAGTAATCCACTATTTTGTAGTGGGAGGTCAAAATGGCAATTTTCACCAAGTTACAGGGGGTTACAAAATACTTCAGAAAGATGGCAGCATCATTATCTTAATTTTGCACAGAGATTGTTAGTTATATTAGTAAAATCTGTTGACTTTAGCAATCTTTGTTACATTATGTGCCAATGGTGACCATTCAAAAATGGGGAGACAGCACTTTTCAAGTTGTTCTCCAAAGTTTGCATGCCTGTAACTCAAGAAGTATTAAAGATATGTAAATGCCCTTTTAGATATTGGGTCTTAACAAACGTTCCTTTTGGCATCCTTTTAATGTCCTATAAAATTCGCTTCCAGAGATATTGGAACTTCAATATGGCTCCAGGAGTAAATCATTAAAATGTACACATTTTCAGTGGTCAAAAATAAATGTGGGTCAGTTTGAAAAAAAATATTACTTATTAATATTATTATTACTTTTAAAGGGGAATGTCTGAAGAACAAATAATGTTAAAACTAGAGATGTATCTTGTTTCTTTCTGCCATAAATATTCTTTTTCCAAAGTTTGTGTGCCTATAACTCAAGAAGTATTAAAGATATTGCAATATGATTTTAGTTTTTAATAAACTTTTCTTTTGGAATTTCTCATTGGCACATAATGCAACAAAGATTGTTAAAGTCAACAGATTGTACTAATATAACTACAAATCTCTGTGTAAAAAATAGTATAATGATGCTGCCATCTTTTTGAAGTCATCAGTTTTCAACTTTTTTTTGTGGACTATATGCCGAAATGATGAAAGGAAAAAAAAAATATTATTTTTTTATTATTCAGGTCAGTACTTAATAAATAATAACATGCATTTTGTATGATCCCTTTTATTTTGGTCAAATAATTAACATTTTGCAGATTTTGAAAGTGGGATTTTTCACTTTTGACCTCAACTATGGATAGGCAAAGTATTTAATAATACTTTGCACTGTAGCCACTGGAACTTCAAAACATTTAGATATGGTCTTATAGCCCTTTCCTGACTTGTGAGCAGCCACAATGTGCAGCCGCAGGTCCTCAGTGAGCTCCTTTGTCTTAGCCATGACTGTCCACAAACCAACAGCATAGAGCTTCTGTTTTTCACCTGTTGAGTTGATTAAAACAGCTGTTTTCTGTTTAATCAGGGTAATTAGGATGCTTTAGAACAGCTTGGACTATTTGGAATGGTATAGAACTTTAGATTTTTCCATAGACTGTGACAGTTTGCAAAGGCTATGAATAATTTTGGACATGCCACTTTTTGTTCAAATGTAAATAAAAGCTGAGAAATATTTTTTTTCCACAATGATGCCTCTTGTACATCGTCTTATTATCTTTTGGGAGAAGACTGTGTCATTTCTGGTCAAAACAAAAACTTGCTGGTTAAATAAAAGTAACTTTAAGTCAGAATTTGCCTGGGGTATGGGGTAATTTCGGGCTTGACTGTAGATAGATATATGGATGAGATGAGAAGATGTAGAGAAGGTCTTTGGCATACAGCGAGAAAGACATCACAGACAATTAGCAGTAATGCGTGGAGGCGGAGCAGGGAGGTGCTCGGCGGGGTTCAGTGAGTGTGACGACCCGCATCAATTAAACCTGCTCAGGCTGGACTGCCACTGAGACACACATACTCATCCACACACATACACATCGACAGGCTACTATTAACCAGAACTGAACAACAGCGCTCTGCTAATTAGCGAGTGGTCCTGGGTGGAACAGATAGACAGGGTTAACACAAACATAAAAGTTTTTTTTACAAAACTCATATCAAAGACAGCTCATAACCTGCAGATGTGCCAAGACTGCACGGTCAGCCACTGATGCGAAGGTCCATCTGTTTATGTGTTTGTGTGTTTATCAATGTAACACTTCACAGTGCTTTATGTGGCTGAAATAAGGCTGAAGGCAGTCGATACACTCCAAGTAAGATGTGAGGAGGAATCACTGGATCAGGATTGAGAGGATTTTAAAGAGGACTCTGATTCCGTATTGAGTGCATGAGGACATAAGGATGCTTAAGGACGACGTGTCCTCATGGCATGACTAGCATGAAATTTCGGATAAGCAGGAAGAGCTTTTCTGAGCCCCCTGTGTGGGCCATCCAAGACTTTTTAATGATTTTATTTGTCACCCATATGTTTATTCTGCTAACGTGGCCTGAAGGGCTTCGCTCTTAAATAGGCCTTCTGAAAGGGAACAAATCAGACGGCTGAAAGTCTACGATGCTAATGAGGGACTTCTCCAGAAAATGGCCACGCCATGCGCAGCAAAGCCATCTGTTTATGAGATCACGGCGCAATCTCTTTTAGTAAAGGAAACTATCACTCGTGCCTAAAGAGAGAGATTCATTCTGACTAAATACCACTCCTCTGTGCCATTTACAAACTCAAATTATGCCTTTGTAAGGAATTAATCCATGTGAGCCAACTCGAACATCATGTAACTATGTACCGTTTAGAATGTAATGTCTTTTTTTTTTGTTTAATTAATGTGCTATTCCCAAACATATGGGACATTTTTCAGAATCAGTAGATGATGCTAATAATCATTGGTTGAAATGCCATCTAATGCCATCAAATGTAATAATTCTACTCTCATTTATAAACCATAAACATTTTATTTTCCAGGATGCTTAAACTTTATCCAAATAATATTCAAATATTTACATATTGTCTAAAGCTATCTGACAAGGGAACAGAAATGAATTATATAAAATCTGAATATACAGCCAAACCAAAATTTATTCAGACACCTTCAACATTCCTCACATTATCACAGTTTATTCGCTATGGTTTAAAAATTGACACAGACTCAGAGTTAAACTGTGTCAGCAAATTCATCTAGATAATGTCAGATACCTTTGATAGAAATATATGTAATTGATTACAATCAACGAAAATTTCAAACAACTGTTAGTCTGACAATATTTACACAACTATCAATACTTTGACCAATTACCAAGCAATGGAAATTTAGTTCAGTCTGTGGTGTAAAAAGGTGTCATTAGCAATTAAAGAAAAAAAAAAAAAAAACAACACTTAATAAGCAAAACATGTTCATTTTTGGTCCCAAAGTTTTTATCAATTTTACAGGTAGTCCACTATATGAACAATTTTTGGTTATAATATGTTACAGTTTATGTTATTTTGCTATCCTCACTTACATAAATTAACTATATTGTTCACTAGTAAAAAAAATAATAATAATAATAAAACATTATATCTGGTGTCTGAGTAATTTTTGGTTTGACTGTATACGAATTGTGAATATATATATATATATATATATATATATATATATATATATATATAACAAAATCTGAATATATAGTTTGACTACATAGAAGTAAACCAGAATATACATTTCTAAATCAGAATATATATAAATGGAATTCAGAATTAGTTATTCAGTCTACCTAAGAAGACCAGAATCTGTCACAAAGACTATTTGTAGGTCAATGTGTGAAATCAGTATTAAAAATGTGTAAAAGCTTATAACCTTGAGTCTAAATAAGGAGTTTATTTCATTCACATTAATGTTTTAAAAAGGTTTCCTTTAGATTTGTAGGGTTTTTAAAAGTTGTGCTTTTGGAGCATCTTTTATGGCCTGTGGATATCATATTGTTAAAGGAGAACTCCGGTGTGATTTTGACCTAAGTGTATTGAATCATGATACCGAGTGTAAACGTACCTTGCATATCTCATCTCGTCTTGTCCACTGCTGTCCGAAATCTGGGGTCAGTTAGCCGATGCTCACAACAGCTTGTCAATGAAAGTCAATCGGCATCGAAGGAGCCATGTAAATAAATCACTGTTTTACGCCATTTACTAGGCACAAAGTAGCTCCACACTTCATTGGTAGACTTCCAAGGGCCCTGACATTTAAAACGAGACATTGAGAACTTAGAAAAAGCACCGGTAGTTTATTTACAAGTAGATTTATACAGACAGTAACCGCAAGAAGTTTAGCGGCCGCCGCCATCTTAAATGTAGTCACGATAAGTCGAGTGTCGAGCACCAAGGAAACTACAACCTG